>NW_026972317.1:0-357500 GCF_036711695.1 Zophobas morio
GAAACAGCTCTACGGCATTGCGACTTTTGTTTCTATATTATCTTGTATTTTTCAGTATCGTATTTATTAAAAAAACAGAAGCGAACTAACTTTTACAAAGTCTGCAAACAAAATTGCAAGTGCCTTATGTATGGCCCCAGCCCAGATACAATCTTCCTAGATTACGCTCCCTCGCAGCATTCAAATTAGTGCATGTGTTTGATTGGCCATTTTTGGTCAATCATTAAAAAGAGTATACACCGTTTACACGCAAGAGGAGGAAGTTGTTGTGATTATTTTTCTTAATGGTCTGGGTGTCCCTTTCTCGCTACGGAGTTCTGTATACCCTCCTATGATTCGTTTTATTCGTTTTAATGATCTTGTCTGTTCTTCTATACTTGTTTTTTCCTTTTATTGTCTCCTAATTTATAGAGTTGTTTAAGTTTCTTTATCTATTGAATATAATTTATTTACACCACGACTAGCCATCTCATAGAAGTGCCGTTATTACCTTTTAGTGCGTTACACCTTACAGCTAAAGATAAGAATTTAGAACCCCAAAATAAAGCTATATTACCTGCATTTTAAGCCAAGCTCTGCATAACGTACGAATAGTATTAAATATTTAATAGTCAACTTTAAAAAACTAAAATACACGAGCCATTAAAAAGTAGATAACTATTGCCCATGCAAAATATTAACCTCTATCTTGAAAAAGCTTCTTTTTTTTAGTATTAAGAAATAGGAAAATGGTTATATCGTTTAAAGCTTGTAATGCCAGAAATTTTCGGTGGTTTTCCTCAACGTTTAAAAATACTAAGGCGTTCACTTTGCGACTACTTCATACTCTTCACTAACTTTTGGTTTAAGATTGTTTATTTTTGAATATATAACGCTTATGTGTTTTAGTAAGAAAGCTTTATGCATGATAATTTGCAGCAAAGGCTTTCCATTGACATATTTTATCGCAATTTCAGGATAAATTGATGTAAAGCTCAGAAGTTCCAACTTTAGCTACTTTTTTATTTAGCCTACTCAGAAATTTACGAATGCCATAAAATCAGAAAAATATGGGCGATACCTCGGTCATAAGAAGAAATAATAATGTTTGGTTATTGGACTTTGTACCTTACGACAATAGTAGTAAATTATAGACTTACTAGGATTAATGGACTTTCTATTTACTTTTAAAATCTTTCTCAAAAAAAAGGAAGCTAATTAGTCGTCTGCAGATTCAAATGAAAGAGAACTTAATTTATTATTAAATACATCTTAGATCAGGGCTCATCCACCCCATTACATTAATATTTTTTACTACAGATATATCCAGTAAATATAAACTGCTTTCTAAAAAATCAGAAAATTTTCGTATACTCGCTAATATCATAGAAAAAAATTTCTATAAAAATTACAAGTAACTGCTCAAATCATACATGATTAGCGCCGTAAATAAAGTATTAATAAACTTGAAAACTTTTACTTAGATAGACGAAATAAAGTTTTAAGGTGCAGATATAAAGAATGTTCGTGTTTTATTAAACTGGAAAAACTATCAGACTCTTAATTACGAGTTGCAAATTCTTTTTTTTTTTTAAATGTTTTTTTGTAGTTTTTATGCTTTTCCTCAGCTTTTAAACTTCTTTTGGAAGGTCAGAAAGGCTAACTAATTTTATCTTTTGGATATACTATGATTATTTCTTTGGATGTACTACCACTTTATAAAACCTATAAACTCTATTAAGAAATCTTTTTGAATATACAAAGTTAAACATTATTTAATTTTTTTGATACTCTGTAAAAACACCATTGCTCACCAACATTTTAATTTTTGCGCCAGTACCTTTTTTCGAAGAAGTGCAATGGTACACCATGACTTTTAATATGAAATATAAATACAATATATTTAATAAATTTTAATATACTAACATAGATAGTTGTAGTTATAACATAACTTTATTTAGTAACTAGGCTGTTTTATATAATGATAAGCTTAATGGTAAATTTTCAGAGATATTGTGTTATAAAAGTCATCCAACTTTTTTTTAATTACTGATACGAATAGGTTAGAGGTGTAAATAGTTAATATAATTATAAAGTAAATAGAAAGTAAATAACTTAATCAACTATTGTGTTATAGGAAGAGTTTGACAAAAGTACGTATTTTCTAACGTCCTCTCGTAGGTTAACGAAAAACAATAATATGGCCCATATGTATGTGAACGGTAATAATAATAAAAACCCAATATGGTTCTCTACAATAATAATAAGTTTATAAATATCCGGTCTATATTTATTACTAGCGTAAGATACGTTAGGAAAAAGTAGTTTAGTATGGTTACAACTATAGCGCTTAAAAAATAGTATACGACTAATTTTTGGTCTTCAATACTCTCGAGGGAGTTAGATAGTTTCTCCTAAAATAAGATAATAAGCTACTATTTATACTTAAAATGTTCTGTTTGGGGGTTAGAGAATAGTCTTATTTTGGACAAGCAAATTGGACTGCGGTATATAATAGGCTTAAATTTAATTTAACTTACGGAGAATGTGACGTTGCAAGTCTCCCTCTGTCAGTATCATCCAAAATTTCGCTTTTATACTTCCTGTACACATTAAACAATAAGTTATAGTTATCAAAACCCTAAGATATCGTAAGGTTTATTCATCCACGATATATTTGTAACATTAAAAAGTTCACAGCTCCTTACCAAAATTATATACTATAATTATTTTATTATTTATAACAAACAAACAGTTATATCATTATATAAAAAGCTTTATATGGCAATTATAACACTCTCTTAACGTATTACTTCGAGATGAGTTAAGATAAAGTGGTACTTAACTTTGTAAGGTTTATTAGTCTCTCTCTCTCGTATCATCCAAAATTTCGCTTTTATGCTTCCTGTAAACATTAAACAACAAGCTTAATAAAATATTAAGGGAGGTTTATTACAATTATAATCTATACTTTTAAATTCAATTTTAGTTGTTTTAAAATAAGTTAGAGAGCCTTTTTCCACTCCTTACTCCACTGAAAGATTCAGGTCAAAGGCATGTGCTGTTCCTTCATATATTATTCCAATTTTTGAGGAAATGAATTTATATAAAAACAAGGATATTTAAATTAAAAAATAGGAGAGCATAAGCTTAATTTAAACCCGCTAGATATAGAAATCAAAAGCCTAAAATAACTTATGTTTTATTCATCAAAGATATATTAAAGGTTAAAAAGTTCACAGCCCCTTACCAATTTTTATACTATAATTTTATTACCTATAACAAACCGTTATATCAATATATAAAAATCTTTTTATGGCAATTATAACACTGTCTTAACATATTACTTCAAGATGAGCTAAAGTAAAATGGTACTTATGTATCAGCCTCATTAGAAGAGCAATAATTAGCGGCCCCTTCCGTAGTAAAAACAATTTCAAATGCAAGCAGAGTTAGGAGAAAAGCAAACATAGTAAGCAATACAAAGTGAAAGGCCCAGAAACCTTCTTTATATACTGTTGTCTGCTATTTCATGCGATAATTTTTTCCAAAATGTTATTCTTTTTACTTTGGGGCATCATTAATAATTCAGTATTAATTAATCCTTTTTTTTAATATATTTTTTTAATTATATATTTTTTTTTATTTATTGACAGTTTACTTTTAATTATTTAATTTTTATATTGAACAATAAAAATGTTTTGTTTGATGTTAATAATATTATTAAAATTTTTTTTTTGATATTAATTTTTTAATTTTTTAATATTAGCTTTTGATTCACTAATGGATTCCTTTAATAAACCAGCTAATAGAAATTGAGTCGAGAGTTTATGACAGTTACTAAATATACTTCTTTGGAAACGTTGCTTACATAAGCGCCAGTCTAAAACAGTTGTGATGTAAGAGAAAAAATATTGCTAGGTCAAACTCTACTTATTCTTATGTCTACTTTAAACAAATTTTACAGTCTTAAATTGTAAAAAAGCTCACCAAGTTTTTTTTTACATGAATGCATGAAACTTATTAAGAGAATTTTTCAAAATTCCAAGAGGTGTTCGTTGGTTGGCTGATAATTTTACAGTTATAGCTAGAAGATCTCAATTTAAGTTCAAATGTAATTTACTTTTTCTACGTGTATTTTAAAAATTATAAAACGGTCCCCTTCTGACTTAAGCCGAGACGAAATTTTTAGCACTATCTCTTACGTACAAGGGTTACATGGTTAATAAATAATCATTTAAATTGTAAATTTTAGCTTACGTCACGGGTCCTTTAACCTTCAGCTGAGATGGGCCCTTACCATCTCTTTTTAATTAGTGCAATTAATTAACAATCTTAACCCTAGTTCTACAAGTGGGGACCAATAATTTCGCAACCTAATCTTCATTCAACTCAGAATAAAAATTATTTTTCTACGTAGCCATAATATTAATTCTAAGTCCTTTTTTACATTATTTGCATTTACATGGTCATTAGATAGTCATTAAGATTGTATTATTACAGGTTGCGTTATGCAATCCTTAACATACGATCGTAATTGACCATAGCTATTGCTTTTTTTTTTGGATTAGGGAATACTTTTAGTTAACTACAGTTAATAAGTGTAATGCACCGAAATAGAAACGTTCCTGTCTTAAATCAACAAAGATTATTAATAAATCTAATAAATATAATATTATATATTATATGTGGGAGGACAAAAATTAATGATTATCAAAAAAAAAAATTTAGTCAAGAGAAGTCAAGAAGGTCGATAACACTCAAACATGGAGAGTAAACAAAACCTAAACTCTCCTCTAACCCCCTCATCCATTTCCGTGCGTGTCATTAACGCAGTGGGCGCTTATAAAGATGTTTGGGGTTATGACGGGGTAATAAAATTAGTAATAAATTTGCTTGCTCTTAACTTTAGATAATACAACCGCTTATGTTAAAATTTATGGCTTTAAGATAATATGTGACCTGACTTTAGGAATGCGACACAGAGCCTAGGAAGGCCTATAATATTATTGGTAGTTCAAGACTGTTCATTTATTTTGAATCTCACAGCCTCAATGGCGTCTTAAAGTGCGGATTGTTGTAAATTTTTTTTGAGCTTAATAAAAAAAAAAATTATTATTATATTTTAATCTAAAAAAAAATTTAATGGTAAGCATTCAATTCTTTTTTAAACTTCAAGAATGTGGTTCAAAGCAGGAAAAAACAGAAGAGAAATAAAACACGATTTTTTATTACTTTATTATAAAATAAGGACTCTATACATAAAGAAAAGTCACGAGAAAATTATTTATTACGAGGAGGTTTGGATTGTCGAAAGTGTCTATTTACTGGAATCCTGTACTACTAACTACTGTTACAAAACTTTTTACAAGAAAAATATTAATAAGAGTACATTATATAGTCTACTTATATTTTTAAGTGTAGAAGAAAACAAAATTTAATTTACGTAAAAAAGTAATGTGCTTCAGAAAGAAGGATTTTGAAAAATTTAAAATTAAAACTCTACTAAAAATTTCTTAAGGAAGGGCGAAGAGGTTTAATAACGTTCATGTCTAAACCAGAGATGAAGAATACGGTACTTGAACCATCACTTGTAAGATGTTCTGGTAAAATTTAGTGAACCCAAATCCGCCAGTCTCCTTACACTAGTTTAAAAAATAACAACTTAAAAAATTTTTTGATAGAAAAACATAGCAATAACCTACAATAGCAGAATACTTAATAGCTATTGTCATGTAAAAATTTAGGTAGGGATTTATAGAAGTAAATAAACAGTTTGTTTGCCGTTTCATTTAATAAATAATCCGAAAGATGCGTAAATATGTTTAACTAGATATTTCATTTTCCTTTATGTTAGTAGCAAAAAAATATATATTTTATTAGACATTCTCACGAGCATTTTGTTAAAAAAAAAGGGCTACTCAATTAATAGCAGTACAGAATTTTTATAATGGTCTAACATTATAGCGGTTTATAAAAGGGTATATATATATGGTGCAATTTGAAACAAACAATTACGGTACCCTTAAGACAACACACCTCTCAAACAGTTATGTTATTTAAACATAATCTTTACAAGGGGGCTTCTATTACCCTAACTATACCCCACGCTTTCCAGCTGAGCAAGACTGCATCAAGCGCCTCTGCGAATAAACTGCTCACAATTATAAAAAATTAAAAACAAAAACAGCGATCGCAACTGACTTAACGGCAAATGTCAGCTATTTTGACTACGAATATCTCTAACATGCTCGAGGCCGTAAAGTGTTCATAAATTACAGACGCCTTGATCAGATATGATTACTGTTTTGAAATGGGGAGAAGGTCCAAAATAAAAAACACGAGTTGCAGAAGTTTATGCAACGCGGAAGAATAGGTATCTAACTCTTTAGCAAGTACATCCCTCCATAAAAGCACCATTTAACATTTATAACTTTTGCGAGGTCTCTCCAGGATTTACACTAGTGGTAAGGGGTAGCTGCTGATCAAAGGAAGCATCTAGCATAATCAATTAACATTATAAGCTCTGCAAGAACTCGAGGAAGCTGATATGACCCTTAACCTAGCTAAACAGAGGCCCTTTACTGCATGACTTTCCAGCCATTCTATGCGGAGATTTTAACTGTAAACATCCTGCGTAAAAAAACCGGGCTTCAAACCAGAATAACTACATCCTTGAGGCTTACTCTGAGGAATGCGCGGGACACAGTTGACAACACACAAGAGACCGAAAATGTTTGCCACTGTAGCAGTGTTTAGAATTTTGTCTCGCAATCCCAAGGCCGCGGATTCGATTCCTGTCGGTGCCAACTCGCATTTTTCTGGTTTGATGGTTACGTGTGCAACTTCCTATAACAGTACTTAATATAGTGGACGAGCAGGATATAACTCTTCTAAAAGATATATGCACGTCTATTGTGGCGCTGAAAGAATGGTCCTCGGCGATCTTACACAAACTGGAACGAAGACACCGAATTGCTTGAGAAAGCGATCCCACCGTTTAGGACACTACTCGAAACTCCCGCTAAAGTAAACAGTGCTATTGTCGAATTTGAGCGCGTGGTGACTGAAGTTCACAGCAAAGCAACTTCGACATGTGAGATTATGTACCGCCCTAAACGCCTTCCTGAGAAACTAAAGACATAAAAAAAATATTAGCGTCGGGGGCTTATCCGAGTAGTCATGACCTTTCAACGCGTAGAAGACAAACTAGTGCTAAAACACCATTGGCCTATTAGTAAAAAGCTCGCATACATAAATTGCCAATGGAATAACAAGTTAAACGAAATTTCAAAAGCTAGGGAGCTAAGTCACGCCTATTTTTAAAAATTTGTGAGACGAGTAAGGAATGGCGGGCATTTGACTTGGCCACCAATTCGTAACGGTGATTCCGTAGCCAAAAGCGATGTAGGCAAAGTGAAACTTTTTGCTAATTATCTAGATGCCTAGTATTCGCCGTCCTGCTCTCTTAACCGTCGATAACGCCCCGTTGTGCCTAATCTTACTTCAACAGATCTTCTGGGGCGGGGCTACCATAGATGAGATCTAATCAATTGTCAAATTACTACTAATCTGATGTTGAAAACATCTGCTAGAACTTCTATGAATCATATATGCAGTCTCTCAACTCAATGTTGTACTTAGGCTATTTTCCGGCGACAGAAAATGGCGATGATCGTGATGCCACCTGAGACAGCGCAAATGGCAACTATCGACCCATAATTTGTCGGCAGTTAGTAAGATAGCTGAAGCAGGGATACTTAACTGAAGGCAGTTGTGAACGCTCGTAAAATTTTATCAGAGTTTCAGTATGGATTTCGCAAGAGGCACTTAATGAGTCAATAACTTTTTCGTCTAGCCGAGTAGACGGGCACAGCCTTTAATTTTAAAAAATCCACCGACACTACCTTTCTCGACGTTGAGGAGTCTTTGGACAGAGTATGGCAGGATGGCCTGTTAGGCAAACTACATGCTCTGGAGATACAGCGCAACTTTCGAGACGTTCTCCTAAACAGTCGGGTCTTCAAACGTGAGAGTAGGCGCTGCACTGTCGTTGTCTAGCTATCTTACGCCGGGCGCCCGAAAAGTTATCTTCTATCATCACTGCTATTCGCGCTCTATAGAAGTGACAGCCCTCTTCCCAAATGGAAAAGCTTAGCACACTTAAAAATTCCTAAAAATTCAAGTAGAGATTACCAGAGCTTAAAATAAATAGGCAAAAATTTATGGTTTATTTTCACCCTATAACTTTCACATGTTTCTTTTACATATCAACTGTTTAAAGCCTTTCTCTTACTAAATACTACTTAATTTTTGAATTTACCTTAACTAGAATTGCGTCTACTCAATTTATTTTGTTCCAAGGTACCCAGGCACTTTTCAGTAAAACGATTGATGTTTTTTCATAGTAATTATTAGTATATGTTTTCTATCTTTAAGGCCTATTGTCAACTGGTTACACACCGCTCTTGCCTGAATCTATTACCTTAAGAGAATTGACATATGTTATTTAAATAAAACGCTTAAAAATATGTTGTACAAAAATTATACTCGGCTACTAATTTAACTAAAGCAACTAAGCATGTGAAAAGAGCTTGAACAAATTGAAGCGTACTCTCAGCTCCATTAAAAAAAAATTGTACAAACTTTAGTTGTTAAGACATTTATATTCCCTCAATATAGGAGTCAAAGTTTGTAAACCCCATTAAGCATAAAAAAAAATCTTTATTTATACATCTCTTCTTATCACTCTACAGGCTAACAATAAAGCCAGTTAAGCAGCTATTACCAAAAAATTTCATTAAAGCGTATTCTAAGGGCCATTTACTATGATTAATGTAGCAAGAGAAAAAAGTAGAGACCGAAGTCATTTGAGTAGATTTGAATATTAAATCTATTCCCTCAAAAGACCATAAGTAATAGTATGTTGTACCCATAAAATACCCTTTAAAAGCTTTTTTTGCTTCTAATATTTTATTATTAATTAAAGTGTGCAGTGCTAAGTTACTTACCGCCAGCTACATGCTCCACGCTGGTAGCTCGACAAGATCAGTGGGTATATGAAATGCTCTTAGTGAACCACATTTATCCTCCAAGGTAATAATACATTGAAAACAATAATTCCAAATTAACTGGAGAGAGGTTTTAACACAACTTTTAGGGGACTTCTGCTGTTCCTTAGGCGGTACTATCATAGGCAGTGGCTAAAATTTAGCATATAAACAAAGAAAGAATTGATAAGAAGTATATAAATTTATTTGATATGTAAATAATACTTCTTTGTACTGAATTGCTGCCTCTTCCACCGCGACAGCGTTTACATTAAAGGGCGGTGGGCAAGAAAATATGTTAATTGCGGACTTATCGACTTTACTTATAGTTTGGGAGTCATGAGATCACGCTTCCTTAAATAACCCTCATTATTAAAAGCGCTACCAAGTAAAAAATACACTCGCTTCTGGAGTCAATTTACTTACTAGAAATGTAAGCTAGGCATTTTATAAATGTATATCGACTAGAAGCATTTGAAAGTTTGGCAGATGTGTATTTATGCGCAACTTTGTTAAAATAAATTTTTAAATAAGAAAAAAAATCAATTTAGTTTTGATGTGTTAGTTAATAGCAGGTAAATTCTCGGAAACATTAGGTATTATAATTGTGAAAGATCTGGTATTATTATAAAATAGGGCAAAAACCAAAATATTTATGCACTTTTGGGTAAAGTTTTTAACTCTCCACTGATACAACTAGCATACTAAATGACAAAGTTTATGTAATGTCATCTACAAGTAATAGAGAGAAGAATTGGTCAGTTACTAAAAAAGATTGTTCTTTGCTGATAAAAAAGTGTGTTAAGGTTACAAAAAAAAAATTAACCAAAAGATATATAAAAGTATAAGTAACAAATAGAATTTATAATTTCAAAAAAGTAATATTAAATTTAAGAGTAAGATATCCAAAATTAAAAACAAGGGACGCGCTAACCTACAAAGGATATAACAAGTATCAACGAGCTCATTGCTAATTGGAGACTGAATTAAAACGTATAAAATAAATTATGCGCCCTAACTATGAACCTGTATACAGAAGTGCCCGAGTCAGTGAACCTACAGGGTGTGGAATAATTCCATGATGGAGATAAAAAAAATTATCTAGTATACTAAGTTTAAATGCAAACAGCAAGTTTAAGGTTTGAGGGGAAAAAGTTATAAAGCGGTGAAATACATGAAATATTACAAGATGAAGAAATTTTGGGAAAAATCTGCCTAAAAACTTTTTAAGGTCTCGTATAGAGTGTAAATATATTTATTAACGCCTTACAGCTTTAGCCCTAAAGACCCAGCATGATATTTGAACTTTATGACCCCTACAGCCCTATAGTCTAGGGGTCTCCAAAACTATGCATAAACCGGGCTGATCATTATTAATACAGGTATATAATTGGGCAGGAACATAATTTTTTTTGCCGGAAAAAATAACAATGAGTTTAAGAAGGCTTTGAGGAGGCTGGTAACCCAATAAGCGCCGGTATCGGTCTATTCTGCGTACTGAAAAGTGGATCATCTCGACATAGAGAAGAACTAACTTTGGAGCTCCGTGAAAAAGTGTAGGCCCCTTGCTAGATCTTGCCTTAATAGCGCTATTCATGACCCATACTTAATTACAAGTTCTCTGGCTCGTACCTGTTGTCTCGAACTTACAACAGTGATGGTGTTCAGTGATCTCCGAAATGAGAGTTTCGAAAATGTTCACGTCTTTGAAATATGTTTACTAGGGAAAAGAATTGGGATGTATCAATAAGATTTATTAGTTTCGGTGAACCTGCTTTATCATCTTAAAAGTTTTAAAATCATAACAAAAATATCTTGCTGGACTAAAGCTTGGAAGGTTTCGCTTCAAAATTAGTTATAGGTGATTCATATATGACCCCTGTGAATGTTGCGAGCATTATGAAAATAACAACCCATTTACAACTAATTTACATGACAAAGCATAAAGGTCACCATATATGGAACTGGAACGTAATAATTGCACATGAATCGAATGCTAATAATAAAAGCAATAGGTCTTGGTATCCAGGTGCATCTGCACCTATTAAAAACTACCTACCACTCGCCGGTATTAAAAAAAAGAAGATATAACTGGTAACTAAAACTTTTACGCCGAGTATAGGTTATGTTTCTGGTTAAGCCCAAAAAATTGGGATCAGGGGTCGAAAACTCTTGTTCTTTAGGAGCATGTTGACTTAATGCGTATATAGAAAAGCAACAAAAATATCCTTACTCCGCTAATGTAATTATTTGGAAAATATTATAGTGTCGTCATTGGCTCTTTCTGGTACTGCGCTTTCACTGCTACGTTCGCCTGCCGCGGGCTACCATAAGAGCCTCTGCTGACCCCATTGGTCATCGCGCTATACATAAATGATAGCCCAACCCCTGCGAACTTACACGTGCGCATCGCACTTTAGGCCGTTAACACAGTAGCCCATTATCGACAAAAAAGCCCCGAGTTACTAAATTAGCATTAACGGAGATATTTAAAATACTTGCTAACTGTTGCCAAATAAAAAGGCATTAAAAATCGGTGTAGACCAAAGCGCTTTTCCTCTCAGTTAGGCGAACTCGCTATTTCCATCTCTATCTCCAGAGGATGACGACGCCGAAAAAATACTCCAGTGGAGTCGTCAACAACATCAAAGTATCTTGGCGACAACATGGCGGTAACGTAGTAACGATTGTCAAGACAACAACAGAATTTCTACTCGATATTGTTGGTAAAGAGCATGAAATTGTTAAATAAAATGTTCTTACAGATAATGTGTGTACGCCCCATCATGACCTACGCTTCACCTGTTTGGGGGTTCGATGTGGAGTTCACTGTAGTAGCACACCGGGAAAATTAAAACAATCTGCTGACGGTGCGTGGTATTTCCTGCGCAACAACACTCTTCATGACAAACGAGTAGCTCGCTTTTAAATTATCAGTGGGTCCAAGAATTTTTATACACGTCCCTGAGGGGCAGACGTTATTAAAGCAACTTTTTCCTCTTTTTTTCACTTTTGTTTAGTTAGCATAAGTATCGGAATTAAATTATAAACCACCTCTACCAAATAAAAACACGTTCATCTATATTTAAATAACGTAATTTTATAAATAATGTGAGCCCATTTCATGGGCGAGGACTGGCTTTCTTAAGATTTGATTAATGGTGAGCGAGTGAACAGCTGTCTAGTTTTAGTAAAACTTTTGTTTTTACATCCTTTTCAATCACTAAGGTTTAATTTATACCACGTGTGAAGGTGAACACAACATAAAAAAAATTAATGCAAATTATAACTCACCACCTGAATTTGAAGATTTAATCTTTTTTTTGAGTATAATAAGGGCTATTTTATACTAAGGAGGTCTCCCTAGAGCATACCGAGCAATTTATTAATAAAAAATAAAAAAAAAAGGAGTTAATTAATTGTTGAAAAATAGTTCCAGAAGGATGATTGCAAAAGAAGATAAAAGTGTAAGGGTCTTAGGAAAATGCATATAAAATCTAAGTTTTAATTTTTTTAGATTTCTCACCACTCCAAAAAGTGGACGCTTTCTCCAAGGAGCAGAAAAACATCCGTTAAGGTACTGAGTCCTGACCAATGTAACCCTTCATTCACAACGTAATTACTAAACACGGTCAAAGAGGTTTACACATTTTTTTGAAGACCACATGATAATTATTCTTTGAGAAGGTCCACGCTAGTGATTTATACAAATTTTTTTTTTGATTTTTTTACAATTATTTCTTTATTATAAGATTAAAAAAAATTCTTTTTTTCTTATATGCTTGTGATAAATTATTTCTTATTTGACAAAGTCTACTTGAGTAAGGCTATTGTTTAAGTCATAGTAACTCTAAACTTTTATAGATAACTTGATTTTACGTTAAGCTTATTTTATTCTATGCACTTCAAAATTATATATGGAATAACACAACTTTTTACCGTCCTGTGGTTTTTTAAACTTTGCAAAACTTTGGAGTTGAAATACTTATATAAAAGATGTGCAAATTTTTGTAAGGCGATTGTAACTTCTATTCGTGTATATTAAGGAAATGATAGTAATTTAAAATCTGTTAATAAACTGAAGATTATGCACTTTTTGAGGACGTTTTTTTTTTGGTAATACTTTTCCTCAACAATCAATTGTTTTCTATTACTTATGTTTTAGACCGTCAGAAACTAATAATTCTTTTTTCTAGTTGCAAAATAAGAACCTGATTGCTTTTCAAATAAAGTTTTGTTTATTTTTTCAAAATTTTAGTAATTTCAATATATTACTTTTACCTATATTTTCGTTAATAAAGTAAATACCGGTTTTTTTTTCGTTTCATTTTCATTAAAGCGTCCCCCTCCCGCTTGTATATTTTTGAATGGGTTACGCGCGAATTTACCATTTGAACACTATTATTAAAGCCGATAAAACTAGAAGCGCTTTACTATCGGTACTACTCTGCTATATTACTAAGCTTGGTATGGATCACAACCACCATAAAGTTTGAATGGACATGTTAACTTTGCGCCGGAGGGGAACTAAAAAAAATTTCTTAAAACGTTCTAAATGAGGACCTTCACTTCGTCGATAATGGCAGATGCAATGTTAAGAGAAATGTGATGTTAACTTTTTTTTAATATAAACTAACTTTTGGATAAAACTGAGCTTACTCCGAGTTTAAACAGAAAAAGAATTCCTAACCTCATTAAATGTTTGAGTTGTATTATTTTACTAAACAAAAATATTTGACATTTTCTTACCGAGGAGTTAGTGTCTTTTATACTATTGGTTTTTTTTTAAAACGAAAATGGGTAAAGGAAAGAACATTTTTGTGAAACAACTTGTGTGAATTCAAAAATAGTAAAACGGGGGCAGCAACGTCTAGCAAATAGTGGACGGCTAGGCAGAAACTACTTTAATAATTCTTTCTCATAATGCCGATGACCCTAAACAAATTCCATTGGAACTTCCCCCTTGTGGGTAACGAAAGTCCTGTGTTTTAATTCAACCAGTGTCGGCCCATATAAAGAAACTGTAGTAATCTTAGCACTCAGGTGGTTACTTTTTGGACTATTGACTTATAAGTTTGCTCAGTTGCTTGGGAAAATTGACTGAAGTAGCGCTAATTCAACAATTTTATTGTATTAGGTTTTTAAAGAAAATACTTAAAAGACTCAACTGATCTTGAGCTTAGGAAACATGAGTACAATGCTTACCTAAAAATACAGGCCTTAGTTAATCCGGATGGGCTTCTTACGCTCAACTTAGGATGCAGTGTCTTTCGACAAGCGAGCTTTTCTCTTGCGCCTTACAAAGCTTAAGTAATTTTTCAACTTGGGTCAAACACTCGTTATTCGTAAAAATGAAACCCAGTAGACATCAAAAGCCAGTGTTCCCATAAGTTCAATTTTGTCTCTGCTTTCATATTTATTTATCAATCGGGTCTTCCCAGCACGGCCTATTTAGTCCCATACCTGCGAATGATACTGCATTAATTTATATATTCAAGGCTACCTGCCTTGCCTTTAAAACGTCTATCTCTATACGTTGAGTTAATCAAGGAATGAGTCACCGTGTGGTGTCTGTCTTTCGACACTCTCCTTATTGCGCCAGCTAAGCCCCAACAAAAATCATGGGTTGTTTAAAACGTTGTTCCTTTATGTTTCGCTATCAGAACACCAAGAAACCGTTTACATTAGCAAACTTTATTGGTAAGCGCATCTAGATCACGAAAATAACTACCTAATAGTTACCTAACTTTACTCAACCTAAAGTCAAGTAATGCAAGCTTAAACTGATAAAAGACCATTTCTAAATTACTCTAATTCGACTAAGTCTAACCTAAGTTTTAATAACGCGTCGTACCCGTCATGGTGCCCTTTTACTAACCTGCAGATTTTTTAAGAACACTTCATTCTGAATTTATTTATTATTACCGTAATTTGATTTATTAGTGGTTATCAACCAGGGCTCAATTTATTAGGATTATTTTATAAGATATCCCATGTGACACTAACGGGTCGACTACTTAAAAATTTCGTGTAATATTGCTCAGAAAGGGATATATCAAGACACGGAATGTCAATGAAAGGGTTACACTGTACAAAACCTATCGGAGATTTATTCCATTAAGTAACATATTTAAATAAACAAGAAAAAGTAGGAAATATTCTCCTGCATAAAAAATATGCAGTTACATTTGAGTTTTACATAGGACGCATCGACAATTACAAGTTATAAATACAAAAAAAATCGGGGTGCAGTATAAAGTGCACGTATACCATAGATTTAATACCAAGCTCCCCCTTCGTACACTCCAACCACCTGTAAAGATAAGTGGGGCGCTAATATAATGCAACTTGCTAGTAGGCAAACCTTGAGTAAATCCGCTATATCGTTTTCAGGAGCAATATACCATAAAAATATGGAGTCTCCCATTATACCTTAGCGGATCCAAAAGTATCGAATATAGATAAGTTTTTAATTTTCGCGATGTCCCGGACTGTGACACACTTTTAAGGCTAGTTGCTTGCCGGCAAATACCTTAATGAGGTAAGATAGGCTAATCATTCTATCATGAAGAGGCGTTTATTCTTATAACTTCTCTAGTAGCTTCCTCAATTACCATCCATCCTGTTCCATCGTCGAGAGGATATATTATTTGCAGCACGAATTGCCAAGTAATCGGGATTCGACCCCCTGGAGTTTCCGTACATTTCGCGTAGTCGCTCTTACTGAAACCCTTCCAGTTATGTGGGTAATACAGCTCTTATAGCAGATTTCGTAATTCTCTTGTACCAATCGAATATCTTAATGACGTTTTTTTTGCTTCCACTTGTGGTGGTAGGCTTGGGCACCTTTTGCGATAGTCTGTTTACTGCGAAGACTATAACTGGACGGGATACCATGAAGAGAAAGAGTAATTACCACACTAGTTCCACATATGATTTATTCTCTAGTGTGTGGTTGTCGCCGTTATTAGTATCGGTTCCTATATCATTTAAAGGCAGTGTCTTAATTCATTCTGGAGTGTAAACGAATAGTAGTAATATACTTTTTCAAATTTAAAATTTTAAGCCATCTTCTTCTCGACACTCATGCTTAGTATCTTCGATGCCTTTTCTAGCTTTTTAATGTCAGGATTTCATTAACGTATATTGTTTCTTCCTTGTATAGAGATATGAGTCGATGTGGCATTTCTAAAGACAGGAGCAGAAAGTGATCTCGTGTACAAACGGTAGTTCATGTTATTCGGGACTAATTGAGACCAGGTATAGGTTTGAAAAGTTTGAAGCGGTCTGGCCATTAGGTACAGAGCCAGATTAAGGTTGTTCCATAAATAATTCTTCAGCTAGGGGCGACATGTAAAGGCGCTATGGACAATAATCTAAAACACTTACATTCTAAGCAGAGCTGATAAGTGCAAGAATATATCTACTGATTTGATCTCCGCAACTGGACTAAAAACATTCAGATACTCTTCCCCGACGATTTGCGTGTATCTCTTAGCACAGTTACGAATCCTGTATCCATCAATAGTGCCGTCCACATGACTTTTGACCTTGAAAACTATTTACAGCCGACTCATTATCCGACCAAATGGTAAGGTGGTAGAAACACATGTATAATTCTTTATGTGATAAAGTTTATGCTCATAGCCCCGAAAAATTGAACTTTAACTATACTGATTATAGCTCTCCCGTTAGTCTTAGGTTCCGGTACTTCCCAGGAATGCATGGAAAGGTCATGGTATAGGGCATTGTATTCCGTACTTCACTAGTATTGTATGTTTTGACCTCCTCGTGGTAGGACTTTTGCCTCTTCCTAATGTTCGTTTATATGAACTGACAACAAGGGCATTAGAGTTAACTAGGGTTCAGTACCAATATTTCGAACCTTCATCCTCATTTCTAGTTCCAGAGACAGAGTTTCTTTGCTGGCTCTAAGGTACCTGATTTTTCACAATATTATACAATGCCTTGCAAATTCGAAATACGCACAACATTATTAAGGTCATATGGGACCTTCCCGCCCACTGGGTTAGGTCCCGTGTTCTTTGGGATTTTTACTTGTACCGCTGACTGCCGTGTATCTTTGTACCGATGGCTTCATCAATTGTAACATCTCTGCCAAGTATTATCCCTGGACTCTTAGTGGAGTGGGAGGAGGGAAGGGACCAAATTTTGCAACCAGGCCTTCATGTATCCACACCAGTTAAAAGCCTTTAATACATCTGCAATTAAGCTTCCCTAATGGAGTATTAATTAAGTATAGCCTAGACTAAGGGATATCGAATCAAATAATTGGTAACTAGCTGATAAGCATGATTGCACTGTAAAGAAACTTCACCTCCCCTAGCTGTTTTTGTGCCCTGAGCCAACCAATATCAATCGTACTATCCTATGGGGCGCCTGGTCGTTTTTCTCAGCTATAACCCTCGTGGTATAGTTTTGAGAGGAATATAATGGGTGGTGAAGATTCCTTTGGTGTTGTCACCAATTAGTCCTTTAGATAAATACTACATGGTATTATAACTACGAACTGGGCGCACCACTGAATTGGAAGTACTTGAGTAGAATTTTGGAAGTATAACTCATTCATCGCATCGGAAAATACCAGTTCATCCTCCCCTAAAGAGGGACAAACTAGGCTTAGGGCGAATCTAAACCCTCCGTAAGCAGCCAGTTAACTAGGTTAAACGGCTCAACTGAGTTGAAATGATTTGTCAATACACTTTTTAGCTCTATATGAAGAATCCAGTGGAAAAGTTAGGTCTTTTCACTTTACAGTTTCTGCTTGCTATATCTAATCTCCTAAGATACTATCCTTCGACATATCTTGCATGAGAAGGTTCGAGGCGTAACTCGAAGGAAGACGCTACAGCTTAAAGAACAAGTATTTTATATGTAGTTAATATAACCCTTAACTCGCCAAAAAGCAGTCGTTAACGAGTATGAGGGCAAATATACTATTTCCATCTATGAGACCTAGGCCTTTATTGCAGAAATGTACTTTGTAGTCCTATGAAGTTACTGTGTACACTAATAATATGTAAAATTTTATCTTCATTCCGCGGTATACTTTTTTTGAGCTCCAAGCCTATTATCTAGGAACCACTTTAAAGGGTAGCTTATTGTTATCCTGAGTTCTGTTTTATCTTTATAACCGTGCGGGCTCGGTTATCTCATTATTTTTTAACGGTGCATAATTTCTTACCAAGGCACTAAATAACTACTCCGTTGGTTTAAGGCTTCATGGAATAATATAATTTAGTTTTGCCTTTACTATCCAGAGCATATGGTAGGAAGGCACCCTAATTGTTATTATCTTTACAGTGCACCATTTTTTTTTAAAGCAGGTTGACAACTGGATATAAATTGTATGTAATTTAATAATAACATGCGAGTGCTAAAGCTTAACTCTGTCCTCGACTCCTCCACCTTAATAACTTATTAGGTTTAGTAAGGCTGAGTTACTAAAGTACTTTTTTTTAATAGAAAAACATCTTGATATAGGGTTTTTAGGTTTATAAACTCTAAATAGAAGAAGCGTACTTTTATTCATGACCCGAGCTAGGGCTTTATTAGTGAAAGTATCTTAAATGACTTGCATAATGATGAATCAAGAAAATTTATTCTTGGTCTGGGTAATGAAACTATTTTTCTAATAGGAAAAAACACATGGTTAAGCTCTTTGAAAATGATGTATAAGAGAACTTGAAAGTCTCGAAACTTGTTTTTTATAGCATGTCCTGTGCCTTCAACTTTACTTAATCTTGTCTTTGCGAGTACAGACTCGGCCTCCTTTGCTGAGTTTTGATTGCCTTGAGTGGTGGTATTTGGCGCCTTGTGGGGCTTGCAACCATTAGCTATATTCGGAGCTTTCGTTCAGCATTGTACACTCTTCGAGTTCGTAAGGATTCCTGTTCCGTCCACAAGGGCATGTGGTACAAGCGGTCAAACAAGATTGACCCTATCTGACAATTTAGCTTTCCTGCTCGAGTTAATCTTCACCGAACTACTTGGAGGTGAAATGAAACTATCTGTCTTCATGCTCATTGATCCGACACGGTGGATTACCATCCTAGGAAGGTTGCACTTTATGGCAAATAATCTAACAACTCTGTGGTGTCTAGCAATCCTCTACTTTGTTTGGCATCCTTAGAATTTTAGCTGGAAAATTCAAGCAAGCTACCAGTTCGCTGTATTGAATACAACACAAGCAACGTGAATATGGTTGCCCTGCTCAGTTCTAAAGTTTTGAATCTTCCCATGTACCTAGGAGAGTTCTAAAGTGGTTTGCCGCTCGACTGAAACAGTTGCTCTTAAAAATGGAAAAAAACTTGAGTAGTAGGAGAGGATACTAAAAAGTCTTAAAATAAAGCATATAATTGTGGTTAAGGCTCTAACGTGTAGCTTGCATTTATTATAAACCTTTTAACCTTATAACCTACAAGTATTTTTCTTCCCTCTGACTTTTACAGTTTTCACATTAGAGCTACGGGGTTAGCAATAATCGAGCTGTAGAACGTATGTGCGATGCTGGGTTGTCGCCTCTTGCAATGAATGATGTTTGTCTCCTGGCTCAATAACGTTTGACTAATAGTTGCTGCTAAAGAAGTGCTATTGAGCCTTCTTGGCTACCTAGATTAACAAGAGTCACCAGATCTTAAGGCGGTGTACTATTTCTTGTTAAGTTACTTGAACATGTCCGCTTCGGTGAATAGTTGCGGACGAAAGCTTCGGAAAACCGCTTTTTATTGTAATAAGTGGTAGGTAAACAATACTCTTAGCACAAACCTTGTTGCCTACTATAAAATATTAGAAGGATAAGCACTATTGATATGTGAAATCACGTAATAGTGTATACTTCCGTATTAAGCATATAGTAGTAGACAGTACTGCTTCTGTGCTAGTACTGTGCTAGTTATTGGTATATATTGTTTGGTTGAGGGAAGTTGACAGAAGGATTAAGTACTTGTTACTAATAATTAGGTTTGATGCTAGTGTAGTAGTATTCTAGTATTGTGCAAATATTAGCTTATGCTGCTGTTCAGTAGACGAAACTTTCCTAAAATATAGTGCTATTTGCTGGGCATGTGGTATGATGCTAGTGTGCTGTTACTATATTATTGCAGCAGTGGTGCTGTTATGAATGTATTGTTTACTAGTACTTATAGCCTAGTGTGGTACATCTTGCGTATACCCAATTGTATTGTGGAGCCACAAGCTTTGGCTTTACCATACACTTTGGAGTTCGATTATACTCGCTGGATTCGCTGAATTCACTTAATCCTAGGAAGGTGCTGCCTTGTATGTAATTAGATATTTACTTTTTTTTAATGACCGCATCCAAAGCTATTTAATTACAAATTACAAAGAGTGTACTCTGTGGTTTTGTTAATCTCACACTTTTACAGTTTTCCTCTTATAATTTATGGTATAACAGCAAAATAGCGACCATGTTTTCAGAACTTTACAGCAAAAGAGGTAAAGCAGGTTTATTAGATGCAGAATAGCCACTTACAGAGGAGCCTATTTATTATCGGGAAATCCGTTGTATGCTGCAGCATAAAAAATTTTTTTGTATTTTAAAACTAATTGACAATTTTTCGGTTGTAAGATTATGAAGGAGACGTAAGGAGAGGGTTTATTATGTAAGAATAGTTGATTCCATTATTGTGGTCTTTGTGACCAGATAAATAGCGATCGATTTCCATCTCATTGAACAAGTTACCAGCGGATAATTTAAATAAACTCTTAAAGCGGTAAATAAGATATGTTTACACTTTTTAACGTTATTTAGGACTGTATCCAAACAGGTGAGGCATTCATGAGGATAGCAACTTTATAAAATTGATCTCCCACGAACATTTAACTATATTTTGGTTTTTACTTCTCCCTTCCCCTCCCATCTAGTGACAATCCTGATTGAATGCCTTCTATGCGTTCAATATATGCATCCTCCGTTTTCTTAATATGACTTGGTAGCTGACCTAATAACACGGAGTGTCTGCTGAGCAGTTAAGCGTTCTGCGCAGGAACTATGTGGCTAGTGAAATTCATTTACGAACTACCAACTCCGAGTTCTTATCCTTACAATTCACTAAGATCATGAAGGAAAGGCTGTTAAGAGCAGAGTTTCATTGTATCCAAATAATGCATGCCGCTAGTACCGTCTAAGAAGAATTAAAAGTGGTTTATGTGTTATATATGACGAGCACTTGATTTTCGGAATTAAAATAAACCTTAAAAAGGAGGCGAATTGTAGCGTATGTAGTAAGCAAAGTGCTTAATAGATTTGGGATTTAATTTGTAGACTAAGGTAAAATATAAATTACCGTAAAATATAAGCTCATAAGCCCGTAACCTAATAGCCGATAACAACTTTATAACTTGTTAAAACAGGGAAGCAGGTTAAGTTCAGGAACCGCAACACCAGCATAGATTGCACAGTAACTAAGTGCTTAAAATCAAGATATTTAAGGACACAGTAAACATTTTTTAGGAATACTCTTCATTTTTTTAAAAATTGGACAACATAGTGCTCCTGAAACAGTCTACAAATGTCACTGGAGTGGTAAGCTAAGAATTGATATATCTCTTCTAAATTTAAGGTGCGGAATTAAGAAACAAGGTCGTAATTTGTAAATAAAGTTGACTATTAACAAAGGTAGTGAGATAGGTGGTTGATTACGTGATATACACTGGGTAAAGAGAAACCAGCAAATGTTAAGGGATAATGATATTTCTTCAGTTTCTTTAGCCATGTGCTTATTACCAACTTTAAAACTTATATCACTTTACTCGCAATGTTAAACAAACAAGTGGGGGGGAAGGCAATTTATAAAGCTTTAACAGCTTGTGGGCTAACTTAAACCCCCCCGCCCCCATCACAATTTTAATAAATTGTGCTACCCGATTTATATATATAGTTCAGTGGGAAGTTAATTTTCCCATTATGCTGAAAAGTGGAAGCCCTGTTACGGCCCAGGAATAATTTATCAAGGTACCAAGCCCCAGAACTTAGGCACTACGACTTAGTGGTGCTTGGTGGGTTGACCCCATAAGGAGCGTTATACTACTGTAAAAGGAGACTGAATTCTCACGTAATCAGTCAAACTTCTCAAGCTGGAAACCTTTATACTCTTTTAAATAAGGAACTTTAAATATGTTGCCTCTTGCGATAAAAAATCGTTAGTTAATATTTTAAGCTGTAGCCCCTTATAAGGTTATTGATATTTACAAAAAGTTCTTTTGCACTACCTTAAATGTGTAAACTCGTCTTTGCTAGACTTTGAACATACTTTAAAAAATTACGTTCAATGTTCTGCAAGTTTATATATGTATTTCGTAATTTTCATTATTAAACCAGCAAAATTTTTCAAAAAATTAAGAAATTTTATTTAGCGAACAAATTCGAAAACGAGGACTTGGTGCACTAATATTTCAAAGCGCTATTGATGTGGAACGAAAAGTATTATATGCGTATCCCATTAATTTTTAAAAAATGCGTAACAAGGCGCGCCGACAATATTTTTT
Source organism: Zophobas morio (assembly GCF_036711695.1). Lineage (NCBI taxonomy): Eukaryota > Metazoa > Arthropoda > Insecta > Coleoptera > Tenebrionidae > Zophobas > Zophobas morio. Next base: position 22,560 of record NW_026972317.1, read on the forward strand.
CCCTTTAACTCGGTGTTTCGATAAGCACCTTACATTTTATAACATTTCCGCCCAGCTTTTTTATCAGGTCTACAGCAGCCTTATAATAAAAAGAATATTTGTTTAGCAATAACTCTATAAGGGAAAAAAGGATTGTATAAGGTTGTAGAACCTTCATAGTTCCACCAGTAGCGAGTACGTCATCTATGATCACAACGTTATCTCCAAGACTGATGCTTTTAGCGGTAATTTCAAGTTTGTCGCTACCATACTCCTTCTTGTATTCTACGCTTACAGTTTGTCCAGGTAACTTACCGGCTTTTCTGAAGAAACAAGGAAAGGTGCAGTAAAACAGAAAAAATTTAATGGCTTAGCCCCGCTATTATAGTAAACAAAATTTGAACCGGACAGAAACGAAAGCGCAGCCCAACTTAAGTGCAAGAGTAGGGCCAAATAAAAGACCGCGTACCTCTAAACCGTCAACGGTGTCAACCTTTTAATAGGAGATTATAAACAAGCTGTTAATTACCAAGTTCAAGTAACTTGGTTAACTTTAAATATAGAGGACAGAAGTTATAACTTTTAACAAAGGAGTAATATGTCTTTGAAATTCCCCCAATAACGCTTTTATAGCGGAAGAATTTTTGAATTAGGGGAAATATCGAGAAACAATATCCCTTTGGATGGAAATCGGGGTATTTTACTATCCTTCGCTCTACTTGATCCAAATGGGTTATGCTTACAACAGTTGCAGGGAAGTGCTTGGTTTAAGCTTGAGTTCTTTATTACATCTCCACTCTTGTAGTCGCCATGTGACTAAAGTAACCTCGTGAAGTGGTGGATCGTGTAAATGCATGGTGAATGCAGAAAACGAACATTTTCTAAAATGCCCCTTCTGCAAAAACGCTTTTGTAGCTCCCAAGTAGGGTTGTTTTGGTACGTTTGTATGTTTAGTCGAAAATGAACCCATGTATTCACCATGTAAAGTCTTTTTGCAAAAACCTATCTTTTCGTAGTATTTTTCGTCTACAATAGAATTTTAAGGTTACTTTGCTTGTAACTAGAGTTTCTATAATGAAGAACTGTTCAAAATTGTACTGGATGCACCCCACAACTTATCTGAATTATCAAAAACTTTTGGGTTTTATTTAGTAGGAGTTACAAAGATTTTGTATATTTAAAAACTACTTTTTAAAGCCTAAGCCTTGAGCTGGCGCCTTTGTTCTCAGACCTAATCTACAATTTTCTATCCCGCTTCCGTTGAACACTTTTTATGTAGTAATGGACACAAGAGGACCACGAGGACTAACCGCAACCAGGAGAGGGTTCTCTGAATCTCCCCGAGGTTAAGTTTCCAACTATGTTGGAAATTTTTGAAAGCAAAAAAATGCAACATTATAGTAATTGGTGGTAAATGCAACCCAAAATAAATAATTTGGGTCCCCTCATCCCTCCCCCTTTGCCTTTGGAACGGAGGTACCGTCAACATTTTTAGACCTAACAGAGATATCCCAGCATTCGATCGTGGTTCCGCTTTTTGTTTATATGCACAAATTCAGTTTAAACCCACAGTATTGAAAAACGAAATAGAGCTTGACAACACATTAGCCTTGCTTGTATACAAAATTAAAATACTGTAGAGACAGCCATCTTACTGACTCCAAACCTAAGCTACCCGTTCTCTTGGGGAACTTAAGCTTTGACACCGCCAAAAAAGTAGATTTTCCACAACCATGCTCCCCGGGGGTCAAGAAGCTCTCATAAGAGCTCGTCAACCCCCATTAAGAAAGTGTTAAAACTATTTCATAATATCATCTGAAAACCAAAAATTAAATTTCTGTGAATTTGAAAGTTTTAGGGCATTTTGGAGAATAGTAGAGTTATGAAAGTGGCGTCACCGAAAACCTTCTTTTTCTATAACGCTACCTAGAAGGGCGGCTTACTCGGGTGAAAAAAAAGACTCTCTCCTAACGGTTAGCCTTTAAAGCGAATTTAAATCCACCTTAGAAAAAACCTAATTGCTCCCTCTTCTTTTACTCTTTATCCCATCATCTGGTCAGGTTAAATTTAGAGTTTCGCTAACTATAAAAATTTTTTTTTTAACAAGACTTGTCTCAATAATTTTATCTGCAAAGGTAGACTAACAAGACATGAAAGTGTGCTCGTAAGGACATTTTTTGTAAAGCATTCATGCCCTCAAGACACCTACCTATAACCCTTGTAACTCCCTAACCCTAGGAAAACCTATAAAAAAAAAACCCTGTTATTTCTCATTATTCCATATTTTATGCCTTTTTTACTTCCTATCCTGGCCACATTAATTAATCTTTTACCCTCTCGTTTTTTTTTTCTTGTATAAAGTTTTATGTTTACTAACCTATTATACTTAGCAGCAGGCTTTGACAGCAAAAAATCAATGATGGCTTTCCGTGTTATATATAAACCACATGGTCATTTTTGTCGCTCTACCTTTTTGGGATCCAGCTTTCTCTCTCTTTTGATTTTACTTTTTCCTAATTTACTTGTTTGTCTTGAATTATTGGATTAGTTCTCATTCAATTTCTATTATTTTTATTTATTTTTATATAGTTTTTATCATGTTACGTTATTTAAAATTTTAAAAATTTTGTTTGTTTTTTATTAACTCGATGCACGTTCTGTGCTTAAAACTATTAATCTTTATCTAGATTATGCTTGCTCTGTTAATAAGAAGGTTGTTAAGATAGTTAAGTTTTTGAACAAGGAATACTATGGAAACCGTTTTCCCTTTTTTGGATTTTCTATTGTTTTCGACTTATTTAAACACTCGCATTATCTTCAGAGGGAACTCCCAATTATTAATTTTAAACTACCTTCATACTGACCTTTTCGTAACTATATATATGGTTGATAGTGAACTAGTTATTCGCGCTAGTTTTCTTAATTTGTTTCCTGTTAATAGACAACACTGTAAAATAATTTATAAAATTACAGTTCTTCTTCCCTTTCTAGGCATTTAAATTTTGTTTGGCCCCTCTTCGAAACCTTTGAACTAGAGGTCAACCATTTATTTCGAATGCACTTTTGGTTCGTGCTCTCCTAATTTAAAATTTGACTCTTTTGCGAAGGACTATCACCATCTATTAAGTATTGAGGTCTAGTGGGTGCTTTTAATATTGAAGATTTTCATAAGTTAATATTGTCTGATATGACTTTGGAATTTAAGAGGAAAGACTATGTTCAATAGATCAGATATAGTGCCCATTGGAAATCAGATTTTTGAGGTTAGGGACTTGCTAGCGTGTCTCTTATCATCAACTTATACTGATATTGGTTGCAGTGATTTTTTTTGTTTAATAAGAGAAATCCAAGTTGATAATGTTGTTTATTTACAAATGTTTTATATTTTATGTGATTTGATAACTCATTTAAATTCTTCTGTTCCTTTTGAATAGTTGACGGCAGGGAATATAACAATCAATATGAAAGTCACTTTATTAATGGATAATTATTTAAGGATTGTTATTCAGCTCTCAAGTGTTTTTTGGTGATAAAAATATAGAGGGGTTTTTTACCTTCAAAGCTTTAATAATAAAGAAATCTTATATAATAACGATAATTTAAAAGTTTAAAACAAAATTAACGATACCTGAGCCTTAGCAAATTTATAAAAGAAGACCTAATTATTGAAAATTATGGAAAAAGTTATTGAAACGATTTTTATTGACGACACTTTCCTTCAAAGTTCCGGCTTTAAAAATATGCACAATTTATTTTTTATAATCTTGCAGGTAACTGCAATACTATTACTTCTTTCATTAAAAACAAAAAGTAGGCTTCAAAAATTTTTGTGGTGACAACATTAACTGTTTGCAGTATTCTTGTAAATTGTTTTAGACTGTACAACAGTGGTTTTTATCCTTATTACCCTGGAGGTTTATTAACGAGTAATTATTATGGTCACACTTTGTTTCGGGGAAACGGCTAATGCTGCGGGAAAGTGAAAAAATTCAAAATGTATTTAAGGGGTCGAGATCTATATATTCCCTAAACAGATACCGTGTAGAGTTTAAGTTACCTTTTTAATATGTCATTGCTGGTATGAAGCATTTTAAGATGAATGCTGAGAGGGCTGGCTTTTCCTGTTGCAAAATGTCAATTCTTCACGAAAAGGTTGTAACGAATGCTTGAAATATATTTAAATAGTTTTTTCCCATCGGTTGTAATTTTTTGTTTTATATGGTTGTTTTTGGGATAGTATTGAAAGAAATTCTAATGAAAGGTGGTTGTAATGTCCATTTCCTCTCCAGTAAGTTTTGAAGTGTGCCCTGTTCTTTTCGAAGAGACCTTGAATTTCCGATTCTTTCTCTGAATACAATTAAAGATCTTCCAGAAGAGTAGGTTGACGTATCGCAAACTTTAATATAAAGTGGTGGATTATAATAAAAGAATTAGTTCCTCTTTAAAGATAAGCTTAAGAAGGGTTTTATTCATAGAGTTTGTAGGAAAAAGAGAGTCTTTGGACATTGTTATGGATGAGTACATTTGAACATACTCAAATCTACCGCGTTGTTGTTTCTACTTTAAAGTTAACACGTTTTCAAGAGAGAAAATGCAATAATGTTGTATCCTTTAAGATTTATATGCATTCAACTTTCTTTTTCATGGATGATAAATCATATTTAAAGCTTCCTTTAAGGTCTATGGCTGAAAATTGTTAGTAGACGATTTATACTTATTAATGAATAATTGTTTTAGAAGGCTTGGAGAACATAAACAGCACTTTTGAAAACTGTTCCATGAATAAAAATTTTTAAAGGTAATAAATTTAATTCAGTTGTATACTTAAAAGGAGCCACTATATATGAAGAAAGAGAAAATTGTATAAAGTAGACAAGATGCTTGACGTGAGGCCTAAAAGGACTGTTGAAGTTAAATGGGATTTTAAAGAAATGATACGTTGATGCACGGTCTCCTTAACTAAAGGAAAATTTAATATATTTCGAGAAATTGCCAATGAATTTAGCTACAACTTTTTTCTTTGCCGACTCAATAAATATCAATTTAAAGACGCTAGCAGGAGGATTGAAGCAATAAATTTTTAAAATCTAAATTGGATGGCATAAACATTTCTCACCCCAAGAGTTTTTTATTGAAGCTAAAAAAACGTATTTGAATAAGTTTGGTCTGGCTCTTGATGGTAATGCCACTCATGCATATTTTGAGCTTGTTAAGATTGACCTACAACTTAACAGAAATGTAAGGCAGACTTTCTTAAGCATAGGTAATGAAAAAGAGTTTGTCAAAACATTTTTCTTTTTTTGAAACATATGCGTAGGATAAATTCACCCGATGATCCCTTGAGGAAACGTGCCACTGAGGTGGGGCAAACATATGCCCTTTGTAACGCGGCTGGATCAAGAGCAAAGATCTGCAAGATTGCATCAAATGAGGAACCTTTGGATATTTGTAGCGATTATCAGTGGGCTGATAAGCCTACTAACGTTGAAAGCCCGATATCCGACACCTTAAATATTCCGAAGGTACTAGAGCCTTTTGTAGGAAGTGGACAACCTTTTTAGATGTTGTTGATGTCTCAATAGTAAGGGTTGATAATGTTACCGTGGTGGCACAGAAAGTTATGAGGGCAAAAATTATCAAGTTGGCTATTGTAAGTTTTTGGGAATGGCTCCTGATATGGGTCCTATTGGCAATCTAGTTAGACTACATAGAAGAATAGAGAAGAAATACAGAATTTCTGGCTCTTTTACTCTAGGGAACTCTTTAAATTTTAATGCTTGATGCCCGTTACAGGTCACCTGTAGATTTATAGGGCAAATTTTTAGATTTTTTAGATTTTGGCTTTTAAAGTAAGTTCTTGATAATACTAAAAAGTATTTTTTTTAAAGGAGATCCATAAATTTTTTTTTTACTTTTTATTTTTCCTAATGTTTGATGGCTTTGTTTACTTTTGGCCTGGGTTAAAGTTGAAATGTGATGGTGAATTTGGTTTTATATAACTTAGTTTTAGGGTCCACTAGTGTATCTTTTTTTTTTAATTAGGATAATTGATATTTCTATTTATTATTTGTTTCAATCTATGTTATTAGATATATATTTTATAGTTACTTCAAACTAAAAAATCTTGTAAGATAGATTTTGCGACCAAATGAACCGTTTTACATACTTACATTTTTTTTGTGTTGGTATATCTATTAGTAGTAGTATAAATTATTACTAATTGACTGCATTACATTCCTTTCAATTATTATTCTCTTGGCACTTCAAATTCTTTGCTATATAGTACTCTTTACTATTTAACTTTATTTTATCTGTTTTATAGGATCTTTTATATCTAAATAGTTTGTCATACAAACTCTATATTTTGCAGGTGTAATAAGAGCGAAAAAACTGACATTACCTTTCAAAATTTTTATAATTGTTAAATTTAGTATTGTTTGCAAATTTAGAACTCAAAAAAAAAAATAAGGTTTTTTGTAACATCTAATTTATAAGTTCAATTTACTTAGTAAAACAAAATTTTGTATGAAATAAAGGGGTCAGTGTAGCTTACAATATACAGTTGTTTCGTTAAGTGTAACCCCCCTAGGGTACTAAGAAACTAAAGTTCCTTTCAAACCCGAAAAGAAAAATTCACTGAGGTTACAATAATCAGATTTTTGAAATCCTATAACCAAGATAAAATAATTTACCTAACCCTAACTTAAAAATAAAAAAAAAAAAAGTAAAAAAAAAGATATAAAAATCTATAATTTTTGTATATAACAATAAAATAAATTATAGAAGTTCAGCTTAATGGTTTATTTTTAATATTAGTTTTTATTGGGTGATAATGATGTTGTTTATATTACTTTCAGAATAGAATTGTATAAATAGTTTGAAATCTTATAAAAAATAAATAGATCTACAGACGTTCGCTCACTATAAAAATATTTTATTGATAATAAGGCCAGTCTCAATAATTTTATCTGCAGAGGTTGACTAACAAGATCATGGGGTGTGTTCGAGACATTTTTTGTAAAACATTCAAACCCCCAAAACTCCTACCACAGCCAACCCTAACCCTAGGGAGACCTGAGAAAACCACTGTTATTTTTTTTATAATGGTTAATTAAAATTTTATGAGGGCGAGTAATGTTCAGAATTATAATTTTATTTGATCGCAATTTCTTTTCTTAACCAGTTATATTTTCTTTTAAGAAAAAAATTTTTTTTAATTTTTTTTCATTTTATTAATCTTTTCAGAAGCTGATTATGTTTTTTTATCAACAGGAGCTTTTCCGCTGGCGAAAGCAGATTTATCGGCAGGATTGTCATTGGCTAAAACTCTCTTGGAACCGATCATTGATGCATTCCCATTGGTTGGACATGAAACATTGACAACGCCCCTCGCGCTTATTGGTGCAACAGTATTCAATGATTCGCATTTTTTAAAATCAAACGAATCAATAGCTTCAATTTTATTTTGATAAGTGCACTTGTTGTAGTCATTAACGAATAGATAATAATAAGCCAATGAGCAGCACTGGAATGTCTCGTTAAAAAATAACCCTCTATTTATAAAATATAATAAAAATTAATAAAAATAAAAAATAAAAATATATATCCTATTATGTAATATACTTTTAAGTTTTTAAAAATAATATAAAAAAAATAATAGCTGTCAATATTCGATTAAGGCTAATTATAGAAAAATATAGATCATATCAATAAATTATATAATAAAAAAATTATTACTTTCAGTATACTTCAAGTTTATAATAAATATATATATAAAGCGAAAAAAAAATTATACATAAATATACTTTTACTTTTATTATGAAAATTACGTAATAATAATACGAAATAACGATTTAATACTATAAGAAAACTATTCATATACCTTTAAATTTTATAAAATAATATAAATATAAAAATATATAGATAAACTACAAACTACACTCCATATAATATTTATATATGAATATACTCTAGAATTTAGTATAAACATTGATAAACTATAAAAATATAAATATACTTTTATTTCATTGTAAAAAAATTAAATATATATATAAAAATAAATATAATGCATATACTTTTAAGTTTCCTATAAAACAATGAATTGTATAATATAAAAATTTATAAAAAAAAGTATGAAAAATAATAATAAAAATATAAAAAATTTATAAAGTATTAAAATATATTAAAATAAGCAACATTAAATAAAAAATTAACTATAAATATACATAAAAGAAAATATAATATAAAAAATATTTTTTATTTTATTTAAAAAAAGTAATAAAATATTATTTTTATGATAAAAAAATTAATATAAAAATAACAAAATACTTTTGTTACATAAAAAAATAATAATAAAGATTATTTAAATAAGAAAATTACACCTAAAAAGTATAAATATATAATAAAAAAATTAAAACAAAATTTTATAAATATATAAAGTTTACTTTATTTATATATTTAAAGTTTATTATAAGAAAAATAAAAAAAAACAACTTTTGTATACTTTAAAGTTTTATATATAAAAATAAAAAGTTTGTTATAAAAAGAAATAAAAAATATAATTATATTTAAAGTTTATGTAAAAAATTAAACAAATATTTATATACTTAAAAACTTAATGAAAAAAATAAAAAAATATATATCTTTATATATTAAAGTTTACTATAAAAAAATAAAAATGTAATACTAAAAATAATAAATATATTAATATAAAAAACAAAAAAAAATTTTATTAAAATATATATTTATACACTTAAAAGTTTTCTACAATAAAAAAAATTGTATAATTCAACGTTTATTCCAAAAAATATAATATAAGTTTTTTTCTAAAAGTTATAGAAAACATACAATTGGTTGAGGTTGACGCTTCTTCTGAAAGCAAAATAGCCGACTTCTGTAAGGGGATTGGCGTATAAATATCTATTATTTTTGTAATAATAATATATAAATAATACAATAATAATAACTTTTCATTTAAAAATATATAACAATAAAAATCTTTATCGATGGTATTGATAAATATAAGTTTTTTTTAAATAAATATAAAAAAAATAATAATAAATATAAAAAGTTTTCTTATCCAAATATACGAAAATACATAATATTTTAAATAAATAATATTAATATAGATAATAATAAGTTTGTAATATAATTTTGTAAATAAATTAAAAATAGATGTCAAAAATAAATATTTTTACATTATAAGTATAATAATAATAGTAATAATATTAGTAATAAAAGTTTTTCATATAAAAATATATAGAAATAAGAAACATACATGAAGAGTAATATAAATATAACAGTAATAAGCCCCAAAGTATACTATAATAAAGTAATAATAGCTAAAGTGCTACTTAATAAAAACGGTTATAATAATTATAAAGTTTTAAAATATTACAATAATAACTTTTCTCATAAAAATATAAAAAAAATATCAAAAGGAAATCTTGTAATATAAAAAAAAATAAAACACTCAATATTCCAGAAAAACTTTTTATTATATAAATACTATAAATAATTTATATGAAAACATTTTATTATAAATAAATATAAAAAAAAAAGGTACAAACGAGGAAGACTTCCAAGCTTTTTAAAGCGTTGAGCGTCCAAAAAGAACGTTCAGGAATTTTATGAAGAGAATTATAAGCGAGATTTCTATAATAATAGTGAAAAATATATAAGAAAAATAGTTTAATAGTGTTTTTTACTATTTTTTTATTATCTATTTATAATTATGAAGATTTATTATTACTGTTTTTATTATGGCCACTATAAATTTTTTTGGACACTAAAATATTTATATTATAATTCTTTAAAAAAGTTTATACGCTAAAAAATATAAAAAAAATTAACTATATATAAATATTAGTAAACAGAACTTTTATAAATAATTATCAAAAAAAAAATTTTAAAGTTTTTTAAAATAATCAAATAATGCTTTTACGTATGAAAAAAACTTTAATATAAAAAATGTTAAACTCACGAAAAAGTAAAAAAAAAAAAAAATAAATAAAAAAAAAACTTTAAGGTTAAATAAGAATATTGACTAAAAAAATAATAAAGAGTCAAATAAATTTATATTTCAAAAAATATATATACAAAACTTTTAAAATAAAAATAAATTCATTTCTTAAAAGTTTTGTAAAGAAAACTTTTAAAACTTGAAAATAAAACTACAAATAAATAAGAAAACTTTCAAATCTACAATAAAATTATATTAAAAAAAAATAAAAAACTTTTATCTAAATAAATAAAATAAAATAAAATTTTGTAAATTAAAAAAAAAATAAAAATAATAAAATAAAACTTAATAGAATTGAAAAATATTTCAAGTCTAAAATAAAAAAAGTTATTAAAAAAAATAAATAAATTTTATCTTTAAAAAAATTAAAATAAAAAAGTTTAAAGCTTCAAAAGAAGTTTTAATAGAGTAATAAAATAAAACTTTTTGAATAAGAAAAAATTTTTGGTAGTTTTAAAAAAAAAAAATAAAACTTTCAAGTCTAAAATAAATTTATAGTAAAAAAAAAAATTAGTTTCTAATGAAAATTTTTTAATTAAACTTTTTTTTTAACCAAACTTTTAATACAAAAACGTTACAGAACTTTTTAATAATAATAAAAATTCAACTCTAAAAAAAGGTTTTCTTTATACAAAAAAAATTGTCGAGATATTATGTATAAAAAAAATTATTATAAAAAGTTTATAAACTTACAAAACCGTCAAGCTGGAAAGTCCGCTGAATATATTTTTATTAATGGTAGAAAGTTTGTTGCTCTGCAGCCATCTTTTTATATATTTATTTATTTATTACTATTATTATTAAAAATTATATAATAAAGTTATATAAATAAATAATTTTTTTATATTGAATTTCATTTATATTGCTCCATAAAAATTTTTTAATAAAAATATTATAAAAAAAGATATATAACTTTTAAGTTTAGTAATAAAATATAATAAAACTTTATACTTTTTTTAGAGTAAACAGCTTTATCCTTGTAAAAAAAAATTTTGCTTAATAAAAGTTTTACTTTTTTTTTTTGAATACATTATTATTACTATAAAAAACTTTGAAAAAAATATATTAAATATAAATATAAAGTTTTTATAATTAAATTATTAGATATTTAAAGTAATTTTAAAAAAAATAAATAAAATTTTTATTCAATTGCAACAACTTTTATATTTTTTAACATTAATATTAAAAGTTTTATTAATATAATAAAAATTTACATATATAAGTTAATATTTCTATATAAAGGTTTGACGTACAATACTTGTAAGGCCTGTAACTCTAAAAAACTGTCTTTCTCGGTGGATTGGATGGCATTGCCAGAGAGGTTTCTGTAGTTATCATAATAATATTTAAAAATATATATATAAATATAAATATATTTAATAAAAATAAAAAAATAGATAAAAAATATAAGAATATATATAATATATAACAAATACTAGATAGAAAAAAAATAAATTTACTTAATATAACTATTTAGTAATGAAAATAATATAAAATAATTTGGATTCACATAAGAAGAATACAATAAAAATAGTACCAATGGAAAAGGTTTAAAATAATAAATACCCCGACGGACCTGCTTTCCTCTTCATAAAACACTCAAGCCACTACGCCGGTAATATCACCTCTTTCCTCAATATCCAGGGCAGCGGCAGATTCAGAATTTCTAATTTTTAATATGTATGGCTAGCGCTAAGCTTAGTCCTTTCCTGATTTAAGTAAGCTAGATTTTAGAAGCCCTGGACTCATTTTTGTGCCACCCATCAACCCTGCGAGGCAATCAGTATAATTTTAATAGTAAAAATAAATGCTCTATAAAGTTAAAAATAAATAAACAAGACACTAATTGTCAACTATGTGATCTTCTTACAACCATACAATTTAGTTGACACCGAAAACTTGATTGGTACATATTAATCCATCCCGTGTATTTAATTTAATTTTTTTTTTTTAATTATATAATTTTACGATTAATAAAAGCAGAGGGTTTTTCCTCTTTTAGCCCTGTTTTTTTGCCTTTAGTTGTCTGCGGGGTATTTTGCCTTCCTTGTTTATTATTTACGGCCTGGCAATATTCAAAGAAGGATCGCATAGGTTCGTTTTAAGGAAAAACAAACCTCGTAGATACTAGTTTTAAGAAAACCTTGTAGACAGACTTTAGATAAAACCCCTTAAATATTTCAACATTAATTTCGATTTAAAATAAATATAGACTTCGCAGTTAAATGGTCCTAACCCCAAACGACTAAATATATTTCTCGGCTTCATAAGTAAAGTGAAAGCCTGTTTAAGTAAACGACTTACAAATGCCTATAAAAAAATATAACTAATAAAATAAAATTTAAATTATTGAGGCCTATCAAAGACATAACAAATAAGTATGTTTTCTACAACAGTTTACATCCATCTTTTATTTAAGACATTACTTCTTATTGGCTTTAGTCCCTTCATTTTTTTTCTTAAACTTAAGACAAATGATACTGAAAATGATGTCAAGTTTTTAAATTATATTTTAAATTAGTAATATACTCTAAATGAGCTTGTACAGTTTTTGTAAAAGCTGAGCTATACTATCAGCTTTTACGGCTTATAATTATTATAACACCAAGAAGAGTATAGCGAAACACGAATTAAAAGTAATAATTCTTATTTATTGTTTTACATTTTTATAATGGAAACTAAATAAAATTAGATAAAAATTATCCTTTATTAATGCGAAAATTTAGTATTTTTTAAAAGTAAAAAGCCCGTATGTTATTTCATACTCATAAAAGTAAAGCATGTGCCTTCATGCTTACAATTATAAATTTTATTTTAAAACTTTTAAATTAATAATTGCATTAAGACTTTTACAAGAAAATGAACTTAACTATATTAGCACCCAAACGTTTGAGAGTCTCTCTAGCTTGTTGGCATTGTAAGGTTTTCTTTTTAACATTAACTGGTTAGTATTTATTTTTAGAATAATTCTTTTTTTGTTGTATATATTACTTTTAATCTTAATGTTAGAAAATAAAACCTTGGATCGTAGAAGATTCTTTTTTTCACTTCCTTATATATGTGTGAATTTTTTAATATTCTTAAGGGTAAGGGTTAGCGTTTTACATTCCTTTCTTTTGCAAATTAGTTAGTGTACTTTACTATTAACTTCTAGTTTTTGTTTCTCACTAAGGATTTTTTAAGCCTTAAGCCTTTTTTGAGAATAAAAGTACTTCATGCATAGGAAAGACGTAATTTAAATCTGGTTTATCTTCGTTTCGTCAGGATTCTATCTGCTCGACAGGTTTAAGCAAGCTCCATTTCTCAGAACTAAAAGTTTTTACTAAGTTCTTCTCCTCAATAACTTATCAGTCTTAGCTTTTAAATTCATCTGAATCATTTATATTTAGCTGTTTCTTTCGCTTTGCCCATTAGTAACACGAACTTACTTTTCTTTACTCCTAAAAATGTGTCAGATATTCTATCTTTATTAATAGCCCTCCTATTCCTCTCTCAAATTAGATTCATTCTGTGGCAATTCTAAAATTTAAATAATTCTACTATTTACCAAAGCTAAAGTTTGTATAGTAGTTACGTTTAATACACTCAAAAACAATGACTAAGGTTTAAGTTAAATTTTAGAACTTCAACTTTATTTGTGAGACTTTTACAAAAGACTTTTAGGTTCACTAAGAAGTTTACTGATGCTATCATCGTATCCAAAAGCGTAAATAAGAAGAAATAGTGGAAAAAGATCATTTTTCGTATTATAATAGGGTCTTCATTTATTATTATGCATTGTTGAAGTAGTAAACACAGAAAGCCAGGAAAAATTAAAAAATTGTTAATTTTTAACAATTTCTAAATCAAACAAATCCAACTATTGAACTCTCTTAAGTCATTTTAGTCAGTGGGTGCTCTAACGGCGTTGTACTATGTAATAAACTCACATTTAGAATTCTTTGTAATTTACAGCCGAACAAAAAATAACTAACGAATAAACAGAGCGAAAAGAGCAAAAAACCTCTATTTTCCTACCTTCTTATTTAATTATTTATTTATTGCACCGGTATACTACAGTCATTATGAGTAAAATGACTTTGGCTTGATCTATATTTATTAAAAATTGTACATACAATAAACCACACAAAAAATTTTAATTTAAAATCAATCAAAAACATAAACTAATATTTTGAGAAAATTATAGTTTTAAACAAATTGGTAGTCCATTACGGCTTTAACTTGATTTTTAAATAAAATTAATAAACAAGTTCGTTCAAACACACATAATCAATATGAACTTTATATCCATATATATAGATGGCTTGGTGGTCTTTACGAAATCATTACGCCGACTGGAAGAGTTTTGTAGAAAAACATTAAGCGCTCCGGAGAATTCGGATTCCGAAGGCCTCACTCGACGACACAAGTATTCCGTTTGAGTAGACAACTCGTAACTTCACACTCACAGATGCTGACAGCTGGCGTCCTGCAGAATTATTTGCTCAGCCTTGCTTTTCGCGCTGTACACGAGGGATGTTTAAAGAGTATTGTTTACTAGTATTATATTATAATGACACTAGTGTTTTTTATTGTTAAAATTAGTGCTTTTTTATAGGATATTTATGCCTCTTAAAATCTCGTATATAGAGAATTCAAGCAAACTTAACTACGACTGCTTCACTTCCTGCAAACACCCACATCCCCGTCGCGCTCTACGCCGATGACATCGCCGTTTAAGCGTACTTTGAGAGCTCCTCATGATTACAGCATCACCTTCAACCCTACCTGGAAACATTTGCCAACTGACGCCGGCAGTGTGGAGGAGTGTCATTAACCGAAAGGAAAGAGCAATTTTCACCTCAAGGCGTATTACACTATCTTTTTAAAGATGTTGAATATCCCATAGAGCTCTCTGGTCAAATACTTGGGCGTCCTCATCGATAAGTGAGTAACTTGGTAGTATTGTTATTCCTAGAATGGTACTATCGCAGGTAGTGGTTATGAAAGCGTAGATTTATACCCAAGTAGGAATAAATGTATACATAAATTTATTGGACAAATCATATATATAACAAGGGATTAAGCTGCCCTTCAATACCACAATACGTTCCAGCAGAAAACAAAAAGCAGAAAAAATTAAATCCCCTTTTACTGGGGTGTGCTATCTCTTTATATCCATGGCATACTAATTAATGGACGCACTTGTCAACCAAATAGTAAATTCAACCGCAACGTTCCAGTAGTTTATTTTTTAACTTTGTACGAATATCTTCATGATTTAAAAGTTGGCAGGCAGACATTATTGGGATCTCCTTGGAGTCAAGGAGCGTTCATGATTGCTAAGAAAATTTTTGTAGCTTAACACGGCATCCCCAGACGGTATTTTGAACGGATCCAACTTTTTAAATTAAATATAATCGATCCAGCCGTTCATCGTCGCGGCTACTCTTGCGAGCCAGTCGCATCTCTTTCTCTTAAAAATATAGCTGTTCCGAATTAAAAAGATGGGAAACAAATATTTTCTTTCCTATTTTATCCAGGGTTAGTCCACCGGGATGGAGTAACATGGACTTTATATAGTTGATTTACATGGTAATTGTCCTTATCCTCCATTCTTACTACATACTTGCTATCCCTGCCACCTCTAAGATTAGGGACGGGCCATCCCAATTTTCAGTTTTTTGTTGCTATATATGTGTCACCTTCCTTTAATTCCCCTCCGTCTGTCCTAAGAAACCATTTTCTTCTCTAACTGCGGTTGTTTAATTTTTATACTACTTTCTGAGGTAGTAAGTTCATCCGTATCTATCCCTACCATTTTCGGATCGTTTTTAGTGCTGTGGTCTAGCTCCGGTTTACACATCGGGTCTAAACCCTTTAGCAGGTCCTCACAGCTGACAGTCACTTTAAACATCATAAAGGGGCACACACCCTAAACGTTCGGAAGTCTATTATAGTACTAGATATAATCCTCTAACAACTCAATCCATTTTACACCTTTTCGTAGACTCCTTTAAACTTATTTTAAGGTTTAATGAGTGACTCTTCCGCCATTCCATTGGCTTGATGAGGGTTGGCGGTTATAAAATCTACAGAGGTTTTACATTCCTCCAAGATTTTGCTAAAATCTTGCTCATGAAGATCGCTTCTCAATCCAATATTCTATTCGACGGTTTCTTCCATCGAAAAATTTCTTTTAACTCCGTTTTTACCATTTCAGTATTTATCCCTTAAAAAACTTTGGTCCGAACCTATCTTGAGTAACGGTCTATAACTACCAGTAGGTTTTCGTACCCATCTTTTCTTTTGGGCGTCTTCATATCATCCACCGCTAATTGTTACAACGATTCCTCTGGAATATTTCTAAGATTTAACTTTTCTCTAGGTTTGTGCCGCCCACTTGCAAATTTTATACACACATTGCACTCTCGCGTTACTTTGCCTACTAGATCAGTTTTTGCACATACCCTCAGTGTTTTCTTTAACTTTTTGGAACCCAAATGAAAAAAAGTTTTATATATTTTCATAAAGTCATCTTCATTTAGCTGAATTGATTTAATCAATGTTCCTTCGTTAAGATGCAACGGACTTCCTTTTGTGTTTGATTTCTCCAGTTTTATTACATTTCACTAGCCTTGATAATATATCTGCAGTACATTGTCATTACCCGGTTTGTACCTTACTCCCAATTGAAATAGCTCATTACTTGTTGCCTCCTACTTACATGCCTCCCTTTGACAGTATCGCTATTAGGCTCTTTTTTAAATAACCCGGGAAGACCTTTATGATCAGCTTCCACACTAAGTTTGTGGTTGCTAAGTTTTATGAAGTCTACAAGTTTATTAACTGACCAGAAAAAAGCCAAAGCTTCTTTATCTGTTATGCTTTACCGTCTTTGGGCATCGTTAAGTTTAGCGCTCACAAAGGCGACATAATGGACTTTCCCCCATATCGCTGAAATAGGGCATTCTCTATTTCACATCGCTTGCATCAGTTTGTAATATTAGGGACTTTTAGTATTTACAACCTCAACACATAGTTTCTCTTTTAAAAGCTTACTCAAACTTTTTACCCTTCTTTGACATTCTACTTAAAGGCTCGACTATAATTGCACCGTTAGAGATGGAAGTGCTCCAGTAGTTCAAAGCTTGTAGAAAACTTATTGATTCTTCTTTGCTTCCTGGTTTTTTTCATATTCTAAAACGCCTCTATGTCTTCTTTCCCCATTTTTACTCCCTTATCTCTCAGCACCCTGCGCAACCGCTTTACATTACATTTTTTTTTGCTAAGTTACATTTAACCACTCTAATTCTGACATTATATCTCTCATACCTTGCTACTAAAGCTAACAAACTTTTATATTGAGCCCCTTCATCTCTGCTTTTTAAGATAATCTTCTACAAACATAAAAGTATTCCTCAATTCAGATATTACTTTGCCCGTACCCTTTTGGTACTCAAAAGGTGCATTTACGTATCCAAATGGCAACACGGTCCATTGGGTCTTTCGTCTGGTATTTGTAAAAGCAAGTATTTTTGAGAATCTTTGTGTAAGGCAGGCTTGTTGATAAAACCCCTTTACATTGTCAAAAGTAGTAAAAATTTTATCCCTTCTCGCTAGAAGTTTATAGATCTTTCTCTGGGGACATCATACCTTTTTACGACGCATTGCTTATTTAAGCCTTGTAAAGCATCAGACAACTGCATGAACTTTTCGGGTTCCTTTTCACCTCTTTCTTAGTTGCTGTTTTCATTTCGGGTTTTTCCACTACAACCAAGCCATGATTCCAATCATAGTCTAAAGAAGGTTTGAGTAGGCCAAGGAGATTTTGAGAAGTTATTCGCATTCTCTAATGTTAGCATTTCACAGTCTATCCTTTATATCATACTTGCACCCTACCGGCACTGCTCCATCTCTAAGAGTAATGGGTTCCAAGTTCATAGTACGACTTTCGTATTGCTTCCAGCGTAGTTTATATATTCTGAGCGCCTATCTTTAAAAATAGATTTTTTTATATTAACACAAACTAATGGTACTAACTTTTCCCTAAATCTTCAATGGTAACTTTATCGCCCTTTTGAAACACTTCATTTTCTTCCGAAATAATTGGTTTTTCTTTTTCTTGGTTAAGTATGAAGGTATATTTACATTCGTCTTCCTTTTGAAATCTTGTTGCACGTTTTCAAATTACCTGTTATCTCGTAGCCAAATTTATTAAAGTCTTCTTCCCCCAAGTATCATATAGATGTAGTCAGGTAATTTACTATTAAGGGTCACCAAACACTTTACGACCCCAATACTTACGGATATCCTGCCACCAAACACGGTATACTTCTCTTTGCTATAATATATGCCGGAACCTTTTGTATTAGTCCACTCGGCATTAATATAACCTCTATCCAAACCAGAATTTAACTTTTCACGAAACTAAATTTTCCAATTTTTCCAAGTATTAAAACCCAGCTTGTTGAATAAAACCTTTTTTGTATGTTATAAATTCCTATAGGTGGTCGTTTAGTCTCAGAGGATAATTTTCGCATTTGCAATTTTAAAGCCTGCTTCCACTCCCTTTCCTGCTGTACAAAGAAGACTACCAATTTTTCAAGAAATTCCAGCTAACGCTCCTTCTGTTTTCCGCTCACCTTTTCCATACTTATATTTCCGTACCATCGGTTTGCCTGGCCATAACCCCCTCCCACCCAACTTCTCTCCGAGATTCTGTTGGCAGGAAAGGAGTAAAAATTGATTATAATCGATGAGCGGTCCAATATTCTCCCTCTGATTCTGAATTAGGCATTTTAAAATTAGTTATGGGATATAGGAGCCTGCTTGTTAACCCGAGTGGCACTATCACGGGTAGTGACTATAAAAGCGTAGCTACATTTATACCCAAGTTAGAAATAAATGTATAAGTAAACTTATTAGACAAATTATATATACAACACAATAATATGGCAGCCCCTCTAACCACAACTCGTTCCACGGAGGAAACAAAGAGCAGAAAAATTGAATTCCCTCCTGCAGGGGTGTGCTGTCTCTTATTATCTATGGCATCCTAGTTAATGTTCGCGCATAGCTAACAGTATTACGTGGAATTTGTTGCGGTGCGGTTAAGGTCAAAGCTGCAACAGCAACCATGTCTTCTATCCGCTGTTGTGCACAAAAATCACAGTCATTCTGAGCAAAAAACCCTGCCTTAATAAAGTATGTTTGCGCCTATACCGGCTTACGGAGTTGCTACTTGGGCTTATAAAAAACCTATGACGATTGCACTCCTGCAAACGCAACAATATAAGCTTCTGCGGTGATGACAGGCGCACGTTTCCGGAGGCTCCGCTATGCACTTTTAACGCACACTTATAGTTCGTATGCCTAACAACACATATTTATGTATATATGACATGATGCAATAATTAGCGGAAACTAAATACTGACTTCTCCAAATAATCTACTCTATTAAATGCAACTGTTAAAAGTAAGTGCTCTCTTATGGCCTTTAAAATTCCGGCAGATCCCATACTTTTCTTGGTGTTTAGTTAGTTAAATATAAATTAATCAATTTTATCGTAAAGCCTTCAAGTGGTTGATGAACTGCACAGACGAGGACTAGTAAAATATATTTTTTATTAGTATTTATTTTCCTCTGTCCGTCGATCAACATTGTCGGTACAAATACAAAGATTTCAGTTTTCAGGGTTTGCGTGAACGGCCTCTCCATTCTTAATTATAGGGAGCTCGGAAATTCTTGTTCAGATTTCAACGCTTTCGTTATCTTCCCTGAAAGTGTTGTCGATGAGAGTTAAGAAATGCAGTTTATTTTTCCAAAGTGTATTTCAAAAGGCTCGTAGTTCTCTAAAGATTATTAATAGTCTTTTTAAATGTAATTTTTCTTATTGAGTCGATCTTTAAATTCAATGCAAATTCTTTAAGTGGAAAAATATTTTGTCATGAATTTTAAAGGAATTTGAAGGTTAAGTACTTTATAGACGTGGGGAAGGGTTCAGTTAGTAATTTTACAAACTTTTCAGTTTATCCAGTACATCTACTGAGTATTACAATCCTGTTATTAACCTTATTAGCTTTCCTTAGTCTACCTACTTGTACATATTAATATATATCATTTAACTCTTTACTGCAGATATATGGTGTTCTCTTTTTTATAAAGTTAGTTTTAAACTTTCTTTTTTCTTAGCCTTCCCTTGTACTTCTGTTTTCCTTTTTAGTTAACAAACTAAAGTAAATTTCACTTAATTAAGTCTTCTTATTGCCGTCGTAAATCCCAAAGCTTATTTCCCTTTAATTTATAACAACGTATCTACAGTTAGTAAGTGTAAAGATGTAGAAGGAAGCTAACACTAACCCTATGTTCCCTTTTGTTCACTGTTCTAATATTTTCCCAATAAAGATTTTCAACTCTACTGTTCTTCTATATACGTTAAACTTTAGGTCTTTATAAATAATGACATTGAACAATTAAACAACTTGTCCAAATCTTTTATATATAGATTTTTAATCAGGGGCCTATAAGCAGTAAAAATATTTACGAACCAGCATAGCTAAGTTTAGCCCGTATTCTAGTTGCTTTTATATTATGTAGCACAAGGATTTATAAAAAGAAGTGTTTTCATTAGAATGATTATACTTTTTCTTCGCCCAGATTATAACAATCTTTTCAATAAGCCGTGTAATTAGAGATGCAGAATTAATTAGCATTCTTCAGGTACATTTTAAAAACAGAGAAAGGTCAATATTCATTCTTTTGAATATTATTTGTATTTTCAAGTTTATATATCATTCATAATCTCGTTAGCTTTCCAAAAAACTATTATACAGAGTTTTTTATTAAATTTTACATTCTTTTTCAATTGGTTAATTTAAAAATAAGTCTTTCGTCAAGCTGAAATTTTTGTGCTAATAGCTACCACTAAGATTTAAGAAACTTGTCTTTTTTAGTAAAACCATGGAAGTTAGTAAAAATTAGTGCACTATTCTCTGCAGTCGCTTAGGCCTGAGTTTTGCCTAGTGCTACTATATTGTCTTGTGTTTCATTTATATTTATTTATTTTTAAATATTTTTTATACTAACTTATAGTACTGGTTTGGAACGGGCTTAGGTTACAACCATTTGCTCTTAGACGTGTTTATTCCTAGTAAGTAAAAATGCAATCATGACTTTTCAAACAAATCACTACGCCTTCAACAAAACGAATGCGCTTCACCACACAACTAAATAGTAAACATATTATATCATAGAAGCAGTAGCAGAATAATAACAACAATAAAACATATCATAGGTTAACAAAAAAAACTATAATCAAAGTAGTTTAATAACAAATTTCTAAATGTTTTTTAAAAAGTTAAATGATTATTTTATATATTAATTATATATTAAATAGTTATGTACCATAAATTTTTTATAGTTTATATATAACTATATTATAACATTTTTTAATTTTTTGTCTCAAAAATTTTCACGTGTTCGCGTGGGACCATCTGTTGTATTTTAACCAAAAAGTTTTACTTGGTTGTGAGTAAATGAGTTTTCGAAGTAATAAAAGGATAAAGTTTACTTTAGTTCAGGTTGGATTTGTGATATATTTTTTAAGCACAATATATTAAACATTGTTAATTTATTTTATAAACTTTAAATTTTTTTTAAAAAGAAAGTAACTCCATTTCTATAGGAATTATTTCATCTATTTATTACAACAATAATTTTGACATAAAACTTTTGTTATACTTTATTTTAATTTTTACAATCTTCACTAAAAGTAACTTAATACTTTTGTATATTTAAAACTTTTGTGTACCTTGTAATAATGTTCGCTATAAATTCAATCAAAAAATTTGCGTGTTTTATTGTTAAAAAGTGTTTTTTTATAATATTTCTCGTATTAATATATATTAATAGTTTAAAACGAGATTGATTTATTAGAATATTGCTTTTTTTATTATTATATGTTTTTTAATTTTTAATGTTTATTAATATTGTTTAGATTGTGTCTTGTAAATCTAATAAATATCCTTTATTGCGTTAACTTTTATATATTTTTTTACTTTTACTTTTATTTCGTTACAAATTTTTTAGATTCTGTCTTGTAAATCTAATAAGTATACTTTATTGCTTTAACTTTCTTTATATATGTTTTTACTTTTACTTTTATTTCCTTACAATTTTTTTTTAAATTTATTTATCTAATAATTTTTTATTTCATTTTAACCTTTTTTTATAACAATGAAATTATAAATACAGAACTGTCTATTTTATTTAAAAATATATATTTAATAAAGTTTTATAATATTTCTGTTAAATTATTTTTATCGTTTTTTATATATTATATTTACAAGTTAAAAAATAGGAATAACTGTTAATAGTTTTTAATTTTAACCAGAATTTAAAAACAATTTATTTTTATTTTATTTTATTTTACTGGTATAAATATTTTTAGTTAATTACAAAGCCGTGAATACTAATTTTTTTTTAAATTTATACTCTATTTGGACTAAAAAAGAAGTTTATTTAAAAATAAAACGAATTTGTTTTAGTTAAGTGGCATTAATTTTTTAAGTCTTTTAATATATAAATGTTTTTGTAATTACAGCTTTTCTAATTTTCTTTTCTACTTTAAGTAAAGTTAGCTATCGTTAATAACACAAAACTTTATATAGCTTAGTTATATTATATAAAAATATAAACATAAAACGTTGTTTGTCTTAATAATTAAATTTATATATGTATATGAAAAACTTAAAACTTTTATTATTATATTATTATTTTTACTTATAAAAACAATAAATTTTTATTATATTTAAATATCATTTTATTATATACATAAAAACTTGTATTTTATTTATTTTTTATAATTTAAAACTTAATTTATTTATAATAATTTTAATGTAGAATGCTTATAACTTTTATTATATTATTACTATGTTTTTTAAAAATATAAAAACATTATTTTATTATTAATTTTTTTTGTAACCAATTGAAAGCATATTTTATTTAATTATAGAAAACATTTAACTTTATTGTATTTTTGAAGATACGAAATTTTTACTAATATTAATTATTTTTCCTAACAAACTTCTTTTATTTCATTTTTTAAATTTTATTGTGTAGAAAACTATAAACTTTTATATTATTTTAAATTATTTTTATAAAAAATATCAACTTTAGACTTTTGTTTTATTTTAATATTTCCTATGTAGAAAAATTAAACTTTATATATTTTTTTTAATGTTTTTATAAAAATATAAAGCATTTATCATATTATTGATTATATTTATATGAATATTTTTTTATGAGACTTAAATCTCTTACTATGCAAGTATGTTTTTATAGATAACTTAAAACTTTTTGTATTTATATGTTAAACTTTTATTGTTCTATTTTTATATATTTATAAATAACTAAACATTTTATGATTTATTAAAAACTCTAAACTTTTAATTATATTACAATTTTTTTAATAAAAACTTCAACTATTATCATATTATCTGTATTTTAAAAAATTACAAACTTTTATTATTTTTATTGTTTATTTCTTTTTTTATATGCGAAGGAAGCAGAAAATAAAGAAACTATAAGAACTATACGCTATATAAAAGGGCAACTTGGACGTTTGCTCCAAGAAAAGAACTTTAAAGGTTTTTGCTTTTTTTTTAATTTTTTTTTAAATTGTCACTTTTCACTAAAAATTATTATAAAATTATTTTCTGAAATTTTTTTTATTTAATTTTTTTCATCATTTTAATTTTTTAGTAAATTTAGAATTTCCTTTATTTTATTTTATTAAAACTTAACTTATTATTAAATTTATTTTTTTTCGTATTTTTAACTTTTTAGTAAATTATTATTATTAACTCTTTATTTATTTTTTTTAAAATTTTAACTTTTAGTAAAATATATTATCAACTTCGTTTTTAAATTTTCTAAAATTTTTAACTTTTTATTAAGAAATGCTTATTTTTTAAAAAAATTTATTTTTTTAGTAAAATTGTTATAATTTTTTTTAATAATTTTTTTTATTTTAATTTTTGTGTAAAATATTTATTATGGATTTTTTTAAATTATTATTATTAATTTTAATTTATTACTAAAATTGTTATCTAATTTTTTAATTATTTTTTTTAAAAAATTTTAACTTTTTAGTAAAATTGTTATTAATTTTTTTAATTTTTTTTTTAATTTAATTTTTAAATAAAATTGTTGTTGTTACTACATTTGAACAATTTCTTAACTACATTTGAACAATTTCTTATTATATTTCATTAGTGAAATTACTATTATAAAAAACTTCTATTTGAAAGTTTCATTATTTTTATTTTGAGTAAACTTAATTTTTTTTAACATATTAATTAAATTTTACATTAGTAAAATTGTCATTATTTTTGTAGTTCTTACAAACTTATATTATTAAATTTATTAATTTTTTTTCTTATAGTTTATAAACTTTTTATTTTAATGTATTCGTTTTCTATTTTTATTTATTTAATAAAAGTTTTTTTTTATAAACTATTTTTTTATAAAAACCTTTTATTAATAAAAGGAGTTTTGCATAAATATAACGAAATAACGCAATCAGCACCTGCAGAAGTTTCTAACGATGCACAACTTCTTAGCTTTTTTGTGTATGCTTCTTTTCAAGATTCGGAGGAGTGCAAGTATTTTTTTTATTAAAGTTATATTATTTATTATTAGAAGTTTTATAATATATTTTAAAAGTTTTATTATTTTTTTGATAGAATGTTTATTTATTATGAATTTTTTTGTATATATAAAAATATTATACTATTAAAGTTTTATTATGAAAAGTTTTATTTTTTATTGTCAGTTTTATTTATTATGAAGTTTTTCTATATATATAGAAATAATATATTTTTTAAAAATTTTTATTTTATATATAATACTTTTATGTTTTACTAAAGTTATTGTTTTATATATATCTTTTTATTATGGAAGTTAATGTTTTATCTATTTTCTATATAATGTATTCATTTATATTTTTTTATGTATAAAATAACTTTATAATAAATAAAATGTTGACAATAAAAAATGAACTTATTTTTAAAATAAAAATTTAAAAGAATATTGTTTTATATATTAAAAAAAAATCTTAATGAATAAAGTATTCTTAAAAAAATCTTAAAAAAACTTTTATCAATTTTCATATAAAAATAAAAAATGTATAATAAGTTATTGAATTTATATATTTTTGGTTACTAAAACTTTTGCATTAATGTATACTATTTGTTTATTACAAAATTTATAATTATATAATTTTATTATTATTAATAAAAGTTTTGTATCGTTTTTATATATTTTTTTATAATAAATATTTTTATATATTATATTTTTTATATTTTTGAATTATTAACATTTTTTATTGCTTTTGTAAATTTTTTCAGTTTATATTAAAAGTTTTATTTTTATATTATAATATTTCCATTGCTTTACATATTTTTTATATAGTAACTTTTTACATATACTTTATTAAAGTTATTACTTTTACATATAAAAAAGTTTTTATTTACATATTTTTTTTTTATTTTTTTAAGCTTTTTATATTTCATGTGTAAGTTCTTTTTTGTTTCTTCTAAAGATTTCTTATCAAAAATATTTTGAGTATTTAATATTTTTATAAATTTTTGCTTGAAAATATTTTTGTTTATTATAAAATTTAGTTTTTTTTTATAATTTTTTTATAAATCTTAAAAGTTATAATTTATATATAACTTTTGATAATTATAGAGTTTTACTTTTCATATATTTTTGTTTATTATATTTTGTTTTCTTATAATTTTATATAAAAGTTTTATTATTTATATATAATTTTATTCATTATTATATTTTCATATATAATTTTTATCTTTATTTTAAAGTTTTTATTATATACTATTTTTTATACGTAAGGAGGTTTATTATATTATATAATATATTTATTAATTATATTTTATTTTTATATATAATTTATATTATTAAAGATTTTTATTGCTTTTATATATAATTTTGGGTTATTTTGAATTTTATAATACATCTTATATATTTTTAATTAAATTGTATATTTATTATTAAAGTTTTTATTTCACTATAAATTTTTAAGTTTTTTATTAATAATTGTATTATGATTAGGGTTATTTATATATATAAACTGGTTTACTTTTTGATAAATACTTTTAATTTTTTTTCTTATTCATTATTACTTTTTATTATTATATAATATTTTATACTTATTATTAAAGTTTTTTTATATATAATTGTATTATCATTGAAGTTAATTATTTACTTTTTTTTTATATTTTTTATACAAATAAACTTTTTGTCTGCTCATTTTGTTTTGTTTTTTTAGAATATATATTATTTTTTTGAAAGTTAATAAATATTATTAAATAAAAAAGTTTTTTATATTTCAATTCCTATATATTTATAAATATTATATTATTTTTATATATTATATAAAAATTATTCATATCTATAAACTAATTTCCTTATGGAATACTTTTATATACTAAAACTTTTTTTTTTGGTTCATTATAAAAAAGTTATAAGAAGGGTCTCGACATTTTCGATAGGATTTTGAATAAAGTCGATCATAAAAAAATAAAAGAATGTAAGAAACTTTCTAAGCAGTGGGAAAGTTCGTTTTCTTCTGTTATACGGTAATAATTATAAATAATAAAATAATATATATAATAATCAATATTAATAAAGATTTTAAATTAATATAAAAATAATAATAATATAAATAATTAATAATAAAAATAAAAAATTAATAAACGAATAAATAAAAAATATCTTATAGTAATTTAAATATAGTAAAAATAATAAATAGTAAGATAATAAAAATTATACTAAAAATAATAATTAATATAACAGTAGAACTTTTTGTTATACTTCTTTGTAATTTCATTGGTTAATACACATTCCATATTCCATATGTCCCAATCTCCGTTGAGAACCACGTACTATCAAGCGAGAGTAGCTCGCACGTGTGTATTCATTTAGTAATATGTAAATTATAAGCCCAGGGGTTATGAGGGTGGTGAGTGATGTGTTTTGCAGAATTTGAAAAAATTATGATTTATTTTTTATTGTATTTTAGTAAAGAAAAATTTTGCGTTTGTTTATTTTTGATATTAATTACTATAATAAGCAAAGTTTAAATATTCTTAGAAAAAAATATTAAACTTTTTTTTTGAAGGAAATAATTATGAAATAGGATAAAGTTTATAAAGAAATTTTTATTATTAAATATTTTATAGAAGTTTATTTTTTATAGTATTATTAGAATTATTATATTATTATTATAAGTAACCTATAAATACAATAATATAAAAAAATTTTTTGTAATAAAAAGAATATTAAAATAAAAGACTATTAAGGAAGTTTTCTTGTATTATAAAAACTAATATTAATAATATTAAGTAACTTTTCAATACAACTATTTAAATAAATCTTTTACTAACAAAAATAATTTTTAAAATATAAAAAAGTTTATTCAAATTTTTTATTGTTACTTTTTATGAAAAGTCTAATATTTATAGTATTACTAAAACTTCCTTTATGATGAATATAATTATAAATATGAATTTTTGAGAAGTTCAGTAATTTCTTAGTATGAAAAACTATTATTTTTGAATAATATTTCTAATTAACATTATCATTATCGTTATTATTATTATTTATTATCATTGTTAGTTTGGCCTCTTTACGCTTAAAAGATCCTCTTCGCGCGTATAATTATTTTTCTATGATGGCGAAATTGAATATAACACCTCTTTTACGCTCGCTTTCGCCTGTTATTATTGCTTTTGCCAATCAAAATGAAGTTGAGCGGTGCAAGTTACTTGTAGGTTTCTAATATAAATTATAGTAACAAATAATAAACTTTAGTAATATATAATAAATAATAGTAATGAATAATAAATTTTAATAATAACTTTTTTTATAATAACAAGTAATAAATAATAAATTATAGTAATAAAGTAATAAGTAAATAATAATTATAGTATTTAATATTAAATAATATTAATAAAACATACTAATTAATAATAGTAATAAATAATAAATAATAATAAATAGTAATAATCATAATTATAGTTATAAACATTAAATAATAATAATTAATAATATTAATAAATTATAGTAATAATATTAATAAATAATAAATAATGATAATAATTATTAATAATAAATTATAATATTAAAATTATTAGCACTTATAATCAATAATAGCAATAAATAAAAGTATTTCTAATTAAAAATTATAATAAATAATAAATAATTATAATTTTTGAAGGTTAACGAATTAAAAGATAAATATAATATACTAATAACTGAGCGGGAGGTTTTACCGATCTGCGCAAGTTTTTGTAGACTTAATAAAAATAGTGAAGGTCAACATTTTGATTTTTGTTTTGTAAATAGTTATTATTTTGGAGTTTAACTTTAATATTTCTATGTGTTCCTATTTATTATTGTAATAACAACATAACTTCTATTATAAGTAAACTTTTCTTATTCTATTGATATTTTTAAATATTATTTTTACTATTAATTATTAATATTCCAGCATTCATTATAGTAATGAAAGAAAACTCTTTCTTTTTGGAGATTTTTAACATTAATAATTTTTTCCTTATTTTTTATTATTATTACTATAATTATTATAACGGCATTATTTTTTTAAAAAAAAAACTTTTCTATTATCGGAGTTTTTAGCATTATATTGTTCGTTACCTTTTTTTTTTTGTTAATATATATATGAAGTTTTTATTATAATACATTATATTATTATAATCACTATATTATTATTTTAAGAAAATCTTTTTTTTATTGGAGATTTCTAACAAGTTTTTATTTTATTATTTTTATAAATAATATTATAACCGCATTACTTTTTTCTGAAAGACTACTTATTAAGTTTATTATTATTCCTATTAATATCATTGACACTATAGCATTAATATTTTATAAAGATAACTTCCCTATTATTAAAGTTTTTTAACATCATTATTTTATTTGTTTACTGTTTTTGAATATTTTTAAAGTTATTACTATTTTTTATAATAATTTTATCACAACAGCATTAAATTTTTTGAAAGAAAACTTCTCTCTTATTGGAGATATTTACGGTATAATAACGGATAAAGAATGTTTGATTCTTCTTAGAGAAATTTTTACTCACTTACGATTTTCTTTTAGTTCGTGCCAAATTTCTGAAGAGTTCGTATTATTATTATTATTATTATTATTATTATTATTATTATTATTATTATTATTATTATTATTATTATTATTATTATTATTATTATTATTATTATTATTATTATTATTATTATTATTATTATTATTATTATTATTATATATAAAATAATAATACTAGAATTCATTTGTGTGTTGATGTTATTTTAGTGAAAAATATATTTTTATTAAGTGGTAATCACAATGAATCTTTTATTTGGCGCTTTTAAACAATAAAGAGCCAATATTAAAGCTTAATTTGTGACTTTTTATAAATATGTTTGTGCGTTGTTATTACGTCTAATTGGTATCTTTAGTTTATTAGTATCAATTAAAGAATTAATTATTCAGTATTTTAATATCGTTGAAATTTTCAGAAAAACTTTTTACTGGTTATAAAAATATCTCGTTTATTCGGGCTTTTAAACAATAAAGAGCCAATTTATATTAAAATTGATTATTTTAAAAAAAACTTTGAAGTGGTAATAATTATACTAAATATGCCCGTTTCAAGAGCCAATTAAAACATCCCTCAAGTCTTTATATAACCTTGTGTTTTTTAAGATCTTTATTATGACCCTGTGGTAATAATAATTTATTAGTATCAATATAGAAAACAGTTTGTCTTTGTTTTATCTTTGCTATACGCTATTAATTTGGTCTTAATTAAGTTTTTTGCTGATCCATTTCCTTTATTTGATGTTAAATAATTTATTCGATTCTTATTGGCTTTTGTTACATTTTTATTTCATTTTTTGCTCATTATTTAATGGTTGAACTTCGTTTCTAACAGTGGTCAATGTTCTTCTTGCAAAGATCATTTGCTTTCCATTGATCTTTCCAATGAACAAGTCAAAATTTTTAAGGAAGCGATTTATAAAATTGCTACTGGCTCAGGTGGGTTTCAAGAATTTTTATGATAAACTTTTTTATATTTTTATTATCATTTTAGTTTTGTTGTAAACTTTTTTTTATTTTTGTATAATTTTATATTTTACTAATATTAATGTTTTATAGAAATAATACTTTTAATATAATTTTTATTGCCTATATTTTAACTTTCATAATTAATATTAATTATATAAAATATATATAATATTAATAAATTTTTATTTGGATCATAAATGTTTAAAGTTTATTATATTTTTTTTTAGTAACGACGAAAATAATTATATGACAAATATTTTAAGTAAATAAAAAATGATGTATTATTTATAACTTTAGTTTTTGTTATGAATTTATATGGATTTATATTTTTTAAAAATTTACAATTATTCTAATATTATGTTTATTAACTTTTTATATTTTATTTATAAAAATATTAATTATATTTTTTAAGTTTTATTAAAAAGTTTAAATATTTATATATAAAATTACTATTTTTTTTGACAAAAATATAAAAATTTTTATTTTTCTAGTTATTTGCAATAATAATTTTATTATTTTTTAAAACTTTACTATTTTATTATTGTAATAAATAATAAAATATTTTAACTTTTAATATTTTGTTAAAAAATAATTGGATATATTATATGTATATTTTATAAAAAGTTTTGAAGTATTTTTAATATTATATATAAAATCGCTAATATTTTTTATCTTTTTTTTTTATTTTTTTTATAGAGAAATAAAAATTTATATTTCTAGTTAATTGCAATAAAAACCATTTCATTTATAAGTAAAGCTTTATTATTTTTATTATTGTAATAAATAATAATTAATAATTAATAATATTTTTTTTAGCTTTTAATATTTTATTAATAAAAAATATCGAATATATATAATTTTTTTTAAAAGATTTAAATAATATTATTATATAACTTATAATCGTTATTATTTTATTTTATATATTTAAACAATAATTTGTTATAAATATTAATATAATTTATATTATTCGTCTTTTGGTTAACGAAAGTGATGTATTTTTTATAAATAATATTATTACACATTAAATATATCAAATGTTTTTTATAATTATAAATAATACATAGTTATTATATTTTTTTTCTCGACTATAAATATTTTTTTTAAAAAATTTTAGAAAGTTTTTAATAATATATAATATTTATAAACTTTAATTTTTTTATAAAAGATAATAAATAATTTATTATAATAATAACTTTATTATTCGTTAATATTATTTTTCCAACGAAAGTGTTAAAATTTCTGTTTTTTTTTTTATAAAAAGTTTTTATTAATATTTATGTTATATAATAAACTTTACTAGTATTTTATTTTTATTAAGAAAATATAATAAATAAGTAATAATATCTTTTATTATTCATTTTTTATTAAAGTTTGTGGCAATATATATTGAAATATATTTTTTTTAACGTAATAAATAATAAATAATAGTTCTTATATAAAACTTTATTATAGAAGAGAAAAAAGTACGTTTCGATGAGTTTGTTAACTGGCTGGACGGCACTGCGCCTTTTGATAGTTTATTATTATTATTATTATATTATTATTATTATTACTATTATTATATTATTATTTATATAAATTTTTTATTATTACTATTATTTTTTTATAATAACTTTAACTTTATTAATGTTTCAAGTTTATATATATTTTTACATTTAAGTAGTGAATATATATTTTTATAAATATATAACTATTCTTTATTTTTATATATTTATTATTACATTAAATAAATCTAACAAAATAATTTTGTTGGTTTTATATAATATTTTTATAGTGGATTTATATATTATTATTTAACTTTTGAGTATTTATTTGTTATTATCTCTAATAAATAATTATAAATAAAATTTTATGTTTATTGTTTTTTAATATTTTTATTAAAATTTCAACTATTTTTAATATTTTTCATATGATTTATTTATTTTTATTTGACTCTTGCATATAATAATTTTTTATAAATATTTTTTACTACTTAATATATTTTTATATATTTTTTCATTAAATTTTTACTATTTTTATAATTTTATAGTGAAATTATATATATTTATATAACCTTTAAATATTAAAAAATATTATATAAAATAAATTATTATTTTACTTGTTTTTAAATGTTTTCTTCAACTTTTCAACTATTTTTATAGTGATTTATTTATTTATATTTAACTTTTATATTTTTTTTAAATTATATCAAATAAATATTTTCAATAATTTTTTATTTTTTTTCTTTCTATTATTAATTAACTTTTGTATATTTATATTTAGTATAATATTCATTATATATTATAAAATAAATATTTGAATAACTTTTCAAATATTTTATGATAAAGTTCTATTTTTTTTTATTTTATATATAATTTATATTGTTTTCATTAATACTTTGAATTTTTATTTACTTCTTATAAATTATATTTATATATTTTTATTTTATTTTTATCTTTTTATATAAACTTTTAACTATTTATTATTTTTTCTATAAATATATATAATAATATTTGAATTTTAATATGTATTTTAGAAATATTTAAACTTTTATATTATTATCTTTTCTTTAATTTCTAATATATTATATACTTTTTTTAAAAGTTTTTATATTTTTTATATTTATTAATTTATTTTTATATATATACGTTATTATTATCTTCTTTACGGTATTAACATGCTATTTTACGTTTCATAAATTTATTATTATAAATACACTTTTATTTTTTATATATATTTATTTTCTTTTGTATAGATCTTAAAAGTACTACTATTATTTATGTTATTTCGACTTCATTATTTCTAAATAAAATTCTTTAAGAGAATATCTAGACATCTTTATTTTTATGATATTTATATATTTTTTATATATTCTTTATTTATTTTTATGTATAAATTTTTATTTATTATTATATATTATTTTTATCAATATATTTTATGAAAATACTTTTCATTATATATAATTATTTAATTTTTATTTAATGATAAATTTTTATTTTTCTTATGGTCGTTTCTTTATAAATTTAGATTTGTATATATAATATTATTTTATAATATATTTTATGAAAAATACTTTTATTTATATTTTTTCTTTTAGTTTTAAATTTTATTTACTTTTTTTAAATCTTTATATATTTAATTATATATTGTAAAATAAAAATTATTAATTTCTTTATTAAACTTAAAATATTATTTTTTTTTTAAAAAATATGTTATATTTATTTATTATTGCCTTGAACATTTTCTTTTAATTATTTATTATTTATTCTAGTAACATTTTATATATATATCTTTATATATTTTTTTTGTTAATTATTATAAATTTGTATTTATTAAACCTTTTAATAATTATTTTTATATTTATTATATATATAATATATATTTTATACATACATATTCTACTGTTAATTTTTTTATATTTTATATATATTTATACAATATTTATTAATATGATTGAATATAAATAAATATATATGAATAATAATATAAGATATAAAAATAAATATAAT
The DNA here is from genome assembly GCF_036711695.1 of Zophobas morio. Taxonomy (NCBI): domain Eukaryota; kingdom Metazoa; phylum Arthropoda; class Insecta; order Coleoptera; family Tenebrionidae; genus Zophobas; species Zophobas morio. The sequence goes on from NW_026972317.1 coordinate 56,200, forward strand.
AAAACATTCATTACAAATAAATTATATTATATAATTTTATTAATAATAATAATGATATTTAATGTTTATCTTAGAAATGTATATAAAAATAGTTATTGTAGTATTATTAAAGATATTTAAAGAAAGTAATAAAGAACTTATGAAATAAATAAAAATATCTAATGAAAATTGAAATAATTAACGCAAATTTTTAATGAATAGTAATAATTATAATATTTAATAAAAAAATAATTTAAAAAATGCCAAAATATATTTTTATTAATTATTTCTTTATAGAAAGAAAACCATATATTTAAAATACATATTTTCAGTAATAATTATGCACATAGAATAAAAGTATCGATTAATAATATTTTTCTCTGTTAATTCAGTTTAATTATTAACTTTTTATTTTTAATAATAATAATAATTAAAATTGGCTTTAATATATTCATTAGAAAAGTATAAAGAAATTATTATGATATTAATAAATAATAAAATATCTAAGAAAATTTATTAATGACATATATAGAAAGTAAATATTTTTATTAACAATTATGAATGTAGAATAATAACTTTAGAAATAATAAGTTATATTTAAACCCCTTAAATTTTATCACTTCTATTTAATAAATATAATAAAAATAAGAATTAAATATTTTTATAAGAAGGAGTTATGAAGAAATAATAATATATAAAAAGTAAGTATCCTCAATAATAACTATGAAAGTAGAGAAATAAATTTTTATATAAATCCGTTTAAAAATGTTTATTTCTTTAACAACTATGAATATTTATAATAATAGGAATATTTTCATTAGAAATAAGTATAAAGAAACGATATAATATAAATAAATACCTTATAAGAAAATTTATATTAGAAAATATTTCGAAAGTAAATCAATATATCCTGTATTTATAAAAGTAAATAAGTTAATCTAAAAAAATGAAATTTTTATATGAGTTAAGTGTCTCTTTTTTTTTTTCATAAATAATAAGTATAAGAATTTTATATTTCTAAAGAAATAATATTATTAATTAATATGTTTAAAGAAAACTTAAAAATTTATATAAAACCGTTAAAATTTTTTACTTCTTTTTTTATAATTTATAGTAAAGATAAGAAAATATTTATATAAGAAAAGTACAAAGAAATGATAACATAAATAATTAGTAAAAAAGTATTTATTCGATTACTAGTAATAAATGTTGGAAGAATCATTACTTTAAAAAAATATATTTTTTATTCAGTAGTTAAAATTTTTACCGCATTATTTTTTATAGATACTAAAGAAAAATAAGATCTTAACACTTACATAAGAAAAGTTTAATGAAATTTTAATTATAGTAATTACTAAGTTTGAAGAAAATTTATATAAATAATAAATAAATATTTTTAATATTAATAAAATAAAATAAAATTGGAAAAAATGAAACAAAAATTGTTATACAAATCATTTTTTACTTTTTTTTTTATAAATAATAATAAAAGTTTACTGAAATTAAGTATTAATAAATATTAAGAATAATATAGAATTATATATATAATATTTATAAACGGAATATGATAATTATAATAGGAAATCGTTATAAAATCATATAAAAAAATTAAATATATATTTTTTATTTAAAATTTAATTATTACTATTATTTTACTTTTTATATTTTTATTTTTTATTATAAAAATTATAATTATACAAAAAAAGTATAATATATATCAATTTTATTTTAAGATATTATATATGGATATATATATATTTCTAGTTTATATCGACCGGATTTTATATTTACATAAGCACAGTATGGAGAAATATAATTAATAATTATATATAAAGTTTTATTCATAAAGAATATTTTAACTATAATGAAAAAAAGTATAAAGAAATAAAATTCATTAAAAATATTGTTTCACTAATATATATATTTCTAGTATTTTCGGACGAAATATATTAATATAAGAAAGGTATATATTTATAGTATTACTTTTTGAAAGAATATGAAAAAAGTAAAGAAATAGAAATTTTTAAGAATGTGGACACTCAAATATACTTTTTTTTAGTATTTATTGATGGCGCTAACGTTGCTATGTACAACCAAAATTTCGAAACGTCGAAGTTCAGTTTTTACCAAATCGAAAAAGTGATTGACTCAATTGAGAAGAATTTTGGCGGGAAAAGGGTCCTTGTAATTATCCACGAAGGCAGACTAAAGCCTCATCTTATTAATCGTGAAGATTTACAGGTTTTTCTTTATTATTCTTTCTTTTTATCATAATTATTATTGATATGATTATGATGAATGCTTTAACTTATTTATTTCTTATAATCATTATATTACTATTATGATATTATAGATACTATAATTTATTTCTTATTATAATAAATATTTGCTGGAATTAACATGTCAAATCGCGTGCTTGTACCAAGTAATACTTTCATTGCTTTGTACCTCTGCTTTTGTCACTTACCATCGCACATGTTTAATTAGTCCTTTTTAATTATATTTTTTCGGGATACTCCATTTTCGCGCACCTCCTTTTTCCATTATTATTATTATATGTTTAATATTTATTATTTCAATAAAAAGAATACTATTTATATATATATGTTTTAGATTCTTAATAAACTAAAAGCCAATAAAAGTTTGTATGTTGCCCCATACGGAAGTAATGATGATTGGTATTGGATGTTTGCTGCATTAAATTCCTTGCATACTTCGCCGTTCGACGTAATTCTTTTTGCTAAATAATTATAATATTAAATTTTTATTAAAAAATTTTTACAAAACGTCTTCTTTCTTATTATTGTATTAGGAATTTTCATTAACCAATAAGCAATTAAATAAAATTATATACTCGATTGTTCGGTTTTAATTTTTTCTGTTCATAATTTTATTAATATTCAGCGTTAAAACGTGTATAATGTAATAATTTACTAAACACGTGGTTTCCGTTGCCCAATAACTGAGGAAAATTGTAATTTTTTATACACAAGTGACATTTTTTTTAATGAAAAAAGGGAAAAGTTGTTACCAACGACCACATGCGCGATCATCACTTTCAACTTCTGCATCCTTTTTATTTCAGACTTTGGAGAGAACGCCACGTGGTACTCACTATTATTATCGCTTCGTTTACTTTCTTCAAGTTTATAATTTTAAATATATTTAATTTAAAAACTCATTATTTTTGATGGCTATTATTTATATTTTTAAATAACGTCAATTTTTATCATTATATTTATTAATGACTATTTACTTATATTATTTATACAAATTTATTCACTACTATTTGGTTCAGTTTTTTATGTTTATCTATCTTTGGTTAATTTTCTAATCTATTACATTTCGTAATAACTTTTAATATTGACTTTTATTCCTTTACAGATGTTTTTTATTTAATATTTATTATTACTTTACTTATAATGCACTACTTTTATCGTCCTCTAAAAATTTTATTAGGATATAACTTCTATCATTGATTTTATTTTTTTTACTTTACAACTTTATATTTATTATTATATTTTTTATTACTTTTCAATCAATATATTTTCAAATTTATTATTTTACTATTATATGGAATCTTTTTATTTTACTATTTTTGGTGACCTCTTTCACAACTGTAATTAATATTTTTTATCTATTTTTATTTACTTTTACATTCCACTTGAATAATACACTATTTTTAATTATCTTTTTTTAATATTTAATAAATATTTATTATATTTAATTTAAATGAATTACTATTTTGATGTATGAAATATTATTTTTTATATTATTTATTACTTTTATATATAATGTTAATAATTCACTATTTTTGGTGACTTTCTATCAAAAATTTTGAAAATGTTTTTTTATATTTTTTTATTAACTTTTGTTCAACTTGAATAATTCATTATTTTTGATGACTTTTTTTTTTAATATTTTATAGGATTTTTATGTATATATTTAATTTACTTTTATATATAATATCAATAATCCCTATTTCATTGGCCGCTTTATGTTTAAATTTTAATAAATATTATTTTTAATATTTTTTATTATTTTTATTCCTAATATTAATAATCACTATTTTTAGTAAATTTTTTTTTAAGTTTAATAAATATTTTGTCTTTTATATACTTTTACTTATCATGTTTTATGTATATATTACTACTTCTGTACACTATAAAATTCACTATTTTTTGTGAATTTTTTTTTTAGTTTTATGCAGGTTTTTTTTTATTTATTATTAACTATTACTATTAACTTTTTTATTTTTTTACTTTATATTTTTTATTATTTTATCTGTGATTCATTAATGTTATATATCATTTAAAAATTCATTATTTCTTGTGATTGTTTTTTTGAAATTTTCCAATAAAAATTTAAATATAAATTGTTGATTTTTACGTTCAATTTTGTTGTTTTTATGAATTTTCTTTAATTATTTTCACATTTTATTTTTCTTTTTTAATGAATATTTACAATTCACTATTTTTTTTGAAATATAATTAACTATTAAATTTATAAATATATTATGATAATTAATAATAATAAATGACTTTTTATTACTGATATTATTTTATTTCTATTACTATTATTATTATTATATTCTTTTATATAACTACTTTTGATTTTATATTTAATTATTATTATTTTTTTTGTTTATCTTTAGTACATAAATTTATTTATATATCATTGTTAGTGCTCGTATATATAAATATTTATTAATATTATTTAGATCTTTCAATATGAATTATTATTATTGTCACTATTATAGTTTTATTATTATTAATTATTCTTATTATATTCATTAATTTTTTTATAGTTATTATTATTTATTTATATATCTATTATAGTTACTATTTATTATTTATCGTTATTATTATTTATACATTTTCGTTATTTTTTTTGTAGTTGTTAATATTGTTATCATTTAAAATTTATTATAAATTGATACTTTATTATTATTATTTTTTATGAATATTAGTATTTTATTTATTATTATGTTTATACATTATTGTTATTATTTTTTATAAATATTATTTTTCTTTTTATTTACGTATTATTTTATAATTATTGTTTTTATTAATTCCATTTACAATTCATTGCTTATAATTTATATTTCTTAACTTTGTTATAATCATTATTATTATTAAAAGGTTCGCTTTGACTTTGAACGAGGCCAACTTTTTTTTTATCCGCCTTCCAAATTTTCTAAAAGAAGTCAATTCAATAATAATAACTGGCATTTTGCTTTCGATGCTGAAGTTTATTCTTATTCATTTTTTATATAATTTCTTTTGTTTTATATAATTGTTAGGATTTTATAATAAATAAGTTTTAATCATAATAATTTAATAAAACTTTTATTACAAACTTATGCGTAAATTTGTTTACAAAAAAGGATAAAGTAAATATTTTTTATATAATAAACTTATGTGAATAAAAATATTAAATAAAAGTTTATTATTATTATTGTGAAAAAAATTTTATAGTTAAAACTATTAAAAGAGTAAAACGTTACATATAAAAATTGAAAGGTCAGTCTCCACGTGGGTTTAGGTTGTCTTTTCACGTGCGCAGCGGTTTTATATTATAATTATTATAAAATTATTATCATTCTACTACTTTTAAATTTAATTTTTTTTTCTGTAATTTTAAAATTATTTTTCATATATTATCAGTTTTTTATTTTTTTTTTAAAAAAATATAAAAATTTATATCTTATTTTTTTCATTTTATGTTTTTTCATTGTTTATTTTTAGTTATTATTAAGTTAGTAATTTTTTTATAAGGCATTTAATGAAGGCGAAAAAGTCATTGAAAACGCTGCAAATGAATTTTTAAACGCAACCAACAACTTTGCTTTTAGCGGAAAAACGGAATGGTTTTGCGCCAAATGTTTATAAATTTTATATTATAAAAAAAATATAATTTCTTTATCTTTTTTTATAATTATTAACATATCATTACTATTGCTTATATTGGAAGTGGTTGAGTAGAATTTAGTTTAAAGTGCCTTCAAAAATTTTTTGGAAATTAAAAGATAATAATGTCTGATGTTGCCTATTTAAAAATTTCTTCCAATTTGCTATTAAATTTTAAACATAAAAAATACTCCTATATATACTTTTATTTCAGCTATTTTATAAAAAATATTTTTATGGTTAAGTATAACCCACAAGGTGATTAGCAACAAAAAGTAGATATTTTTATAAATACATTTTATATGTACTTTATTATCTTATAAAATATTATATAATTGCGTTTTTTACTTATGACGTTGATCCTAACATAAATTATTATGCAACATCCTTGGAAGGGCTCCGCAAACGCTCGTTTGCTTACTAAGCATATTAGAAGTGCTTTTGCAATTATAATTATAGTATAATCACAAGATGCTGGCGCACCATGAAGAATTTGCGCGCCCTTTGTGGTTATTATAGTCCATGACGGCGATTATAAAATCCCGATCAAATATTTTACTGAATGAATTATAAGATTAGTGTGTATATGCTTGAGTAACCGGGCCTTCTACCCCACTTTCTTTATAAGGGTGCCGGCGGAAAGCAATTCTATAAAACTCTTTTGCTTCTTTTTTTTTTACTCCCATATTATTGACGTAGGCGCTATAGTGATACATATTATTCTACGCGTGCTGAGGGTAAGAATGAACATTATTAAAAAAATAAATAGTAACACAATTTATTACAATTTTGACTTATATGTTTTTGGTTTATAAAAATTTTAAATTTTTTAATGTTTACTTGTATCTCTCTTTGTAGAGACAGGTTTACTGGGTGTCGCTCAGTGGATTAGGTTTATTTAGGCTTACAAGTGCCAGTGTTATATATGGTTTGCGTGGCGTCGCTTTAGTTAATTTAAATATGCGTGTAAATAACTTAACTCACTCCAAGCTCTTCTTAGGTGCGGGATGTAAAGCAATTCAATAAACCTATTTTACCCTCTCCTCTTTAACATTCTAAGTTATAGGCGTCACAGTTTAGCCCTGACTACGCGCAGGGGGGTGGAAAGGATTAACATTAAAAAAATTGGTATAAAATATAGTGTGGCAGATCTTTTCACTAGAAAAAAAATATGAAGTACTTGGCTATTTTTTTATAAAAGTAAAAATTTACTAAATTTGTAAGGAATTTGCTAGTCATTAAGTTTGTAGAACAATAACTTATGTTGCGCGTAAAAATTCCACTTGCATAAAGTATGAGACGGTAGGCATTTTATCAGCAAGCATATTGGAGATCTTTCGCAACTTAATTTTTTGAATAACATTAAAAAAAACATTTAAATTTTCAAACACTTTGTTAATGACTTTTGAAGAAAACCTGCTAACCTTTCTTCTAAATGGATCTTAAAAAGAATTAAAAATTAAATTTAGTTGTACAGAGCATGACGCGGTGGGCATTCTACCGAAAAGTATTTTAAAATGCTTGTGCAAAGTTTTGTTTGCCAATTGTTATAATTTAAACTTATTTTTTCTATCTTTAATAAAAATTACTAAGTTGTTTCCTTTAAAGTTTTCATTTTTCCAGGCCTATTTTACTACTCTGAAGCCATCTTGATGGACAACACAATATTTTTAATTATCGCCTTAAAATTATAATTATCTTTCAAGTACACATTAGTGGTACATATAAAAAGGATATTTGAATAACGACTCATTTATTTTTTAATAATAAAAGTGAAGTACAATAGCGTTTCAGATAAGAATATATAAGATTAACTTTACTAAAATGAAAGCAGAACGCAAATATTATAAATTTTTATAGAATAAATTAATGTACAATGGCGTTTTTTACTATATAACAACTACAACGCCGATAGTTACTTTAGCTTAACTTTCTGCTTTTTAATTTTTTTTTTTGCTTTATCCAAGTAAGAGTAGGCAATGAAAGTTGCCTTCGGTGATTTTTTTACTGGTCTTAAGTCCCTGAAACCGGTATATTATAAACTATAAGTTATACGACATAGTAGATTGTATAGTATAGGCTACAAGATATTAAAATATAGAGTTATTAAATGCTTAAAACGCGTTATAATCTACTTAACAAGTTTAAAGACTCCTGGGAAGCCCTACACTTGGAGCAGAAACCACAGATTAACCCTTTTGCGGACAAAATTCTGGAGTTTAAAATGTTTTTTTCTGCGAACTCACTTTCTTTGTTGAACTATAATTTAAAGTTCAATACTTGTTTTCGAAATTTGATTTTCTATACCTCTTGAGCGCTGAGCTAGACGACAACTCTTGACTGTTGAGGAAAGACCCCAGCTTATAAGTTTTAAAGCAAATTAAAATTTTTAGGCAATGTTTATGATTATTATTTAGATTATGTCATTGCTTAGTTGTTAGTATATAATGAAGGTTCTCGAAAAGTAACAGCAGTCGTGTTAGTTTTTTTTCGTGCTTTTTTTGTTTTAGTCATCACGTCTGTACGTCTCCACTATATATATACATTGTTTACAATTAATTTTAAAAGGCTTAAAGGTTTTAATATCAGTTAGCAAAGGTTTAAATACCCTAAACATTGACCCCGCTATGATGGTTTTACGTATTGTTAGAACCGGCAACTAGCAAGTACCGACCCATCAGTCTCTCCTGTCAGCGGTCGGCAAAGTGGGTGATGCCGTTTTATTGCGCAGTCTAAAAAAGGTTGTTGAGTCTCGGGATGCCTTTCTGGAGTTTCAGTTTGTATTTCGGCAAGGCCCTCAACGATTTAGCAGCTCCTCCACTTAACTGAATGGACCACTCGCTCTTTTAAATTCAAGAAGGGAACAGGCGCTGTCTCCCTTGACGTTGAAAAAGCATTAGTTCAAGTTTAGCACGAAGACCTGCTGCACAAACTGCACTCATTATCCGTTCCTTATGACCATTACAACGTGCTGGAGCCATATCTAAATGGCTGCATCTTCAGCAGGGGCCCCTACTTTCGACCCTTTTTTATGTAAGCAACGTCCCTTGCCATCAAACCCACACGCTACAAATCGCCCTCTACACCGATGATATGGCCATTTACTCATAGTCGAAGGCTCCCAACTTGCTATACAGCATCTACAGCGCTCTAGACGATCTTGCTAACTGTTGTCATAATTGGAAAGTATCGATAAGTGAGCTGAAGAGCAAACTTCTTATTACTAAGAAACGCGTTCCTTCCCTAGTGCCTTTAACTTTTAATGGCATAAAGATTCCGTGGTGTTCTCAAGCTTAACACTTGGGAGTCATCATTGACAATTAACTTTACTGGCAGCGGACGTGAAGTATCTGGTGGCGAAGGTCAAGGCCGCACTCAGGCGCTTTCCCCTTTACTATGCGGCAAGAGAATGCATTCCCTGCGAAACAAAAGGCAATTGTATTTGTCTTACATCCAGCCGATAATGACATACGCGTCTGCTGCTTGGAATTACGACTCCACTACGATAGCGTCGGCAGCTCAAGTGCAACAGAACAAATTGCTGAGCGATTTGGCAGACACTCCGTGGTTTGTGTGTAATGATGTTCTTCACTGGGACCTTTAGATGAACCCTTTCAAGGTAGTGCCAATGTCATGCCAATGCTTTTTACGGCAGGCCAGCCAAGCACAATAATCGCCTGCTGGTGATTGAACTTAATTACGAGCCATGAGCCGGGGCACATTATCACCGCCACGTTATGCGCGTTAGCGCTAGTTTTTGTTTGGAACTGTCAAAAAAGTAATGACACCTTTTCGATTGAAAGCTATTAAGTAACATGTCTGCGATCACCCGGATTGTGAGCTCGAGTATTCGAAGTATTTTGACTCGATAGAGAAGGAGAAATTGTTATTTGTATAGAATAAATAAAATCGACCCTAATTTTTTATTTCTTTGTTTCATTCTAATAAATTATACAATTTTTTTAAGAAAAATAAATTAGAATTTAATTTTTATATATTTGGCTTCCATTTTAGCATAAAATATGACGTTTATATATTTAATTACTGATTTTTTTCTTACTTTAGTCAACTTGAAGTAGTCTTCTTTAGCGTATTATATAATCAAATAGATTTTATTGTAATATATAAAAATTAAAAATATAAAAGTATTAATAATCTTCAAATTAATAAATAGAAAGAATAAATATTTTAAAAAAAAAAAACTATTATTTGCAGTTATTTACTCCAAAGGGGATATTATGCAAGAAGACTATTTTTCATATCTCCTCTACTTGTTTGCAAAAGTAATTTTTACATAATTTCGAATAATGAAATAATAATTTTGATATAAAATATTTGAAGTTAAAAATTAAACTTTTAATAACTTTTACCGAATTTTTTATTAAAAATTTATTTCAATAAAAAAGTAAAATACTGATATATATTTTGTTTTAAAAATTTTAAAATAAACTGAATTAAAAGTTTATAAAACCATTTTAACAAAAAATAAAAAGATTTTAAAGTAATGTTAAATAAGCTTAAATAATATTACGTTGAATACTAAGTTTAATATTTTTTAATAGCCTTTTACCACCCGTTGTGTCGTATTCTGTAGGGTAACTTTTGCATTTTTTCTAAAAATTCGTTTGCAACAATTGTTCAAGGTTATATATATAACGTGTTGTTCTATTATATATATATATACTTCTTATATACAGACATATGCACCTTAAATACAAAGAAAAATTTAAAAAAATGTTAATATTAAATTCCTAACATATCAGTTAGATTATTATATAAAGGAGAGAGCGGAGACACTAAAAACATCTATTCTTTTCTCTTCTTTTCTCTTATAGTAGAAAAAACTTTAAACGGTAGAACACGAAATTTGAATCATCGCTTGCAATGTGGCTCGCCTTTATTTAGTTAAATTTTTGTTATTAAATCTCATTATCTACTTAACTTTTTTTAATAAAGTAATAATTTAAAATCTTGTAATTAAGCAATAAAGGTGATTTTTTTAATTGAAGAAGCGGTACACTTAATTAGCTTTGTCGCCTTGCAATGTGACTAGTCTTCTTTTAGCTAAACTTTTGTAGTAATATATAACATCAGCCCCGTTTTTTTTTAAAATATATTAAGTTATTTAAAATTTCGTATTCAACCAGAGACCGGTGATACAAGATAGCGTTATCTTTATTTTTCTTTTAGTAAAAAAAAAAGTTATACACAACAGAACACGAAGGTGGCGTCGCTATTAAGACTCATTTTTATTTTAAACTTATTTATTTCTTCCTAGATTATTAAGCTATTTAAATTTTTTTAAAAAGTAATAAAGCTATTTAGAATATCGTAATTAAGCCAAGAGTGGAGGTACTAAAAAGCGAAAGCTATACACAGTAGAACACGATTTGGCAAAATCGCTAAGCATTGTGGCTCGTACTTTTTTAATAGTTTATATGGTCATACCGCAAAGCAATAACTTCTCCAGTTATTTAAAAGTCAAAACTCCAATAATAAAGTCAATACTTAATATATAGCTGTACTTATAATTATAATATTTTAGCTAGCACCGCTTCCTCATAGACTTTCCCTTAATTTGTCGAAGAGTAGGAACAAGTATATTCATTTTCCGCTCATCAAGTAGAGTTTCAGAAGCGTATGATCATTGAGCTAAACTTTTGTTTTTAAAGTTAATTTACTTAAATTTATATTTTTAAAGATGTGATAAAGTATTTAGAAATTCTTACTGTATATATATTCCTCCTCGTAGAAAATAACTATTTACAGTAGAACACGGCAATGGCTTTGTCACTACGCCTTTGTGGATCGCTTCTATATACAGCTAAACTTTTGTTCTAAACTTCTATTCTCTACTTAATTTTTTTTGAAAGTAATTAAATTATCTTATATATATGTAATAGTATTTATTAGTACTTCATTAAAAGTAGTTAATTTATCTATAAAACTTTAAGCGCTTTTTAAATTCTTTAATTTTACTAATTTTTTTTTTTTTACTTTTTAACTTAATTTGCTTTGGGGAAGGTTTTTAATGCATATGGCTAAAAATTTAAAGTGCAGGAAATTAATTCTACTGCCCCTCTTAATACTGTATTAACCAAATATTTCTAATTTTTAGTAAATGGATGTGTTCAAAAAGAATTTTCCGCAGTTAATTTTATAACTATTCAAGATGAAATGAAGTTATTAAATTATAAAGTTTTTTTAATTAGTAAAATTAAAAGTTTTTATAAACTTGAATAATAATAATTTACATTTATTAAATATAACTTTTACCAACGAAGTGAAAATCTCGCGAGTAACTTTTGCTGTTCATTAGAATCTTTTTTTACTTTCTTTCTCATATAAAAAATTGGGCAATCGCGACTTTAAAAAAAATAATTATAAACCGGAATTGAAATTAAAGAAATTTAATAATTAATTCTAAAAGTAAAAAGAAATAATATAAGCTACTAAATAGTATAAAAAGGGGTATATACAAATATTATGATAATAAAAAATAGTAATTATAATAAAAGTATATATACAGTTCTAAAAGTATATATATATATTCGAACTACGAAAGTACTTATTTAAATAATAATATAAAATTATAAAGATATATAAATTATTTAAAATAACTTTATAATTTCTAAAAAAATTAGTTAGAAAAATATAGATTATTTTTATAAAAATAAATAAAAGTAAAAGTAGTTCATAGTGTACATGATAAAAAATATATATATAATAAATGAAAACATAATAGATAACAAAAATATAAATACCTCAAAAATAACAAAAAAAATATAAATTTACTTTTATATATTATATAAAAGTAAAAGTACTTCAGTTAATTTAAAAATAGACGTCTCAATAAAAATAATAATACGAATTAACAAAATAGTGGCTAAATAATAAAATTAATAAAAAATAAAAATTATAAAAAATGAATGAAAAAAATTAATTTAAAAGAATTTCAATTAAAAATTTATTAATAAATTATGTTAATAATTTTCCCAAAAAGCTGGTTTAGTAGGGCCTTGAAAGATAGTATTCGGTAGTGTATAATTTTAAAGTTAAGATAAGAATCATAATTAAAATTATAATATTATATGACCCTCAATAATAGTAATAATGATAAAATTGTACTATATTAGAAATAATAATTTAATTATAATAAGATTAGATGATGCTCGATAATAGTAGTTATAATAAAAATATATAATATAATTCAACAATTAATAGTAATAATATATATAATTTAGTAGTATAATTAATAATAAATATAATAGAAATCTAATAATAATAATAATAATAATAATAATAATAATAATAATAATAATAGTAATAATAATAATAATATATTTAGAGAAAACCTCGTGCATAGGACGTCATGATGGAAACTTCCTTGGCAGCGCTGGCATTGCGTCCACAAACGTGAAAACTTGTATTCCAAAATTCTCATATCGTAAAGCTTTATTATTATTTAGTATTAGTATTATAAGTATTGTTTTTGTTCTTGCTGTTATTATTTTTAAGTAAAAAGATATAATGCTTATTACCTCCTTTTGATAAATTTCCGCTTCTCGAGACTTGCAGTGTTCACAGACAGCAAAGCCTAATAATGATTATGATAATAATAATAATAATAATAATACTAAAATCAATTAAAATAATAATTTTAATAATATTAAAAATAATGGTATGGAAAATGCAAAGTTATAATATTTTTATAAATTAAATAAAAGGTTAAAAATTTTTATATATGATAAAAAATAGTGCTATATTATTTTTATCATTATATCAAAACCTTTAGGAATGGAAGCTCTACAGCCAATACAACTTTCTATTTTTTTAGTAAACTTCATTAGACCGCCAGTCACGGGTGTTGCTATAGAAATGGAGCGGGTGTGCTCTCCCGCTAAAAAAATTCATTAAAAAAAAAGTCAAAGTCCATTATTTTCATAAGAAGAAATAAGTAAAGGTAAGAAAATAAATAGCATTTTGTAAATTAATATAAATCTAAGCCAAAAAAATGTAATATATATAAGTCACCCAATAAGGACTGAAGTTTTGTTTTCCCGATGATTGGTTCAAATAAACGCGTGAGCGGTTTCGATAGCTGTTGGTAAAAATGAAAATCATGAAAAAAAATAGTTTTATTTTTTATATTTAGTATTATTACTACTAAAAATATATTATTATTACCTATTATTATTATAATTATTATCACCATCATAATTTTTTATTTATTATTAACCTGGTTTTGCAAATAATAGTTAGTATCAATGGGTATATTATTTTCTAATACGTAAATTGGGTCTTCGGACTTTTCATAAGCGGCAGCTCCCTTGTAATTATAAGTAACAATAATAATAGTAATAATAATAACAATAACTTTTTTCGCTTTGATAATAACGTAAGGTACTCTATCTCCTAACGTTGGGGCAGTCGCTAAATATATAAAAAATATAAAAATATTATAAAATATAAAAATAATAACAAATAATAATAATAAACAGTTAAAAAGTAGTGTAAAAATAAAATAATAATTTAAGTTCAATAAGAACATGAGTCGCGTTGGCGCATGCGCTCAGCCAAAGCCACGTGCGCCTGCTTTCCAGAGTATTCAGACTCCTGCTTGCTTAAAGCTTTCGTAATGACTAACTGGGAAATGTCAATCTTTTAAGATAATGATGTTTTTATAAAAAATAATGAAGGTTTTTTTAAGAAAATACTTTATTCTGAAGTAAGTCGGCGATGGTCTCGCGGCAATATTGCTTTATAAAAAAATAACAAATTTATTAATAACAGTAATTAAGAAATAAATAGGCGATATAATAAATTAAATTGTTAATTATTGCATTAGAATTAATAATTCAAGACCGTAAATCTTCAGTCAATAATCATTAACTACAGATTAAATTCTAAATTATCAAAAGAATTTGCAAATTTTTTAATGATCGCGTGTTAGCCAATAACTGTTGACTGTATAAACATGGTAATACAAATAGCCAACCGAAAGCCTTTCACAGAACATTTTGTATGTTATTTTGATTTGTTTATATTATATATTTCATAAGATTTTTCTTTGAATAAATTTTTTTGAAGTTACTATAAAGAAAATCTTAAAGAAGATATAAATAAATTAAATTATATAAATAGAAGTTAAACAATAAATATATGTTTCATATGATCAAAAATTGATATCTAATAGAAGAACTTTAATAAAGGTTAAAAGGCGGTTCACTCGGTTTGTTTGTGCCGAGCAATAACAAAAAAACCGGTTATCCCTCATAAAAAAGGTTTAAAACACATTCAAATAGTAATTTTTTCCGATTAAGTAGTGAATAAGCTATTATTTGGTACCAAAGCCGCTTAAGTTGGTACCAGTTCACATCTTTTTTATACAAAAGCCTCAAAATTCCATATTAATAAAATTCAATGTTCCTGATTAGCTTGAAAAAAATTTGTTTATTGCTTTGTTTGTACCCAAATGATAAAAGGGTCAAGTTTATTTGTATGTGTCGGTGAAAAAATGTGCAGTGTTGCATTTTATAAAATATTAATAGAATATTTTTCTAAATTTTTATAGCAGGACTCCACCAATGAGATATTAAAGATTAGTTATATTTCAAGTATTTTAACCCTACAGTAGTCGCCCTAGTTCTCTCAGATGTCTTGAGTTTTAAAGTTTCACTTTTATATTAAATAAAAAATAACATAAATGTTTGAACACTTGTTGTTTATTTAAATATAAGAATACAGCCCACACTAAATTTAAACTTCTATTTTGAAAATTTAGAAAACAAAATAATTTCCAGATCTGTGTAACTCCCTATGACTACTGTAGAGTGGATTTTGCTTGTATTTAATTTATAATTAGTCCATCATTATTATTAAAAAGTTCATAATAATTTAAGGAATTCTTTTTAAACAATGCAATATTAATATATAGCATATATAAATTATTTCTGAAATAATAGTTCCGTGATTTTTACTGCAAAGCACGGTCAATGAGGTATTCAATATTAGTTGTATTAATTGATTGTTTACTGTTTTTGTTATAAATAATATTATAAATTCAAGAAATTATCAAATAAAGCAATATTATATTGTAGCATTAATAAACTAATAGGAATGTTTCCTTATTAAGACCGGTCAATAAAAAGAACTTCACTTTTACTGGCGGCTGTGATTGATCCCTTTTTAGGTATATCTAAATTTGGAAGCCTTTTTTTTTTTAAAGGTACTCTTGCGCCCATATAAACATGTTTTTTTTAAAAAAAGGAGAGTTCACCAAGTGAAAATATACGTCCGTAACAAAAAAAATTATACAGAAAAAATAAAAAAATTGATAATATCAAAGTTGTACAAGTTTTTTCCTAGACAATAAAAGCTTGCTGTACAGTATATTACAAAAGTAGGTAAACCAACAAAAAACTTTAAGAAAAGTTATTATTTTAAAAAAAAAGTTATTTAAGTCCATACAAAAATAACCATCATTTCTATATTAAAAACAATTTTTATTATCTTGAACTATAATTTGTATAAAAATTGTAATTAGTATATTTATATTTATTTCGGTTATTAAGTTATTATTTCGTTGACATTTTCTAAAATGTTATAATAGATTATATTTTTTTATAGTAAATACTATAAAATTTTACTATTCTTAATATATTTTAAAAAAAAAAGGTTGCAATAAATTTATATATATTATTTCGTTAATATTTTTAAAAAAAGTAATAAGTAGTAATTATTATCATGTTATTTTTAATAACTTATTTAAAAAGTTATAACTAATAATATTATTAATATTCATCATTATTAAGTTGCTGTGTTAATATTATTAAAAAGTATATCTCAGTATTATTTCCATAGTAATTATTATCAAATAAGTTTTACTTTGTTGTTATTCTCAAAAAAATTTGCAATAAATAATGTTAATTATAATAATAATCAGGTAAATTATCAATGACAATAAAAAAAATTACTTGTGCGCCCTCCAGATTTCGGTCTATAAGTATTTTATGCAAGCAAACGTTGATAACGTTTTTAACCAATAAGCAGTTGTCTCTGCGAACAGTTTCGATTCCTTTACAATCCATCTGATAATAATAATAACTGTTATTTAATAAAATAGAAAGACTTCTTTTAAAAGTTTCTTTTTGCTTATTTTCTTATAAATTAATATTTTTTATATTTTTATTATAAAAAATGTCTTAAAAAGACCTTATCATAGGAATCTTCTTTCGTCCAATACAAACCAGCGTATCGTTTTTTACTGATAAGCAAATAGGGAAAGTAAACTTTTTCGAATTCGAGCTATTGGTGTTTACAAAAAAAAATTAAACCAACCTGAGGAAAGAGAAGAAAAGTATATTACTTTAATTGGATGAGCAAAAAAACTTGAAACATAAGAGGCGGCTTCATGCCCTCTAGCCATGGCCGTAGCAAGCTGAGTAAGTATTTCATTGGTTTATTTATTACTTTAAATTTTTATAAACGTTTTTATATTGGCTGAATTTTATTTTTTTAAAAAAGTAAAGAAATTCTTTACTATAAATTTTATATTAACTATTATTATAAATCTATATCTTTTAAACAATATTGTATGATGAATTATAAATTTCTAGTATAAAGTTATTTTATTTATATAGTTAATAGATTCTTTATCGATCACGAATTCTTACGAAATAAAATTTATTTATTAATTAATTGTCTACAAAATATTAAAAAATTTTAATAAATTAGTTTTTTCAATGAGACATAAATTTTTGTGGAACTAAATATATTAATATTGATTTATTATAAATTTTTTATTTTTTATTTTAATTATAGATTAATTAATAGCTTTTTTAATGAATCATAAATTCTAGAAAACAAAATTTATTTATATACTAACTGTCTACAAATTTTATTATTAAAATAAATTCATATCCCCCAATAGTTTTCTAGTGAGCCCTAATTTCTGTGAAACTAATTTACTCATTAATTGATTGGCCAACAGATTTTCCTTTTTATTATTAATTTTTTATACTACCTCTTTAATATGAATATTTTAATTAACATACAAGTTTCTTTTTGGTTTATTTCAGTATTTTACTGATATTATAATATATTTTTGGGCAGTTTAATTTTTTTTAATAATTATTGTTTTTTAAGTTTTTCTTTTAGTCTAAATATAATTATATTTATAAGTTAATTATAAATATTCGATAAAAATTTTATTAGATTTTAAATTTTTACATTGATATATAAAAAGATTCATAACTTAATCTAATTCTAAACATCGCTATTAATCGGTTAATTACATGTACTCGATAATTTTAATTTTAAAAAATTTTTTTGTAGATATTTTTCTTTATTTTCTAATAAGAAATATATTATCGTCATATTTATACCAACTATATATATTATTGTAATATTCCTTAAAATTCTCGTATGTTATTTACGTAGTAATTTTAATGAAATATGGTTTTATTTTTACTGCCTAAAAATTTTGTCGATTTCATAATAATTTCAATAAAAAAAAATTAAAAAAAATCAAAAATTTTTCTTATTAATTATTCCGTTAATTTTTTTTATATATAAATATTTTTATCTTCTAATATCATTCGTTTATTATATTTATATAAAATTTATTTATTTTTCATACTTTAAATATTAAATATTTATATTACATTCAAATATTATTTATTTCTTAGAAAAATATTTTAAAAAAAAATTATTGGATTTATTTTTATTTTTAATATTTTATTATCACTCAATTAATAATATAACTTAAATTTTTAATTATTACTACAATTATTAATCTATTATTTAAAAAGTATATAATAAATATAAATTTTTTATATTTTTTTATTTTATTTACCAAAACTATTTATATTTACTATTATATTTTATTTTATTATAAATTAATTCATTTATTCAATATTTTATTTATTTAAAAATTTTATTTATAAATCAGTTATTATAATTATTATTTTATTTTATAAAAAATTCTTTTCTATATACATTTATGTATATTTCTATTTTATATTTTTTTATTTCATTTGTCAGTCAGTAATTTTATTTACTATTATATTTATTTTATTATGAATTATTCTATTTTTTCAATAATTTTTTTTAGCACATATTTTAAATTTTATATTTAATTATTTATTTCTTACAAAGAAATTTATTAATATGCAAAATTATATTTAATTAATTGTTTATAAGTTTCTTATTATCAATCAACAATTCAATTTCCATTAAATTTTATATTATTTTTAATATTTTATTATATATTTCATTATATTTTAAAAGTTTATTTATTTTACTTTATTATAAATACTGATAATTATTTTTTCATATTTTCTTTCTTTAAATATATTTTTATTTTTAAATTTTTCATTATTTCAATAGTTCAACTATTTATTATTCACTGTATTTTTATAACATTATTTTTTTAAAGTAAAAATTTCTTCCTCAATTCAATATTATTTTACTTTTTTGTCTTTAATTTTATATTTCATATTATTTCATAAATTTTATTAATAATATAAAATTTCCTATAAAAATTTATTTTTACATTAATATTATTTTATTTTAGTAAATATATTATAAATTATAAATTTTTTTAATATTTTCTTATTAATTTATTATTTACTTATGATTATATTTTCATTTTATTTCTTTTTATAAAGTATTATAAAACTTTACATCATCACAGCCAAACTTGACCATAACCGAATCAGTATCGCCATAAATAACTTTAGCGTCGTGCGGATATCCTTTTTTTTGGAAAAAAAATATTCATATAAAAAAATTATAATCATAATAATTAAGCATTCTAGTTATATATACAAAATTGACGAATAAGCAATTGAAGAAAAAGAAGTACATAATATTTATAAACTACATACAATTTTTTTCTACCCAAAAAAAAAAGCAAAAAAAATTTTAGAAAGAATTTTTTAAGCTAAAATTATAATGAAATACTTTACAAGCAAACTCTATAAAGGAATATATAAAATATTGATAATAATAAACTATATATAAACCTTTTTAATTCTGTATTCTTATTTTAAATAAAATTTTAATAAAATATTTTTGAGCAAATTATATAAAGAAAAATAAAGATAAAATATCAATAACAATAAACTAGATATAAACTTTCCCAACTTTGTCTACTTTTCTTTTATACAAAAATAAGAAAAAATTTAAAAAGGATTTTTCAAACTAAAACTTCAATAAAATACTTCTTAAGACAAATTTTATAAAGAAAAAGAAATGAAGATATGAATAATAAACTAAATGCAAACATTAACAAGTTTATATTGTATAATTTATTTATCATTTATACCAAAAGTATATAAAAAATTATTCACAAAAAAATTTTCATATTATTATATAAATCCCAAATGTTGGGGTGAATTTCAAATAAGATAATGAATTCTAGAAACTAAAATTATGTAAAAAATATTTTTTAAGGAAACTTCTTAAAAAATTATAGAGAATATGAACAATAATAAATACTATAAAACTAAATATAAACACAAACCATTTTGTATTGTATATTTTCCTTCAACCAATTCTTTAGTTTTATCAATCATCTGGCGGCCAAACGCCTGCAAAATTTTGATCAGCATAAGCATTAACACTAAATATAAGAATAATATTTATATTTCTCTATTACTTTATTTTTTTTGTTTAAATATATTGTAATTTAAACTTTATTAATAATAGTAATTATTTATAATAATTTTATAAATAACAAGTATATATTATAATTATTTTTTCTACTTTTATTACTTTTTAATGCAAATTAAAAAAATTAGTAAAAGTAAAAAACGTTATCGAGAAACGAAATGGTTTGAAACGAACGAAAAAAAACTACTCATTTGATTTTACAAGTAATAAGAAGGTCTTATAATGTTCGATTGATTTTGTTAGAAAAAATACTGCCAACAAGGTAAAAAAGAGTAAGTTGCAAATAGTAAAGGACTCGGCAGCCTATCGAACTGTATTTTTGGTAAAATAAGTACACTATTGGTTGACGACGACGTTCTGTTTAACAGTAATTAAGTTCACACTTTTATATTCATTAGTATCCTTGTAAAGTATTTCTGTTGATCCGTTTACCTTTATTTACACATTCCAATATTAACCTTATTATTTATGTTGAACAATCTGTACTTCTTTAACTTGTTTCATAAATTGTTGGGGTTTTCCAACGATGAAATATATTTTTATATTTTTTTTAAATATAAAATATATAAAAACTATTCTGTAAAAAAATATTTAAGTCAACTTTTAAAAGTTATAAAAGTTTATTATGCCATAAAATATTTATTAATAAGTTTTAAAATAAAAACTTGTAAGAATTGATAAAGTTTAAAAAAAAAAATTTATTAGTCACATTTTACATTAAAAATCTTTGATAAGGATTCGGAGCAGGATATAAATAATAATAGGAATGAAAAGAATCAATAGCACTCAATTGTATCAATGAGTACTAAAATTAAAAACCGTGTTCGAGAAAAAGGGGTTGGATTTTTACTGTACAAAACTCATGAGTACTATTGATGGGTTTAATACAGCGAATTTATGCCATGCGACACATGCAGCTATAATTATTACAGTACACTATAAGAAAAGTGGAAAAGAAATTATTAAAAAAAGTAGCTAACAAATTAACAAATAAATAGCTTTTTATGAAATATTTTAATATTTTTGAGTCAAAATTTTTATAGCAAAAGTAAAAATATCTTTTGAGCGGCAAAGAACAATATCACAATAAGTGGTTTCTTTTTACTTATAAAACTTTTTAAAGGGGAGAAAATAATAATAAACCGATGCAATTCTAAACTAAAAAGTATAAAAATGCACCAAAAGGTCGGTTAATTTATAGTGATACAAATTGTTATTACAGCGCAGCATTCATATACAAGTTAATTTAATTTATATCTAAAAAAAAATACAAATAACCTGTACAATAAACATCCATGGAGCCAAATTATTTTTAGATTAAAACATTGAAAAAGTTGTAGTATAATTGTTTCCCATAGATTTGTATAATCATCATAAAAATATTTATTTATAGTTTATTTTTTTAAATTTCACTATAATAAAGTTTTCTAAAACCAAAAGTACTCCACATCACATTGCCATAACACTCGCTCAATAGGGTACGGAAAAAAAATAAATTGGCCCTATTTTGTATTAAAAAGTATCAACAGCGCCAATAATAGTACATATGGTTAAGTAGGTACAGTTTCATTACAAAAGTGGACGTTCATAAAAAAAGAAGCAAATAAGAAAAAATATTTAAAAGATATTGTTTTATATTATTCAAGAATAAAATTATAAATTGACGCAATTGAAACGAATTGTTACAAACTATAAAGTGATTTTAGCAAATAGTATCGAAAAGCAGAGAAAATTTAACTATTGCCATTAAGTTATGATAGCGCAGCAGAGTAAAGAATAGATCAAATAAGCAAAGGTGCTCACAAGTTACTTTGCTATAAATATTTTTTATGTTAAATTACTTTTTAGAGAAAAACTTTTCAAATTTATTGTGAAGTTAATAAAAACTTTTTCTTACATTCCATTTATTATTTTAAAAAAATTACTAAAAATATTTTTTTTAGCTTAAAGAAAATGTAACCCATATTAAAAGTTTGCATTTTTATATTATTCTTTAAAAAAAATACCTTAGCATGAAGCTTGTAGTTTTTTAATATTTACAAAATTTTATTAGTAGAAAATGTTTTTATTATAATACATTATTATTTTAATAATATTACGATATATACCGAAATAAAATGTTTATATTTTTATACTTTTTCTTTAGATAAAATATTATTAGAGTACATTTCGAATAAATATATTTATTTTAATATTATATTAATAAAAAAAAACATTTACTATATTTTAATAAAAAATATATTTATATCTTTTTTATATCTTTTTAAAAAAAGAGGTTTTCATATAAAAACGTTAATAAAATAGAAAATTGATAATTATTTTATTATATTTATATTTTTTTACTTCGTTTATTTTTTTATAGAAAAAGTGCTTTAAATATAGAAAAAAAAAACGGATAATAATAATAAAATACAGTAACACTAGAAGAAATTTCCAAGCATGGCAACTTTCCTACAGTAGCTCCTAATAATAATAACATCGGTATAATTATAATAATAGTAGTGAGAGAATAGTGACTTAATTATAAAAAAATAATTTATAACATTTATATAAAAATAAAATCAATATAAAATTATTTATAACAAAAAATAAAGAAAAAAGTTAAAATATTATTTTATAGTTAAAAAAGATGAAGAATTTTAATTTTTATAATATAAAAAATAAATTAATAACTTTGAAGTAAAATTACATTAATGCATTAATAAATTGAACTAAACAAAATTATTATAAATATAAGAAATTTATATAATTAAATATAAAAGAAAATTAGAATTTTATAAATATTTTTCATATAATACAAATAAATATAAATTGCATAATAAAAACTTTAAATTATATACACAATATAGTGGTAATAAAGGTAAAGTAAAAAAAAATTATTTATTACTTTTTTATGTAGTAAAAAAAAATTAAAAAACTGAAAAAAAAATTATAATACGTAAAAGTAACGTGAATCAAAAGTAATTCAAATGTAAATAAAATTATTATAAAATCTTGATGTTATAAAAATAAATATAAACTTTCATAATAAGAGTTTTCTAAGAAATATTTGTAATAATTGTAAACTTTTCTTATGAATAAGCATTTTGAAAATATTAATTATAAAAACAATACATATACATTGAATAGTTAATATCAATTCTTATAACAAAAAAGAATTTCAATAATATTTTTAAGCAAAAACATATTTAAATTTATATTACTAAATATTATAGTAATATACTTTTATAATAAAAAGTTTCTAAAAATATTTATTAACAATAAATTTTGAAATAAATTATTTTTAATAAAGCTTTTAATAAATTTAAAACAGTTTATATAAACTATTATAAGAGAAAAAATTAGTATATATATATACATTGTAAAAAATTAAAGAAATTATATAATTAAGTTTTAATAAAAACTTTTGTACTAGAAAAAATTTTGAAATATCATTAATAAAGTTTAAATAAATTTTTAAAGTAGAAAATATAAACTTCTGTATTTAAAAAAAAAATTGCTAAATATATTTTTTTGTAAAAAGTTAAAGAAATTATATTTAATTAAAGTTTAAATAGATTCATAAAAGTGAAAATAAATTTTGATGATAAAAGAAATTAAAAAATATATATAATAATTATTTAATAATAAATTCACAATAATTTAATATTAACTTTTATAGTAGAAGAAAATTATAAAAAAATATATTTATAAAAAGTTAAAATATATATAATAAAATTTAATAATATTTAACAGTAATATAAAATTTTATAGAAAAAAAAGAATCTACATGTAATTTTTAAAGTTTTAATAAAAGATTTATAAAGGTAAAATAAATTTTTATGGTAGGAAAAAAAATTCAGAAATATTTTTTTAAAAATTATATATAAAATTAATAAATATAATGATAGTTTGAGACTAGTAGAATAAACTTTACTAATAAAGAATATTTTTAAAAATATTTGTAAAAAAAAAAAAAAATTATCATGTAATTAATAAAAATTTTATAATAATTTTATAATAGCAAATATAAACCTTCTTTTAAAATAAGCATTAAAAAAGTATAAAGATTACAAGTAAATTTTAATTTATAAAGAAAATAATATGAATATTTATAATATTAATATTCAATTAAGAACTTCGTTATACAATAAAGTTATAAAATTTTTATTTTTATATTACATAACAATCAAAAATAAAACAAAAATGTTATAGTTTCCTTAATAAAAATGAAACGTCTAAATAATAATAATATTATTAATAATAAAATATACAAACTAAAGAAACATTAAAGTTTTCAATTAATAAAAAAGTAAAAATTTGATAAATTATAAATATTAAGAATACAATAAATATTTATATATAAGGTTAGAAAAATTTTAAGTTTTAATATAATCTTATAGAAACTTTTATAAACTTGATAACTTCTATACTATACAAAATTATATGTAATACTTCATAAAAAAATATATATTCTTTTATATATACATATTAAATTCAAAAAAAATATTTTTACTTCTTATTTTATTGCTTATATAAAGAGTAGAAAGATTAAATAATTAATAAAAATATATATGTTCATTATTATAACCATTTATATAAAAAGTATAAATAAAAACGACATTTAAAATATAAAAGTAATAATGATAATTAATAATAATAGTAATAGTAATAGTAAAAATAAACGAGTAACAAACCAGTAAAACCATAAACAGAATTGGCGCTAATTTTCAAAGCCAATTGTCTTCCGTCTAATACCGCCCTTTTAAAAGAATCTGTTTCGTTTTTTAAATCTAAAGATAATATATATATAATAAATATATAAAATGTTTCAGAATATATTATATTATTAATATTTTATTATTTTTAATATTATTATAATCATTATTATATAATTATAATTATTATAGTTGCAATTATACCATGTTTGGCCCGTTTACGTGCAGCTAATAAATCTTCTAAAATTCCTGGCAACAGTCCTTATGAATAGTAATAAGAAATTAAAACATGGGAAAAAAAAAAAGATAAACTGAAAATATTTTAATGAAGACTTTTTATTTTTTAAAGGCTAACATATTTTGGAAAGAAAATATAATAAATAATCTAAATTTTTTCCAGAGAATTTTAAAACAGTTCATTTTAATGTTAAAAATATATATATACACAAAAAATTAGTAATAGAAAATTCACTATTTTTATTGTGGAAAATAAAAATATCAAAACATCAAAAAAAAATTATGTTTGAAAAGTATGTTGGGGGGAGAAGCACTTTTTATATATTTCATTATAATTATTGTAATTTTTTAATAAAGTAATACGAAATAAATTGTAGAAAAAAATATTTTTTTAAAAGTTAAAAAAACATTGGGAAAAAAAAATCACAAAGTTCGTAAACATGAGGAGTTGAAAAAAAGCGCTCTATAAATTTTTAACAATTTATTAATATGTGTTATATTAATAGATAAAATAAACGCATATACTTTTTATAGGTTGAATGTAATGTTGGGGAAATCAAACCTTCATATTTTTATTTTAAAACATAAACAAAATTTTATAATTAAAAAATAAGTTGGAAAATGCACTCCTTAAAATCATTGAAAACTCATTAAAATCTATACATTAATAGAAATACATGAAAATATAAAAATTGATATTTTTACAGGTTGGATACAATATATTGAATAAATATAAATAATGATAATAATTTTTTACTTCAACAAAATTTATAAGTTAGAGGAGGAGTTAAATTCACTAAAAGTTTTACACTCTGAAAAAATGTTGGGGAAAAGAAATCAATTTATTTTAAAAAAAGAAAACAATTATTATAAAATCTTTTAATAAATAATATCAAAGTCTCAATGAGTTGCCAAAATGCACGCTTTTATTTCAAATTTTTATTAAGAAATTTATTAATTATTGTTAATAAATTTATTAAAAACATAATTAGAAATAAAAAATTTAAAAAGTTGTGAAAAAATGTTGGGGAAAAGACGCCATTTTTTAATAAGAAAAAAACTGTATAAACTTAATAATATCCAGTTACAAAATGCACTTAAAATATTCACTGAAAAAAAAGTCCAAAGATAATTACGAAAATAAATATTATACAAGTTAAAAAAATTGAATTTTAATATAATTATTGTATAAGTACAGAACAAAATAATACTTTGTACACATTCTATAGAGCAAAACAGGTTTTGGGGTTGCACCCCAAAATTTCTTTTATAAGAAAATTCATTAATATTTATCATTGTATACTTTAAAATATACGTAAAAAAGGTATTAA
Organism: Zophobas morio; assembly: GCF_036711695.1. Lineage (NCBI taxonomy): Eukaryota > Metazoa > Arthropoda > Insecta > Coleoptera > Tenebrionidae > Zophobas > Zophobas morio. The sequence continues at coordinate 83,029 of NW_026972317.1, forward strand.
AAAATAGTTAATTATAAATTTTTAATTTTTAATTATTAATATTAAAAATATAGAAAATATGTGAATAGTAAGAAAACTGTTGGCTAAATAGTTAATAAAATTAAGGAATATATTTAAAAGTTTATAAAAGACTGATGAACTTTCATAATAAAAGCACATTGCCTCTTTAAAATAATTTTAATAATAACAAAAAATGGATTATATGTGAATATATATAATGAGTGTTGGGAAAAAGGACAGAGAAGATTAATAAATAATAAAGTTTAGTATAAATATGGTTGAGCTTTTTTTATAAATTTCACTTAAAATTTTGAATTTATGTTATTTATAACAAGTCATAAGATAAGAAGTAAATATAAAAAGGTTGATTGAATTTATAAAAAATTCACTAGTTTTTTAGAATTATACTTATTATTAATATCATAAAACATAAAAATAAGTGAAATAGTCAGGGAAACAGGGTAAATGTTAAAAGAATATATTAAAAAAAAGTTAATTACTTTATATATACAATTCATTATTTTTAAATTTATTGCTTTTATTAACACCCAAAAACATGGAAATATGCGAATAGTTAGAAGACTGTTGGGTAAAGCCTACCTTTAAATTTCTTCCCTTTAATAAAATAATTACCGCTGGGCGTTCGTATGTATTCATCGTCCTTCAGTTCTTTATGTTTTCCATTCTTTAGTAAGGTTGTATAACTTTTTCAATAAAAAAAAATATTATAGTAATTCTTAGAGAATATAATAAATATATAAAATATGAAAATCGCCAATTCATTATTTTTACTGTAAACAAAAAAAACGTGTAAATTTTTTTTAAATTATATAAAGTATTGATAAGATAATTATATTTACTAACTTGAAAACTACTACTTTTTCAACGAATCCTTTATAAAGTTGTATACATTTTTTATAATTAAAAAAAATTTAAACCATTTTCAATAGAAAATAGTATTATATTTGAGTTTTAATATATTTAGTGAAAAAAATTATTTTTATTTTATTTATACTTATAATGTTTGAAATTTATTATTATAGAGAAGAAAATATTTGTTAAAAAATAATTTCTATAATTTTTTTCGAAAATAAAAAAAAATTTCAAAATATGAATTTCATTCCAGTATTTTTAGTGAAAAACAAAATATTAAATTATATAAACTTTTCTGACTAATTATAGTTTAAAACCATTAAAAAAAAGTGTTGTTAGTCATAGAGTCAACCAATAAGGATCTATTAAAATTCCATCAAATTTTTTAGGTTTCCAATATTTTATTGGTATGTGTGATTTTTATATAAATGTATTTAGTTCATTTTTTAATTAATGTAAAAATTATAGACAAAATATATAAAAGGTTTTATTTGTTTTCATTCCTTTACTAAATATTCATGCACTTCTACATAAACAGTTTAAATTTCATTAAAAAATTGATTAATGGTATTATACAATAATAATTTTTTAATAAAGACTTTAGAAAAGAGAAAAACAAATGAGTAAAAAAAAAAGTAGTTCGCAAAACTTTTTTCAACAATTTTTATAAATAAAAATATTGCCAATCAAAAGAGGTTTAATTCGTTACAAATAAAAAGCGAATTTTGTTGCTCCAATGATAAAGTACCATAAATTGTGCGCCATCATTACAGACGGATACAGAGAAGTAAAATCAAGAGTTGTAATGGGACAGTTGTAGTAGCCAGTCAGAGGTTCAATAACAGTGGCGCCCTTTCAGAAGAATAAATAGTTCTAGTAATTGCACCAATCATAAAGAGCAAAAAACAATTGAGAGCGAAAGTGTGGGGTTTCATCTAATAAATTTCAATAAAGTTTTCGCTATAAGAATTCTGTTTCAAACTTTATTAAAACTTCTGGTATATTATTTAAATTATATTTACTTCTTTTTAAAACTAACTTTGGCTCGATTTCATTATACTTAAAATTTACGTAAATAGTTATAATAAAAATATTTATTTTTAAGGTTGACATTTATAATTTATATTTAAAAATTATAAAATATATATTTGGTTTTATTTTTTTGGCATAAAAATATTGTTAATAATATTATAAAAATAAAATAATCATTAAAAAAATGAAAATGTACACCAGTCAAAAAACAATGAATATATTATAAAAAGTCAACTTCAAACTGCTCATCACTTCCATGAACGTTACAAGTTGGAATAATAAAGTCACCAGTAAGAGACTTCCGCATGAGTTGTGAAACAACCTCAAATAATATAAACAATTAATTTTTTTATATAAAAATTAAAATAAAATATAATTAATACATATTTATATTGATTTTAAAATATAATATAATAAAAATAATAATATATTAATACTAAAGTATAAAAAATATATTTTTTTTTTTAATAGAATTATAACTAATAATAACAAATAATAATTTATAAAGTAGAATAAAGAATAATAAATATTAAAAATACATATTAATAATAAATAAATAAAAATAAAATGGAAAATAGTAAAAATAAAAAAAACTGTAAATAATAGTAGATAACAATAAACAGATGAGTATACATAAAAAATATAAATAATAATTTAATGAGTAATAAATTAAGATTTATAGTAATAAAATATAATAATATTTATTCATAATGAATTAATAAATATTAAAGTATAAATATAAAAATATTAAAACAATTTTATTGTAAATATAAAAAGCGAAAAAAAATTATAAAAATTGAAACTACTAAAAAGTACTTTTATTTGCTGCCCGCGAGACAACAGAGAATCTAAAGGAACCCCCTTAAGGGTATATAAAGGCGCAAAGTATAGAACTTTTGACTATACGATTACAATAAAAAAAATCGTACAGTAACACGTGACATCTCAATATAATTGTACAAGCCCATTAACTGGTCCAGTAAACTGGCACGAAAGAATAATGAATCATTTATTTATTTATTTATTTATTATTAGAATTATTATTATAATATTATTCATCTCATTAACATTATTGTTATTGTTATTACTATTAATATTGTTGTAATCTTGTTATTGTTAATATTATAATTACCATTATTATTATCAGTTGTTTACTTTAAACCAAAAAAAATTAAAAAGATGATATAAAGGTTACCGCAACGGGAGATAAGCATCCTTCAAACAGTAAATCGCTAGTCGCCTTCGCGTCTAGAGAATATTAATAATATTATTTATTTTAACCTGCTTTTATTGAATTCATTATAAAACTGTTCATTAAAGTTTTAATATCTTATAAAATAATATTAATAATATTATCTTCATTACTTTTTTATTTTATTAAGTTATTAATAATTATAAATAATAAACTTTTACTATTAATATAATATCAATAATAACATTATTTTAGTTATTTTATTTTAAGTAATAATAATTATACAGTAAAGTTTCATTATTGATATAATAAATACTATAATAAAAGCTTCAATAAATATATATTTAATATTATTTATAATATTGTTTTTAAATTTTTTTGTTATAATAATTCTACATCAAAATTTTTTTATTTATAGATTTTAATATTAATAATATTTTTCATTTTTTTCCATTTTATTACTTTATTAATAAGTACGCAACAATCTTTCAATATTATATGTAATGAGCATCGATAAATAATTTTATAGTTTTGTTTCTTTTTCCTTTTATTACGTTTTATAATAATTATTATTAACAGTTACTTTTGTTACCTATTTTCCCTTTTATATCCTTTTCAATGTATTAGTTTACTTATATAATATACTTATAAAGTTGTTATTCATTAATATTAACATTCTTATAAATATTTATTAAATAAATTTTGCTCATCACTTAATAAAAAAATTTTATAAATAAATACTGTTGAATAACTTTATTATAAAACATTTTTTTTGTAATATTATTAGGATATTTTCATTACAATTATATTTATTTATAAATATTTTAACAAGCTAAATAAAATTATTATTTATATTTTCTTTATTTATTTATCCTTAATCGGTTTATAAATATATATATTACTAGTAACATTTATATTATTATTAATTTATATTTTACTGATTTATAAATTAATTAAAATTATTATAAACTTCCTATTGTAATTTTATTATTAATATAACTTATACTTTTTAACTTCATAAGAGAAAGAGTTATCATTTTTTACAAGAAATACTACTATTATGGTTCATTATTAATAGTTTTTCATATGTCCATACATACTTATTAGTATTAGTTTTTTTAATAGAATATTTATAACTACTATTATTTACAATTATTATTTACTATTGATTAATATTGAATAGATATTATAATATTTTTTTAAAAAGTCGTTTAGATACTTTCATTATAAAAAAGTTTTTTTTAGTTGTTTCTACAACTTTCTTATTTTTTCAAATAATTAAAGGCAGCCATCATTGCTTTATATTGTATATTTTTTATTCATTATTTTTTTTTAAAAATTGAAAATGAAATTTGTAGACTTCCTTTTTTATGATTTTTGTTATTTATTCAGAAACTTCACTAATATATAATTATAATTTTTATATTATTTTATATATTATTCCAATATTATTTCAATGTTTTAATTACTTTATTTTGTTTTTATTTCCATTTTCATTAATAATAATAATTTTACTATTATTATCGTTTATCAAGTTATCTGTAGTACTCATAAAAATCACTTTAAATAATAAAACTTATTTAATATTAATTTTACTTATTAATTATAATGTAACAACATTTTACTTTTTATTTGTCTAATAAATATTATACTAATCTATTAAAAATTTTATATAAAATTCTACTTTAATTAGAAATATTTATATCCATATATATATTGTACATCTTATTAATTTTAGAGTTCTTTTTCTTTATTATTCCTTTATTATAAAATATAACATAAAAAAAATTTTTTTTTTAATATTTCATGTTTTATTAATACTATAATATTTATTATTCTTTTATTTACTAAGTTTAAAGTTCCCTTAATATTTAATTAATCATGCAATACTTTTATTTTTTAAAGTTTCTTATTAATAATAACGACTTTAATATGAAACCCTTAAATATTCTGTTCCAGAAAATTATGATAACACTTATAATTATTTATATATTTTTTTTGTTATTCAAAAGTTTTCTTTTTATTAAATATATATTTTTGATAAATTTTTTTTTTCTTACAATACTTTTATATAAACTGATTTTCTTTATAGTTTACTTTAATTTTAATATTATTGAAACAAATATTTTTCTAGGTTTATTTTATTATTGAATTACTATAATAATTATAATTATTCTATTTAATTGTTTACATCAAATTCAAAGTTTTCTTTATAAAAATCTTTGAATAGCTTATTTAATTCAAATGGTACTTCTATAATATTTTTAATAAATTTATTTTCTCAATCTTTTCATTATTACTACATTTTTATAAATACACGAAAAAAAAATTATATATTTTTTATAATTATAATAATTTATAATTTTATTTCTTGCTTACCAGTTTCTTTAATAATTTATATTATTTTCATATTCTCATATTTATAATTAATTATTTGATAATATAAATATAAAAAGTTATTTATTTTAATATTTTATATATTTTTTAATAGCTTTCTCTACTGTTCGAAGTTTATTTTAAATGATTACTATTATATTTTAAAATATATTAATATATTTGTTATTATAACAAAATAATTATTTTATATTACTTTACAGTTTACTTAATAATTAATATTTTTAATTTTCTTTTGTAATTTTATAATATTATTTAAATATTTATTTTCAAAGTTTTTTTTTTAAATTTTTGTTAAATAATACCAATAAAAAAAATATTCATTTTATTTCATTTTTAATGTTTCCTAACATTTATATAAACTTTATTATTACAATAATACAATAACTTATTTTTTATAAATTTTTATTTATATAATAATATAAAATTTCTTATATATAAATTAATATTGCTCATACCTCGTCCGTGCCGTTCTGCAAAGTTGTTATAATAGAATGATGAACATCTTCCTTTTGTTCATTAAGAAAATGTGCAGAGACAGCGTTTAACGTATACGAAGATAACTTGTATTCACGCTATAAGAAATAATAATAGAAATAAATATACTAATAAATATTTAAGAACACAATGAAACTTTTTTTTGAAGCTAAAAAAATATTATTAAAATATATCAATAGAATAGAAATATTTTGAATTAATATTAATATATATTTTTCATTAAATTAATTTTTATAATATATATAATAATAGAATAGAAGTTTTTAAAATAGTGTAAAACATACAAATAATTGAAAAAATTTATTAAATACGTAAAAAAAAAGAAATAACAATAAATATTAATATATTAAAATAAGCAAAAAAGGTATATTAATGTATATTTATTTATCATTCTTTATAATAATAATAAACCAAATAATAATCAAGAAAAGCTAATTAAAATAAAAAAAAATTATATATTAAAAAATAGTTTCGGTAAAGGAATCTAATAACACTAAGTAAATAATAATAACATTTTAATAGAAAAGAGGGTCTTCAAACGATAAAAAAAATAAATTAATAACATATCACCTTTAAATATATATAGTACATAAAAAAAGGAATAAAGTAGTGTAAAATCTAACAAATATAAAAATATAAAAATAATTAGATGATGAGTAAAAGAAAAAATATAAAATAATATATATTAATTTATAATATTAAATAACTACAAATCCTTATAATAATAATATATATAATCACTAGTAAAAATATATGTAAACATTAATTTATTAAATATAAAAGTAATAAATATAAATTTAAAATAAAAAAATAAATATATATACAAAAATAAATGCAGTATTAAATAAATTATAATTGTAAAAAAGTAATGATAATTAATGTAAAATACATAAAAATTATATTATAAATAATCTAAAATTAACAAAAAAAAATATAAAATTAATTATCTAATAAAGATAAAAGTAACTAGAAAAAGCATAAAAATAAAGTAAACAAATAAATATAAATATTAAAATATAAAAATAACTGGTAAATATATAACCCATTAAGATGTGTCAGAATATAAAAATATAAATAAAAATATGATAACATATATAAATACACTAAAAATATTAGAAATAATAATATGAAATAATAATTATAGAACATATAAATAATAGAATATGAAATATTCGTATAAAGGCAACTAGTAAACCTGTAAAAACTGAAAAACATCGAAAGTAACTCTCCCGTCCACTCCGGTGGCTTTATTTTCACGTTTGCCATACGCCCGACTCGAAAATGTCGTTTCTTTTACAATACTTTCGAACCAAACAAATTAGTATTTGATAAAATACTCAATAGTAATAAGTAATAATTATGAGAAGTAAACAGAAATTATATAAATTGATAACATATGAATATATATATATATATAAAGTGAATAAAAAAAAATAAATATTAAGTAAAAATTTTACACAAAAATATATAATATTCAGTATCTATAAAGAATATATAAATCTGGTAAGTAAATAAAAGTTATATAAACTGAAAATATCTATATATATTTATTAAAAGATAAAATAATAATATTCTACTATAAATAAAAAATAATTATTTAACGTAAATAACAAATATGTGTATAATAAAACATTTAGAAAAAGATTAAGGATAATAATCAAAACTATAAAGAATACAATATAATAATAAGCGGATAGAAATATTAGGTTACTGCAAAATAAATAAGAATTAGAAAAATTTATAATATATAAATATTTATAAGAATATAAATAGTAATAAGTAACTATAAATTATGAGTAATTATTATAAGTAAACAAAAATTATAAATATATATATATTTATAAATTAAAAATAAATATTAATTATAAAAAATAAGTAATTGATTATAAACATATAAATTTGTATAAAAAAGATAAATTATAACAGTCATTACATAATAATGAATAATTATTATAATTTATAAATAATAAATAATAAATAAGTATTATGAGTAAATAAATATTTTATATATATTTAGAAAGTAATAAAAAATATAAAGAAAAGTAGTAACAAATTCAAGAAATTATGAAATCCAGTAAAAAAATAAAATAATAATAACTAATACATAATAAAGTTTAACAATAATAATAAGAAAGCAATAAATTATAAAAATTGTAAATAGTAATGTGATTATTTTAATGCTTTATAATATAAATGTTCATAATATATATAAAGAAAATAAAATAAAGATATAAATATAATAATAAATATAATAAGAATAATAATAAACCATTCAGAGTGCGTACGACCAAAATAAGGAAAATCATTGACACCTAAAACTTTTGCTCGCTCCACTAAAAACTAACAAAAAATAAATAATTATAAAAAATATTATTGTGATATATATTTTTCATTACTATATTTTATTAAGAAAGTAGTGAAGAAATATATAATGACTACTAAAGTTTTCATAGTAAATATTTTATAGTAATTAGTAAATATATTTGTATTAGAAAAAATAATATTACTCGCCTTGAGCACCAAAAAATAAAAATAATAAAAATATCCCTATAAAAATATATTACTCCTTTGCTATATCAACTAAATATAAATAAATATGAAACATATATATATAGTGTTATAAGAGATAGTAATAACTAAAAAAGAAATTTATTTTATAATTTTTACAGAAACTTTTACTCTTTAAGATAATAATTATAAATATAAAAATAAAACAGTTGATAACAAAACTATAAATATATAAAATAGTAAAACATAATAGAAATTAAAACTTATAATAAAAAATATTGCACATAAATAGTGAAGTACAAATAAAGGTAAAGTTTCTTATAATATGATATATAACAAATAATAAAATTTATAATAAATAATAATAAGTATATGAATTGAAACTTTCTTAAATATAATATCAGTATTATTATTTCTAAAACTATACTCATTTATTAAATGTATTAATATTACTATTAGTATTATTCATTACATTATTATTTATAATATAATTAATAAACCTGTACTATTTACTCATTTTTATATATACTTCAAATTATTAGTATTCATTTACAGCTTAGTATAACAGTAATAATAATAAAATATTTCCATAATAAATAAATAATATGAATTTTTTTAAAGTATAAGAAGTAATAATTATTATGAACGTCTCATAATAATGATAACTAATTAATAAAACACTACTCTTTTATATGATTAATAAAATAGGTAATATATAATAATAATGAGTAAGCATTAATTAATAAAACTTTTTATATTTATATAAAAATAATATAAAAATTAAAGTAAAAAAAGTATATCTATTATTTGTGTTAGAACATAAATTTTTCTTTCTTAAAGAATTATAAAATATACATTTTAAAAAAAAAGGGTATATATATACACTAAACTTCAACTCAAAAATATATAAAAATTTAATAAAAATGACAAACATCATTAAAAGCAACAAAATTGCTTCACACGAAGTAAACCTAAAATAATGATCAATATTAATTAATATAAAGAAAATATAAATTTATAACAAAACAATAATCATTAAATACACTGAAATAAATTAAAATTATAAGAATAATATACTAAGAAAAAAAAACTTTTCTATAAAACAAAAGATAATTATTATAAAACTTATTATTACTCTTTTTTAAGTTGTTGAAAAAATTAATATTTATAAATAATAAATAATAATTATAATGAAAAATAACAAATAATGACAAGGAAAAAAAAATTCATAATAAAATATTCAACTGGAAGGTCAAAGTTAGTAATATTATAGCCAGTAATAATATCTGGATCGCTTGCTAACACGAAGTCTTTCCACTTTCTTAACAATTCTTTTTCTTTTTCAAACTGAATAATCTTTTATAAAATAATATTAAATACTGTAAAATAGAAATAAAGAAAACAATATATTATTTCATTAAAAAAATGAAATAAAATATATAGAAGGATATAAAAAAATAAAACAGCAAAGTTGAGGTCAAAGTTTAGGGTTATATATACACCAATAAGCCACCTCACTACCAACAATATGGGCGCATGTCCCCAAAGTAAAGACGTTCCGAATAAACGGTTTTTTGGCACCTGATTATTTTATTAAACAAAAAAAAATTAAAAATATAAAAAATCTGAAAAATTATAAATATTTTTTTTGGCAAAAAAAGACAATAATTATAATGAATTTGAAAAACTTTAAAAACTAAAACATTTAGAAATAAATAAAGTAGTAAAGCTGTAGAGAAGATATATATATATATATATAAGAAGAATTGTAAAAAATTTAATATAATATAGAAACACGGGATTGATAAACTGACCCAAATTCATGACCATGTTAGCAATTTGAATCACCGGGTCCAATTTAGGTTCAGGAAAGTGTCCCTCGCGGCCAGCGCATTCGATATCAAAACTCAATATTCTCAGTGGCGATAATTTTAGCCAGCTTCCCTTAATTGGATGAAAGATATGTTTCAAAAAAATTTAGATTTATTAAAAGTTAATAACGATAATAAATATTACAACTGAAGAAATTTGAATAAAAAAAGTTAAGAAATAATAAAACTTAATATTGTTAATTATTATAAAAACGTTACTCTTTAAGAGCACATTATTATATAATACAATACTTAATAACACTACAAACAATAATAGTAATAAATAATAAGCAAAACAAATATATAATAAAATCTAAAAAAATAAGCAACTTCAGCAGGATAAGAAATAATTTTGTCATAAGCAACATTGACTAATATTTGCACGTGGTCAGGCTGCTTGGCTGTGGAGTTGACCACGCAAAACTGGCCTTTGGGAAGCTCAATCCTTATAACATACATAAAAATTAACAATAATAATATTAAAAGTCTAGTGCTATTTATATATTAAAGTATGAATAAAAATAATAATACTTATAAGTATTACAAAAAACCAAAAGGGAAAAAATAAATTTCTTAATTATTGTGAAAAGAAAATGTTTATATATTTATAAAGCTTTTTTTTAAAATATAAATAAAACCAATAAATATAAAACTAATAAAACTTAATTTAGTCTATTATTATAAATTTTTAATATAAATAAAGAAAAATAAAATCAATCACTAATTTATTTTAAATATAAAAGTTTATAAGATTATTTCAAAAGTGAATAAGAATTATATATAAGATTTTCGTTTAATCATACATAGAAAAGAATAATACTTAACAAATATTATGAATAATTTAATAAAAAGAAATAAATTTGATAATACTTTCAAAGAATCGGTTATAAAATTTTTTATGTAATAAATAAAAACTTTGCTGTAATATTTCATTTATTAATTGGACTTATAAGTAAAAGCAATAAAAATAAAACTATTAAAGCTTTACTTATTCTTTTGCTCTATATTAGAATAAAAAAAAATTCAATGTGAATACTACTTTATTTCAAATGTAAAAGTTTATTTACTCTACTGAAAGTTTCACGCGGTTATGCCCAACAAAAAATATATTAACATATAGACCCACCAATTGCAGCCAACAATATTAGCATCTACCATAAAGCGAATAACAAACTCGATATTGGCTTCGTACGGTTGTAATTTTAGAGTTCCTTTTAATAAATAAAAGTTGTTAAATGTATTTATTCTGAAATAAATAAAAATGTAGATTGTATATATAAAAATAATAATAAATACTAGTCTAAAAAAAAAAATTAGAAAAATTCATAAAATAATAATTAGTTCATTATTATATTGGCATTATCACTATATAATAATTTTAAAAAAAAAATTGAAATATTAAAAAAATTAACAAATACTTTTTTAAATAATTAAAAAGTAAACAAAATTTAACAAGTAATAATTAAAAAAAATTATAGTAAAATTTAAGACTTTCATTCAAAATATTAAAGGAAATACTTGAGCCGATAAGGTTTAAACTCAAAACCTCATGGGATACAATAAACAAACGGCTTTAAATAATTTATACCGTCGAGTACTTATTTATTTTACTGGCGTCAGCAAAATTAATGAAGAGTTTATACTGGAAGACATTTTTATTATAAAAATGTGCTTTAAGCCAATAAGTTACTACTTAAATAACCCAAAAATGAGCAAATAACAATATAATATACAAGTAAAAAAGCCTTCATAAAAATAATGAACTAAATATAATAAACATAAACATCAAAAAAAATTATGATTAAACAATACCAACAAAGTTGACTATATATAATAGATATTATTATTCGCCCAGCCAACCAGTAGTTGAAATTTATTACCACAAAAATAATGAACTAAAAAATTATTAGTTATGTTCCAGTTAATCATTATAATAACATATAAACAAAATAAACGTTAATCAACTGCCGATGAACCGTATTTTGGGCCCAAATGAATCCCACTTTCAATAATTCTGCGCAAAGTTGCTACCAGTTTAGGGACGGCCATGGTGACTCGTAAAAAGGGAGAAAGTTCTATTAATCAGCAAAATAAATATTTATAAATTTTACAAAAAGTTTTTCTTAAAGATAAGAAGCTTTATTACTTATTTTTTTATTTAATATAATTATAATTATTATTAACTATAGCTATTACTACATTTCTTTATTGTTAATACTATTTATTTATATTATATACTTATTCATAATAATTATTATATATCATCTTTAGTAACTATTACTATTATTACTTTTCATTGTTATTATGACTATTTATTATTAATATTATTATCATATTATTACTATGTCTATATTTATTCATTAAATATTATTATATACCGACTTTTACATAATAATTATTGTAATATTTTTTTTAATTTTTTTAAAACTTTAATAATTATTCCCTTCAGTATAGCCAAAGATACTCTTTTTATAACAAACTTCAACTTTTAAAACAGGCTCTTTATGTTTTGTGGAAGATTCTAATAACTTTTTATCATATTAGCATTATTTTAATATAATATTAAATTGAGTTATACTAAAAAAAGTAAAAAATATAAAATAAATAAAATATATCAATAATAACCAATGAAAACTAAAAAATAATTCAAAACTGGAAAAAAGTATAACAAAACACATGTGGTAACCCCAACTTTATAATTTTTCCCATTATAATCATTAAAAAATGACTTAAACATGAAAACTTTGTAAAAAAAAAAATTTAAATAATGACATTTTGTTGGGTCTGGCGACACGTAATGTGCCTTTATTTTCATTGCATTTATTGAAAAACTTTCCAACTTACAAACTTAGTATAGTGTCTCCATACATATAAGAAAGTCGCTCGATAACAAAAGTTTTGGTGCAATTAAAAAAAGGACTAAAACCATCACACAAACAAAATGAAACTGAGGTGCTTTCATTTTAGAAACATGCAAGCAATTGGTCAAGAGTTTGTGCTCCCACTGGTGGATGAGCCCATCTTACTAATTTAGCAGTCTTTCTCGCAACTTTTAAGCAAAATAGTTCTGATAAATTTATAGATGCCAGTCTGGAGGACTAATATATCAATGGAAAATCAATTAGTGCGAGAGGTGCTAAAGCTATTACTATGTATATACTTTTTATAATAAATAAATTTTTTAATAATTTTATAAACTCTAAAAAATAACTTATTATTTTACTATAAAATAACGAAACAGTCCCTTGTCCCAATTTTTTTGGATATTTTTTCTATAAAAAAATTTTTTTAAACGAAGTATATACAAATATAAATGTGACCAACTAGAAAAAATAGTAAACTTAAAAAAATGTATAAGCCCGTTCACTAATCTTTTCGATACCCGAAAAAGATTATTTGTGTATAATAAACGGTGATGATTAATAACGACCAATAAGATTTAAGTAGGGATAAATATAACTACAATGAAAAAGCCTAAGTAAATTAGCTACACGATTTTTGAGAAAAATTTTATAGAAAAAAGTTTGCATAGAACTCAACACGATGAGATATAAAAATATATATATATAAATCAAATTTATAATAGTAATAATTAATGAACTTAGAACTTAATACAATAAATTTAACGAAATAATATTCTAGTTTACACCGTTTTACTCCTAAAAAGTACTTCGCAAGGATTTTTAAAAAACTCCAGTATATATAAATAATAATTTTTAGTATATATACAAAGTCAACCAATAGGAATAATGATAAATACGTTAGTAAATGTTTTTTACCTTTTTTGGCCTAAAATATCGTAAAAATGCTATAATAAAAAAACTTTAATAATTAACTTTAAAGCTAGAAGCACAACAAACAATGAAAGTTATAATTAATTATTTAACGTTAACCAATAAGCATTAAAAAATCAGCAAATATAGTGACAAGTGCATATATGGATATAACTTTACGACACAACACCAATCATTAAAAAACAAAAGAATTATAATAAAATAAGACCTCACAAATTTTTGCGATAATTTTTATAAATGAAATAAATATATATAAAATTTCAGAACTGCAGAATTAAAATAAGCCCTGAAGTAATCACAATCTGCATAGTCGAAATGTTGGGGCGCCTGCACAAAAAAGTAAGGCAAAAATCCATGAACTTTGCAGAGAACGCTGTTCCCTTCAGCAGTAACGCCGTACAGTCTTTAAAAAAATTATGAAATTAGTGATGTTCTATCGACCGTAACCAAATTTACTTATAATTTTCTTATTTTGTTTTTAATAAAATATAAATAAATTAATTTTATGAAGTCTTTTCTTTAAATAAAGCATTTCATTAAAGAAATTAATAAAAAATGGTCAAATAATGAAATATGAAAAGTGATCATAATTAATACAAATAAAATGTAATGTTATCATGAATATATTAACAAAAAAATAAATAAATATTAGAAAAAAAGGGAGCATAATAAATACAAGAAAAATATAATAATAAATAATATTATAAAATATATTCAAACAGAATAGAAACAAATAATAATATAAAATAAGTAAAAAAGTTATTATAGGTTCATAATAATAATAATTTGGAAAAACTTATAAAACAAAGTATTAAATATAAAGTATATATTTAATAAACTAGTAAAAATATTAAAAATAAGTATAAAACAAATTATTTTAAGTTAATAATATAACGATATAGATAAAAAAATAAAATATTAAGTGAAAAATTAAATAAAAATAATGTATATATAAAATATAAAAATCAAATAATAATAAAACTAATAGCAAATAAAATTATAAATATATATTTGAATAGAATGTAAAACATATGAAAAAAGTAAGAAAACCTTATAACGGGGGCAGTACCGGTCTTTAACCCCGGCATGCCCGGCAAGACAGGCTCAAACGTGTAGTCTACGGCAGTCTGCATAAACAGCAACGAGTGGTCCTTATAATAACTCGCCTCTACCACTGGACGTCCCCAAATTTGCTTTTTATCTAATGAAAAGATAATTATAATTATAATTTTAAGTATAAAAGGCACATATATAATAATCATGCCCAACAAATAAAGTTTATGTTATATATAATTAGAAATACTATATTTCCGGTCTTGAAGCGGATTTTTGTAAAATTAAAGTTATTATAATAGTTGCAATTTAAACAATGAAATGCATATAATATAGTGTGCGAAAGAGAATAGTTGAAAATGTGTATTTTATGTTTTTTCCATAAACAAAATTATAGAAGTTAAAAAAAAAAGTTCTTATCAGATATTTTAATCTGTTATTAACTTTCCTAGATCAATAAATCCGTTACTCAAATCAGTGTATAAATAGTGTTATTTTATTTACTTATATTATATATAAATAAATAAATAATACTACTGAGTTCTGCTGAGTTATTTTCTTCCGCAAAGGTTTTTTTTGATCTTTTTTGCTTCTATTATGTTTGGTTCAACGGCGACGTATTCATTTTCCAGTTCCATGTTCTCCATCTCATCTGTAAAACTAACGCTCTTACTTTGCCCGTTTAAAAAAGGCTTTGAGCCTGGCCTTTTTAGATCAAGAACTGGAGGTGTCTGCATGCTGAAGAACATAATGTAATATTTTAAGAATTATTTGATTTATTTCACAAGTTATTTTCTAAAGCAACCTTATTGCGTATATGCGCTTTAGAGACAATAGCAATTATAGTTTAAGCTCTTATATAACTAAAATTTAAATCAAAAAATTTTAGTAGTTTTATTAATACCCTTAAGTGAAAAACGCAAATCCAAATAATTTATAGGGCAAATGTAATGTTGGTTAACACGAGATAAGGGGATCCCCACAAGTTTTTCCGCGCCTGCCTAAATTACTTTACCGCCAATCAGCACAGTTGTGGAAGCGTTAAACTATTTCCTTTCATTTATTTTGCAATAAATGTTAGCTTCAATGCATCAAAAATTCCCCTTTTTATTAATACCAACAGAAGGTAAGTTCTCTAAGGAAAAAATTTACTCTATCCCTTAAAAAAAAATCTCTCCATCACTGTCCAACCTTCGCAAACAATAATTTTTTTATTTTAGAAAAGACTGTAATTACAACTTTATTTCTACCTAATAAAATGCATTTTAATATTTTGTTCTTCTAACCCTACTACCTCACATTTACTTACGTAGAGTAAAGTAAAGTAAAGTAGGGTAATATTAAAGTTTGCAAACAACTTGTTTAAATAATACGCAGAACTTACTAAAAGCTTCATTGGGTTATTTAAGAACTTCAAACGTAGAACTCGCACTTCCCCTATTTATGCCTCTGCCTACAAAATAGTTACTTGTTTTAAAAAAAGTTTTTAGCTTGCCACTGCGGGGGCTAACAAATTTTTATTAGGAAAAGATTAGCATGGTAGGTGACACGTAAACCTCAGGCACATCTAAGATAGCTTTTCGTCACTAAATGAAGACTAATAAAAAAAAATTATGTATTTTTTTTTACTGTTAGTCAAGATCCCTACTTGCATAGTCTCTCGAGTTGACTTTAGAGCTTATAACAACAAAATCGGTATAAAGAGAGGTAGCAAGCTTATTGAATTACACTGCAACCACGCACACACGAAGACCATAAAGATTGAACGTGCAGTTCGTTCGTATACGTAACTAAATATAGTAACGTGCGTATGCTATAATTTTCACGTGCGCCCTTGTTGGCACGCGGTAAAAAAAAGTTAAGGCAACGTACAGAGTAAAGAGCCTAAGATCTTTCAAGAACAGCTCATAGCTAGCACGCCATTAAGATAAAGAAAATCTTAACCTTTTTTTTTTAATTTATTTCTTCATGCTGTCTTCTTGCTATTTGTTTGTGGCCTGCAACTCAATATATTTTACTACACTCACTATTAATATATTGCTCGCTCCCATCATTCTTATTAATATATTCTCTTTTTCTTTGTTATTTGCGTAAATATGTGATAGCGCATTTTTATCATTAATTTTGTTTTGACTCTTATCCAAAAATTATCATTATTATGGCCTGGAGTCTAAACTAAACTCTGCAAACTAAAATATTATCAAACTCAATTAAAAAAAAACTGCCGCTGTATATAACATTTGTATAACGATAGAAAAAATAACGCTGTAAAAGTCTTTACCGAAAACTATTTGTTGGTGGACACCTATTGTTTGAAATTAGTTCTTTCAGCGCGGATCTTTAATTTAATTAATTGAAGATAACCAATATTATTTTTCTAGTTTTTAAATTAATTGCGTTATTATGTATAGTATATATATATATAATAAAACATATGTGGCTTATCCATTTTCCTACACCCTTTCTTATTTTTTTTTGGTGTTTACACGTCTGTATTGCTGCGGTTTAACGTAGGTTTAGATGATTTTAAAGGTAATAGTTTTAAACTAGAGGGCTAGAACAGAACTAAACGTATAGAGGGCGTTTTAAAAGGAGTTGGTAAATAACTTAGTAGCCTTGAGAACTCACCAAGTAAACACTAATTTAACTGCTTTTATTAGATATATTAAAGAGATTAAGAAAACTTTACCTAAACAGTTTGCTGCAGCAACTGGTGTTTTAGGGAGCGCGTTGTGTCGTCTGAATTCCAAAGAGAATTTAGACACAATTACTTCAGGACAGAAAGATATGCGCCTCGTTGAATGGATAACTCGTGGCTTTGGTTTTTAAACGCCTCGATGGCCTGATTTTTAGACATCGAGAAGACCTCTGAACGCGTTTTGCTCAGGTTGCGTACCTATGTCTAATAGGGCCTTTACAAATTCCTTAAATCGTTCTAATTCGATTAGGTCTTTTGCGTTTCATTCACACCACGTGGAAGTTTCATAAAGTTCTGCTGTTTATGCTGCGGCGAACTCAACCCTTGAAAAATAATACGCACATCGTACAGCATCTGCAACGATACCTAGAAAAATATAATCGTCGAATAAAAATAATAATTCTCCACGTCAACTAATGCCGACAGCGAGGCGCAATATTAACGTAAATAGCAAAGAGCTTTATATGAGTGCACGGCCGCCACTTCCTTCTATCGAGTAGCATCCTTAGGGAACTTAAGGACGTCATCAACAACAAACAGTTGTGGGCACGCTAAAAAACTATTATATTTGATGGCATACGGTCCTAATGGAGCACTCTTCCCGTTTGATACATCGACAATTGCGGTATTGCTGCATTTCCAACAAGGAAAACTATGCAACTGCTGACGGGCGCACACGACACTCTTCACGACGGTCTTAAAATTTTAAAAGTTAGGCATTTAGAACGCAGCCATCGCGCAGCTTACAAACATGTAGGAACGCATCTAGACCTCTCATAATCCCAGGAGCTTCTAACATGTCCTAAGTTGGTTTTATCACTGTCTCCTCGTGTGCTTAATGTTAATTTTTTTATTCTTTTTTAGGTCAGCTAAATGCATTTTAGTTAAAAAAAGAGTTCTAATAAAAAGTAGAGTCAACCCGTTTTATTATCAAGAGGGTACGTAAGAAGAACATATAAAATATTAAAACAGCATACTTATTCGAGAAATAAGTTCTGTCGAGCATAATGCAAAGTATTTATTGGAATATTCCGATTTTACCCTTCTCATATATTAAACTTTATGCATTACAGCTCAATGTAAGAACTACGCAAAGTGGCGGTTTAATTTAACTAAAATAATAATAAAATAAGTGTTATTGATATCTTTTCTAAGATTCGTGTTGCAGTGCTGTGTTAATAGTTAAGCGGTCCACACAAAGAATTTCAGGCGTTAATAAATATAAAGAAAGCGAAAACTAGTATAACTAGAAGGAATAATATATATATGTAGGTATATAAAAATAAGAGAGAAGTAATATTAAAAGAAAACAAAAAAAACAGAGAAACAACTTAATAAGAATAACCGATGTCCTTTGTTTATTTAGTTTAGTTCAATATATTATATAATCAGAAATATCTAAAATAACTGTAAATTACATTAAAATGAATATTATACATAAATAATTGTATCAATAAAAAATATGCAAAGAATTACAATTACTTGACGTAAAAATATTGCTACAAACTATTCTAAGATTAATTATGCAAGTGAGGCTTACTATAAAAACTAATAAGGGCCACGGCGATTTAGCATATTAGAAGATATAGCAACAGCGTTCTTACTTACTTTTTAGATTAACGGGCTACAAACTTTATAACTAAAAGATGTTACTTTTAACCAAGCTGCAAGTTTTTAATCGTATACGTAACAATACTTTTAACTTTTTTAAAACTTCTGTACTTCATACAATAGAAAAGAATGTTTAATAAAGATTTTTAAATAAGACTTAGTTGACGTGCGTCTTTGTGAAAACCTTCTTTCTTAAGTTCACGTCCATTTAATTATAGAGTGCCTTTAAACTACTGCGACCTATAAGACACTATTTTTCTCCGCTCCGAGCTTAGCTACGTTTTATACTAAATATATTATCCCTCATAAGTTTTAAATAATTATATACGCTTTATTTTATAAACAGATTAACATAACATTGTTTTAAAATTACACCTTTTAAAAGCTCTCAGGTTGCATTTTGCGTTCAGTCGTTTTTTTAAGGTCGGTCTAAACCTACTTTTAGACGAAGGAAAATATCTGCAGAACTTTTCTATTGGTTAATCTTACAAGTCCGATAAAGGTTTTGAAATTCTATCAACTATAATTGCGCATAAGTTAAGAATGATTTTAATATTGTTTTAAGTTCCTTTAAATTTAGTTATTATACCGTCATCTTTTTTCTTATCCTCTATAAAGATAAAATTACCAAAGGATTTTAAAAAAACTAAGGCATTACATAAATAACTTTCTCGGGAAATTATAATTCTTATATGAAATCCATATAAATAAACTTATATTAATACTCTACTTTGATATATAAATATACACAAAACTTTGTTAAACTTAACTTATAAGAACACCCACTTAAAATTGGTAATAAGCAAAAGTCAACTTTACCTGCTTTGTTTGATTTTAAAAAAATTAATATAAAAGATTCTAAAATATTAAATAGAAATAAATTTTGTTATAAAACATAATAGATATTAATACATGTACTATACTTTGTTAAAAAAATATTTACATTAAAAAAGTTCTCATTTTTTTGGATTCAACCAATAATCTTTTTAGATTTTTTTCGTGAATCTTCCTTTTTTAACTATCTAGAAACTTTACGGTTTTCGTAGATTTAGCCGAAATGTTGTTGTTAAAAAATTATAAAAACACGTTACAGTGATTTACTCGACTCTAATCAATTTCAGTATAAATAAAAGTAACAAGTAGCAATTTTTAACCTACTTTCTCCAAATAAAAAATTTTGATAGCTGTTTAGCTTTACTTTTTTTTTCTTATCTACTTATAGCTAAAGGGCCGCTTGAGCTTTTAAAAAAAAAATAATTTCGTAGCAGTAACTTTATTATATCTTTTAATTACAAAAGCTCAACCTAAAAAATTGTAATTTTATTTTAAAATGCTTTTTACCTACCAGTTATAAATTTTGGTTATAATCAGTTTTCATTTTTTGTCAAGCGTTTAATTTTTAATTTTATTTTAATGCGATCAGAATCGAGACGAGTATAATTAAACCAACGAGAATTAATATACAAATCCACTGACGAGATTTTCGTTGATATTCATGAGCCTTAAAATATATAGAATAACTTAAACATTAGCAACAGAATTTAATTAAAAAAGTAAATAAATTAAAAATTAATTATAATAAATTTAAGATTTTATATATTACAAAAACATTTTTACGAATACTTTTTATACACTGCAAAAAAGTTTAAAAAGTCTAAAGACAAAAGTTTACAAATATATTGATTGCAACTTATAAAGTTAAAAAAAAAAATTAAAGTAAATTATAATTCTTAGCAAACTTAAATAATAAACTTATTTTAAAAATATAAAAAGCTTCTAAAATGTGTTAATAAAAATTCTGAAATTAAATCAAAAAATAGAACTTTTTTATCCATATTATTATAAGAGCTGTTATTATTATAATATATTGTATCGATATATATATATAAATGGATAAATATTATTTTTCGGATTTTTTTCAAAAAGTAAAACTTTAATTCAATTTGGTTATGCAGTTGATTTTTTAGAGAATGTCCCATACTACTTTAATTATATTAGAGATTTTCATATGAATATAACTTATTATAACTTTTTAGATAAATTTTTTTGAGCTTTTTATTTTTTTCTATATATACTTTATTATTTTTACTTTTGTGAGTTGTTCCTTTCCAGACACAATTTGAAGATGGACTTGTTCAAGATTGTAATCAATTCTATCAATAATAGTTCCCTTTAAAATAAGTGAAAAATATAATAATTAAATTATATTAAAGTTAAGAACTTCATATAATCTAAAACTACTTTTCTTATTTTAAAAAAAAAGGAAATGAATTTTTTTATAAAAAATAACGTTTAATTAAAAAATTTAAAGAAAAAATATTAAAAAAATTGTAATTAAAAAACTTCATATATATAAAAATAATTTCTTGCCATTCTTATTATTGTTTGTTTTTTTTTTATGATAAAATTAAACTAAAAGCGACTTCCTAACTTATTATCGAATAAAGTAATAGTAAACTGGTCAAAAAAATTATTTGCAGAGAATATACTGAATTTCGCTATTTGGTAGCGGAATGAAATTGGTATTAAAAATGTATAAAGGACCAAATTTGTTGTAAAAAATATATATGAGTCCCCGTCTAAAAAATATTTCAAAAAACTTAAAAAAAATGCTGAATATAAATATGAAGACAAAAAAAACAGAGTAGCAAAACAACTTATACTGTGCCATAATTGGCTACCAATTATTCTGGTTGGTGCAAAGAAAAAGAAAAGAGTATAATAATACTATTCAGGCAGGAATTAATATGAATATCCAAATTTATTATATTTTGTAAATGCGTTTGCAGGTTTTTGGGGAGGAAGAAGTTTATCGGCGTCAGATAAAGCTCGAAAGCATCAGAATGTGTAAAATAGGTGATAAATAGTGTAGCAAAAAAATGTATATAAATATTCAAAATAAAGAAATTTACAGTCGCAAAGTGTGGCATAAAAAAAAAGGACAAATCAGCGACAAATAAAGTGCCGAATTAATAAATGAAATTAGGTAACTGTAACAATTCGTGTAAAAGGTAGATAAGTAGGACAAGTTTGAATACTATATAAAAAAGTACGCACCGTTATAATAATTAAAGAACTTTATTATGGAAAAACTAAGAAAATTTTAAATAAAAAATAAATGTTATAAATGTTTTTTTTCGATATACAAATAAATAAGAAAAACCAAAAGCAAACATATTTTAATGCAAAAGTTAATAAAACGAAATATTAAAACAACAATAAATAATTTATAATACAATATTAATCAAGTAATTGTTTCACATATGAAATGTTCACTCAATAATGATTTATATTTTATTATAATATATATTTAATGAGAAACAGCTAAGTTTTAAGACTACAGTTGAACTTTTTTAAAAACCCTCACAAGGGTACAATAACCCACTTGCATCACTTGTTTTTTGAATCACCTTGTAAATAGCGCTAAGCAGCTATGCAGCCTTAAAAAATATTTTTTTACTTGAGTCAATACTAAAACTTGGTCGTGTACAACTTTTATAATAATGCAACTAATAAAGTTCGTTATTATATTATTTAGTAATTTTTATAATAATATTCGTATTAAAATTAATTACTACAAAAAAACTTTATAAAAAATCGATATAGACTAAATAATACTAGCAGTAAAAAAGTTTTTCTTATATTGAACCCTAAAGAGGCGATGCTACTAATACAAAAACGTAAAAAGAGTTAAGAAGTATATAAGAGCATTGCGCCTTCTGACATCCTTTTTTTATAGGCAAGATGAGAGTTACATAAAAACATGTGCTAAAGTTAGCATGCTATTATTATGTTTATCAATAAAATTCTTTGTATAAATCGGTTTCTTTTGTACTGGAGAGAGAAGAGAAATTGTTCTTATGGCATCAACTATCACAATTACACCGAAAAAGAACTATTAAGCATACACTAACCATTTCTTAGATATAAACGATACTGCATATATAAAAGTTAATAGCAAAAAGTCCAGAGTATATAGTTGGCGTCTTTATATTTTATGGTAATCAATGAAAGTTAGTTATACTATATAAAAGATTTTTGATGAAGAAAAAAAAGCGGTTAAGGAGGGCAGTCATCATCAAGAAAAACTGCGAAGTTGTGGATACACGTGTTTAGAAAAAACTCAAATATGAATAACATAATAGACAATTCATAAAAAAATTTATGCCTCAAAACCACATTTCTTATTCACAAATAATGTAGCGTTTATCAAATTCAGATCATAAAAAATAAACTTTCCTAGCGTTACAGAAAATAATACGAGGGAAGTAAGAAACTAACTAGTAGTGCAGTAAGGATTCTTAGTACTACCCAAAAACCACTACAACATTCCACGAATGGAGTATACTATGTACACGAGGTTTCCATTGTAAAAGGCTGATTAAAAAAAATTAACCTCGCGAGGGCTTACAAATTAGAAATGTTCATTAAAAAAATATAATTTATTAGCTTCATAAAAAAATTGCGCTAAAAAACTAAATTATAAATAATAGTAATAATAATGATAATAAATAGTAAACCTGGCTGATTATCATATTTGAAAGATCGTTAAAAATTTCTCCTAAACTTTTTATTGATGCCGCAATTTTAGCGATTTCTATAATAAAAGTGTAAATGAATAAAATATAATAGTATTCATATTACAGTTTTCTTCTAAAAAATTTAAACTTTTACTTCAATAAATATAAAAAAGAAATGATATTGATTTCTAATAAAATTATTAGTATACTAAATTTTTAAATTAATAAACTTTATTAGTAGAGTATATTAAAAATTATATTTTATAGTAATAATAATATTAAAAATAATTATAATAAAAAGATGAAAATATTATACGTTTATTTAACGAAGTGTCCAGCACTCTGCCAATACTTTTGTTAAGTGTAATACATAGAAACAAATTTATTATGTTACTCGAGACAAAACTAGCAAAGTAAATTAAATATTTAAAGTTTTAAAAAATGGTTAGCAAAATATTTTACTAAACTTAAAATATTAACAAATTTTTAGATTATATATATATATTAATATATAGAAAAAAGCATTACAACGGAACAAAAAAATTGTACTAATAAAAGTTAAAACAAATATTCATGTAAAAGAAAGTTTCATTTACTTAAAAAAAATAAAATACTATAATCAAAATATTACAATTATTATAATAGTAATATAGTAGAAGCAGATTTATAAAGTTATAATAATAAAAATGAATAATAACATCTACTTAATTAGTTTATATTTATAAATATATCTTCACTATTTACAAAGAGCAAAATAAAATAGATATTTATTAAGTTTACATGCAATGAAAATATTGTTTAAAAAAAGTTTATTTTTTTATAGCATTAATAAATAGTGTAACATCATTAATACATTGAGCATTATTGATATAAAAATAGAGAAAAAAGATTTAACTTTTAATAAAGATAATACCTTTGCATTACTATTTCTATACTGAAAATTATATATTTATTATAACTATTTATAAAAACTGCTCTAAACTCATTATTATAATATTTTTTTTATTAGTTTTAATTATACCATAATTTCAACAAAAGTTTAACTGCTTTTCCTACAAAAAGTTTAAAAACAATAACAGTTTCTTTAACTTTTTTTTTTTATATTTTAAATATTTATAAATATCAAAGTTTGCTTTTTTTTTGTAAAGCAAAGTAAAATAATACATTTTGCAAAAAACTATGTAATATATATAAATATTAGAGTTTTTAATAAAACATAATATTAAAAAATATGTAAATAATAATATAAAACAATATAAGTTTTATTTTCTATTTAAGAATATATATTTTTATAACAAAAATGAAAAAAAATTCTTCCATGAAGTAAATATATAATAAATAAAGCAAAGTAATATTTTGGTTTTCAATTTATAAAATATACATATTATATAAAAAATTGTACAAGTAATGTTTTATATAACAAAATAACATAAAAAAGTAAATTTTTTATACAAACTTGACCATTTTTCACTTGAAATTTTTTTGGTATAAAGAAAATAGGGGATATATATATTATAATAATTGTTATTTTTTATATAACAATAAATATATATTTACTTTTATTGAAATAAATACTTTAGAAAGTTATGAAGAAATATTTATATACAAAAAGAAATAAAGAAAGTGGATGTTATCAACAGACTTTAAAACCTCGATCGCGTAATAAAATATGATCTTTATTATGCTGGATTTCCAGAAGTTGAGCTTCAGAAAACTCCTATTTTATTGGTGATTCATCAAACCAATGACTTTTTATTGACCGTTTTTTTCAGTTTCTTTCTTTATTGGTTTTGTTTATAAAACTTTAATAAAAAAAACCTTCTCCTGTGGAAGATCAATAACTGATTCATTGGAAGTAAAAAAATCATCAGTAAAGTAAAACCGTTTCTTTTCTTCCCTCCCTCGGATCTCTTTTTAGAATTATTATTATAATTATTATGATTATTACTAACATTATCATTATTTATTATTATTATTATATAATAAAAATGACTTGCGTTTCAAGTAAGAAGACTGAGTATTACGGAACGAATATGAAATCTGCTGAAGTTCATAAGCCTAAAAAAAATAAAATTAACTTTTTTTACCAGTAGTTATGAAGAGATTGCTACTATTTATAAAGAAAATGTTCAAAAGTCAAAAAAATTACACTACATTTTATGAAAATTAAAAACTTTTCGCTAAAATATTTTTATAAAATAATAATGACAATGAAAACTTAGTAAAACTTTATATAAAAAATACTAACACTTAAAAATTATATTATAAATAATTCATTAAATATAGTGAACAGCGGGACTACAATAAAGTTTTCATTAAAAAAATTTATAAAATTATTCTTTAAAAAGGAAAAAAGCATTAAAAAATATTTAAAATAAAAAAGGAATAATGAGCAACAAATGCGACCTTATTATTACGAAAATACACAGAAAATAAGATAGTCATTATAATTTTAAAAAATAATAACAGAAGTGATAATATTTATTTACTTATACGATATAAAAAAAAATTATAAATATTATGATAATAATAAACAGTTACTTCAGAAAATAGATATATAATATTAATAATCATATATTCAAAATATATATAATATTAAACAATTAAAAAAAAAAACATTAAACCTTGGTAATAAATATATAATAATTCTATAATAATAATAATCATCCGTATGAAAAAAATCCAAACAAAAATGAATAACAACATTATAATAAAATAATAAATATCTGCTAATAACAATATATAGGTACTTCAAGAGTATACAAAAAAAACCAATACATATATAATAATACATTTATAAAAAAAATAAGAAAGTTATAATAATAATAATAATAAACATTTACTTTAAAAAAAAACAAAGGAAAACAAAATAATAATTGAACAATCCTATAAATAATAGTAAGTTGGTACCAAAGAAAGCATCACGTTCTTGCAAATTTCCGCTTCTTGTACAGAACTGGTCTTTTTAGAATAACCTTCGATTTCTTTTATTTTCTTTTGCGTTCTTTGAATCAACTAGAAAAATTAAAAAAGTGTTTAAAACGAATAAAATACTAATAAACTTAAAAAAAATAAATTAGTAATATAAATTGTTAGTTTTATAAAAAAATATTATTTTTTTGGCATATAAATAATTATAATATTAAAAAAGATATTCATTTGGCTCTTTTAGTAAAAAAACCAAAAATTAACTGCATAAAAGTTATACGATAAATAATAATTTCAAGTAAATACCCTTTTTCAATATATAAAATTTTAAATAATAAAAAAAGTAGAATTAATTTAAATTTATCACTTATTTTTTTTAAAGTTGCTCTATGAAAAAAGTATTTAATTGGTAAAACTAACAATAAATTAAGTCTTACTTACTTATAGAAAGTTTTATACTGTAAAAAACTTGAAACATGAAAAGCTTTACAAATAAAAGAAAATAAAATTTAAAAGCATGTTTTAGTAAAAGTAGTATCAAGTTTTTATTTTCTCTTGATATAGTAATAAAATAAAATATGTTTTATATTATTATAAAAATTCTTGATATAGTAATAAAATAAAATATGTTTTATATTATTTTAAAAATAAAAGATTCATACAAGGTCTTACTTGAATTTTTTTAATGCAAGAGTTAATTGAAAAAATAATTTATAAAAAGTTAATTGCTAGTTTAAAGAATATTATGCAAATATAACTTTTTTAATTAAGTAAAATATATAAAAACTTTTATACCTTGAAAAATAAATTTATTATTTTACATAAGAAACAACTTTTTGTAGTGATATATATATAAATTTAATAATAAAATATTTATTAGTTAAACATAATAATATATAATAAAAAAATAATAAATAAGCTTTATCAACTTTTTTTAGTTGCAATTAAAATTTTTTACTTTTATATTAAATTAAGTAAATTTCTTTTATGTTAGTTCTTAGGAAAATTCAAATTTTCTACAAGTTATACAAGAAATTTCAGTTTAAAAAGATTTTAAAAAAATTTCAACTTCTAGTTCCTTTTTCTTTTGCAAAAAAAACTGTTAACTATTAAAAGTCAAGCGTCTTTTTAAATAATAGATTGGTGGTATTATTGTATAATTACTTAAAAATACAGTTATAAAAAAGTTATACTTCAATAATTACAAAAGTTAGGCTGCCGGTGAGGTTTAAATTCTATTAAATCCTACTAAATCCTCGCCTGGTGTATACAGTATTTGTTCTAGATGTAATTGATTGTATGTACGGTATCGGCACTGCATAAATAGTGTTCGTAGCTAGCAGTATTGGAATGAGCGCAACGAGCTAAATCAATATATAATCTTTTTAAAGTAAAATTCGATTCTAAAAAATGTATAATTACTTTATTTTTTAGTATAAAACATTATTAAACTTCAAAATAATAAATTACAACTATAAGTTGAGCGTACTTAATTTTATTTCTTATTAAAAAATTAAGGAGATTTAAACATGTATTATATAAACAACCATAAAATTAACTGAAACTATTAGAAAAAATATTTTACTATTAAATTAATTAAAAAAAAGAAAAACTTTTAAAATTTTAAAAAAAGAAACATTTCACGCATAAAAACTTTAAAAAGTCAAAACCATCATATAAATCCCTTTTATATAAATACAATATTAAAAAAAATTGTATATTAACTTAGATTGAGCATATAAAATTTTTTTTATAAATTATAGAAATAACAAAAATTCTTTTTTAACTAAAAGTTGTAAATTTAAATATTAAATATTATACTTTAGTTTTTTTATTTATAAAAATTTATTTCTAAAAGCATAATCAGAAAAATACTGATAAAAGTATACAATAACTTTCATAATACATCAAAAAAAAAGTCATAATTCTTAAACTTAAGAGCTTGGGGGGGGGGAAGTATTAAAAAAAAAAAAGTAGCAAATTAATAGACTTTAGTTATTTCTTGAGTTTTTTGTTCGATTATAGATTCCTCTTCAGAAGTTTCATCCAACGTTGGCCGGTTCAAATGCTTATCATGAAGATGAAGAAGATCTTTTACTTGTGTTTTAAAAAAAATTTAGTTATTTTAATTTTTATGAGTTTATAATTTAATAAGTTTAAATGGTTAAAAAAGATTAAAAATTATAATGCCATAATTTTTTAATAAAATTTTTTATCACTGAGTCAATAAATAAGTATAAACTTTTAAAAAAGGAATAAAATAAAAATTAAAATTTATAAAAAATGAATTGTTAAAAAGATTTATTTTAATTTCGAAATAATAATCTAATAGAAATTAATAAATAAAGGTACCCCTCTGTTTTATTCCTTTAATTTCATACTTGATCTTTTTAAATAAAAAAATTTACTAAATTATTCAAATTTGTATACAATAAATATTAAATCAATAGTTATCGTAATAAACAAATATGCAATATTGGAAAAAGGTTAATTAAGTTGTAAAAGTCCTTTCCCAAAGTAAAAAGTGCATACATAATAATATGACAAGCACATAAAAAATCCAATATCAGGCTAATAAATATTATTAGTTTAAAGTTATAGTAGAAGTCGAGAGAAGGGCATACAAAAAGGTATAAAGAAATTGAAGTGCAGAAAATTTAGTTATAATAATAATAACGGAAGCCTTTAAAAACAAGAATACTATACAAATATATAAGTTAATAGAATCAATAAAATAAGTTATAATAGTAAAAAGTTTGAAGTTTAAACTTTTTTTTTGAGGATAACTTTTTTTATGAAAAAAATAAATTACTTCTTCCAAAGCATCAACATACTCAGGAGGTAAAGCCACCTCTGCCTCCGAAACCGAAAACTCATTTTCTTACATGTATTCATAAAATTATAGTAAAAAGTTAAAAATATTAACTTTAATATAGTTAATAAAAGCTTAACCACAACAAAGTAATATAGAGAAAATTCATAAGTCGTATTTATGGCTTACCGTAATCATTGAAAAATTATGGAAATTAAAATTTATTTAGTATAAACGCAAGTACTAATTTGTGCTGGGTGCTCCACAAAAAATTATTAATACAACAAAAACTTCAACATTTAGTTTTAAACAAGTCGTTAACTGCTTTATAAAAATAGATGTTAAGATAAACATTACTACGAACCAAGCTCACTAATGAAGGTTGTCAAACATTGGGTTTAATAAGATTAGAGGTATAATATACAAGTGATTAAAGGCTATAGTTAGATGACCTTTACATTATTGTATCACTATGCTTTAGCAAAAATTTCTGATAAAATACCTTCAATAAGCCTCTGCTTACTCACGTCGGTCGAGTTTGTTTGAGCAAACCTTTGACGTCTTATATAAGAAGTAATTTAAAAAACTTGATCTTTTAACATTACACTTTGTGAGTAAAGCTTATATGGCGATTTCTACGAATAAAAATATTGTCTAACCTTCTAATAGCAGATTCTCTATACTGTAGAAACTGAGTAAACTTGAATCTAGTTGCCATTAACTTGTAGAAAGGTAATAAAAGCTAGTTAGATCGCTTATTTACAGTCGTAAGAATAGATTAGTTTTTTAGTAAGTTATCTATATATATTTAGTTCTTCACGAAAATCATTCAAAACGGCCAGAGTGAGGCTCCCTCCAAATATACACAAAAAGTTTGTGACCTCGAATTTCAGTTTGTGGAACAGATGCGTAAAGGCAATCGAACTAACTACAGTAACGCTTATTGATTATGTAGTGTTCACGCAGACAATATTTATTATCCACTTCTAACGCTGTTTACTTTTTTTGTCATTATCCCTTAAAATCTGCAACTCTTGCATTTGCTTTATACAATATAACTTCCTTCGCTTTTCAACAATTCTTTTCTTAAACTGTCAGAAGTTGTTTTGTAAATTGTTTAATCTTTTATTAGCTGCAAATAGAAATCTATGTACCCTTTATACTGTAAAACAAACTTATCTTTTTAATTATTATACGGCTTTTATAACTAATTTAGAGGTCTATTAAAGGGTTTAGTAGTTTCTGCTTTTTCTAAGTTGTAATAACCTAACGATCATCCCATGTTTGTTATGACGATAACAGATTTATAGAAAACATCTGCCTTATTAATGAATGTATAGATATACATAAAACCTGATTCTACTTATATAAAATTAAATTAAAAAAAATATAAAAATAAATAATAGCAATTAAACAAAAACTTTTAAAAAGCTTGAGCTTTTATTAGTCTCCCAAACTTTAAAATAAGTGAAAAAAATTACTTATAAATTTAATTTGAAGTTTGAAAATAAATAATAAATTATCCTATTTACTTCTCTGTAAACTACTATATATTTCAAATAAAATTAGAAGTACAAAAAAAAATTTACTCAAATAAATTAATAAATGAAAAATATAATAAAAAATAAATACTATTTTTAAAACACTAAAATTGTTTTAAAAACAATTTTACAAAGAGTATAAGTATAGTTTTTTATCATAATACATTAATGACACTCAAAATTAATTTTTAATTGTTAATCTTACATTTCTCGAGCTGCTCGACAAATGTCGACAAGAACAACAACAATTAAAAAATAAAAAAAGAGTTCGACTCTCAAGACTTCCCTTTAATGTTTAATTAGGGTTGTGCCCTTATACGATCAACCTTCAACTACATATAACAGTGAAAAACAAATTTTGCCTACCACCAATGGAAAGGGTTTAATTAAAGCTCACAAAGATTATGCCGGTATGGGCATTATCCTTTCCTGCACAGTTGAACTTGTTGCTGCGCTACTTCTCTTTTCCTCAACAAATTTACTTTAGAGGTTATATTAAGAGCTAAGATTCACTAAGATTTTTTTATTATTATTATTTATATATGGGTAACAAACGCCCCTTACAAAGATCTACCGTTTCATTTCTTAAACCTTAACTTATGGGGTGTCTCAAGCAATCGCTATATTGAACTACTTTTTTAGTTTAAACTCTCGCAAATAAGCAGGTCTGCTCTTCTTTCAAAATAGTTCTTAATTGCAAGTAGTATTTTTAAAAAAAATTTTAGTCATTGTTTTTAAGAGCAACACCTTAGGGTTCTTCTTTGAGTATCAATTATCGGGGTAAAGAACCTCTAAGGTTTTTTATAAAAAAGATAAAAGACTAATTATAATCTTATAAAATATTATTTAATTCTTAACCTGTTAAGATCATTTTTTATTTATTTTATCTGTAATTTCTTAAAAGTAACAGCTTCTACCTTTAAAAATATACGCCTAGCCTTCTATGAAGAAAGACAGGCAATTTTCGGTTGTCCACCTGCCCAAGCTTTATCTCCTATTGTCCTGTCATCTAGACGAACAGACAACACTGGCTGTAAACAGAAGTTTCCAAACGCAATTACAGGAGAAACCCTTAGCACAGATGGAGTGAAACCGTTTCGTTTTATTTATAAAATTTGTTAAGCTCTTCCAATACCGCTACTCCTATCTTAGTCGGTTTTCTTAAATCAAGAGCTTGGGGCGCCAGCATCCACCAGCGTTACCCTCTCTAAAAGTATCAGGCTGTTCCAAGGTTTTGAAGGGAAGCGAAGACGGACATATTTACCATCAGTGAGAGGTGTCCGCATTAAAATTGTAGACCTTTTTGAGATACCAACCATTATGTTACCAGTTAGATCTCCTCGGGTATGGGCCTTTTAATAAGGCAGGGAGTCAGTTAGTCGGTAAAGAATACTAATTATGTATCTAAATATTACAAAGGTGTTAGAAAAATTTATTATGTAAAGGGCCCACTACAGTTAACCCGTCTAATCTTAAATTGCAAAATATAAGGCTTCGTTATATGTCTTTGAAAATGGTATATATTTCCTCTTCTAAGAAATTTTATTATTTATGATAATAAGTTTTTTTAATATCCAGGTGTTACACCCCTCACAAAAGAGTAACTGAGTTATCGATACAGAGTGACAGCATGATGACTTCTTAGTAAACATAAAATATTATAAAAAATTTCTTGCTCTAAAAAGTACTATGAATAACCTACGCTTTAAATGAATCTTTAAGCCGACAAGTTTTGGGGCGTGAATTTTCAAATAGATTTTTTATATAAAAAAACTTTTAATTTTTAATTTAAAGATTATTAAATGATTTACCTCTGAGCGAATCTAATTTTCTTAAATTTACTTGAATGAACGGTAAAAACTGTAAGATAAATAAGAATCAAACATATTGCCCATAGGCGTTTAATAACAAACTTAAGTTCTTACTAAGAAAATGCATTAGTTGTTACAATCATATTTTTATGTTATTTAGTTCGAACAATGACTATATTAGGGTATTCTTACCTAAAAAAGTCTATCAGCTAGATTGCTGAAAGGCAACTACATTTTTAACCTCCAGGTCAGAAAGGTCTAAATGGTAACAGCATTGAGAAGTGAAGTTTTTGTCTTTTGTTAAATATTTTGGTAATTAGTGAGAGTAGTAAGGCTTACGTCGATTAGATTTAACAAACTTTAATGTAGCCGTTCACGTCAAACCCGTGTTTTTATAACAGAGTCAACCAATGTTGTGGAGCTTTCCCTTTTAGTGTTTGAAGTTAAACTTTTTTAAGGTTGTTTTTAAATTTATTTTAGGTTTATATTAAAAATAGTTGGTAGGTTTATGAGTTTGACAAAAACTAAGTTTCGCAAGCCTGGCAGCATCCGTTATTTTAAAAAAAAGTTTATTTAGATTTTATTTTACGTTAATTGCTTGTTAATTGATACCTAACTGATTTTTGTACTATTTAAAGCAATGTATTATGTTATTGTGTCTAGACTTTGACTAAAATTAAACATTCTATAAACTTAAACTGTTTTAGTCTATGTGGGTTAACTACGTATATTAAAAATTTATCTTCGCTCTATCAAAAGTTAACTGCACTGTACTATATACTGTGTCATTTGGGGTGATTGCTTAAAATCATTATAAACTAATTACTCTAGAGGCTTTAAAGACTAAATATACCTCGTTAAAATAAATAAGAGAACGGTTATCTGCTACCAAAAAGAAACCTATTATAGATTTAT
Organism: Zophobas morio; assembly: GCF_036711695.1. Taxonomy (NCBI): domain Eukaryota; kingdom Metazoa; phylum Arthropoda; class Insecta; order Coleoptera; family Tenebrionidae; genus Zophobas; species Zophobas morio. The sequence goes on from NW_026972317.1 coordinate 117,080, forward strand.
TTACACCTACACAATATTATAGCATGCTTGGCAAGTAAATATTAAAAAGTGAGTACTCATAGCAAGCGTACGCTTTCTAGCCTTAATGCAGAAGCATAATTAACATTTATGAACTTTATAACTTTTAAAACAAGTTAAAAGTTACTTTAATAACCTTATTTTGTACATTAAAAATTTTTTGCAAGATTTTTTAAAAACTATACTATTTGTAGATTTAATCTATAATAATTAGCGGTGGTTAAGGAAATACTTTTAGCATTGAACTTGAACCGCAACAAATACTAATAAATATTTAATAACTACCCATCTTTTTCTTAAATGCTTTTTCCAGTTAGTAAATAGTAAAGTTATAGCTTGATCTAAAAGGTTTATAATACATATGAGCAGTATAAGGCCTCTTTACTAACTTTTTTTTTTTGTTCAATGTATCATAATAAACTCTACTTTTAGTAGCCCAGGTTTAACGTTAATAAATTTTAGATAATCATTAAATGAAGTCAACCAATTAAATTTATTATTCCTATAACCTCCAATAACAAAAAGTGTAAATGAAAAACTTGGATAACGGACAAATAATATTTTACAGCAGGTAATTTAGAAAATATTACTAAAAATAATATAATCATATTATTGTATAATATGGCCTTCCTTTCATCGGGAATAACTTCTGTAATACTATCAGAATGAACAATAATTATACCAATGGAGGCACCGTACGTAATTTGCAGATCTTAACCAAAGGTGAATTTATAGATGGTGCCGAAGTACGCAATTCCATTCCTAAATTTTCCAATGATAAAGAAGATAAGCCCAGCAGTTATAGCATGGTTATAGCTGAAGTTAATAGCTTTTGCAAAAATGAAACTTCTCCCACTAACAAACAAGTAGATACCACTCCCGCTTATAACATTTGTAATACTAGCGATATAGAATATAGTAGCGATAAGAATCCTTATAATGACAAGGAAAGTAGTAATGAAAGCACAAAGAAACCTAAAATTAGTAAAAAAAGTATAAATAATTACGAAAATACTCTCAGTTATAGCAAAAACAATAATTTCAGAAAGGTGTTAAGTAATGTTGTGTTTAGCTATAATCCTGTAAATGATTTTATAAAGTATAATAAACCACAAGCTAGCAACAAACAAGAATTAAGCACTAAAAGCTTTGAAGAAACAGATTTTGACAGAGAAAGGGTTCAATACACTTTTAATATTAACGAGTATGATATTCTCAAACGCTGGCATGAAGAAAATATTGAAAAAGAAAACAGGAGAAGGAGTGAAAAAATTCAAGCTAATTGCTTTTATAACGGGTGGAATTTAAACTTAAACAGCGACATTTACGATAATATTTATAACTATGAAAACAAAAAAAAAATTAATTTATTAGCTCATTTACCAAGAAGCTACTCAAGCCCTGAGATTGTAATAACAATGCATTATTTATTTTCAACTTAGTATACATAATTTATTTTATCTGTATCTCTTTAAGCTTAATAGCAGTGATGATCAACCGCATCTAAACTCTTCGAAAATAAGAGTTGGCGTGACCAAGAAAAACCGGTTAAAGCCTCGATTAAAGAACACAAAAAATAAAATAATTCCATGTCCCTACCAAAATTGTGAAAGAAGCTATTCTTCACGTTCCTCTTTGGCTGCACATATTAAGCTAAACCACTCACTTACAAACTCAATTTTAAAAACGTAATTGCTAATTTATTTGTAAAACTTAACAACATACTTTAACAGAAACATATTTACTTATAAATAAAGCAGGAAAAAAAGAAATTATGCGAAATTATTAAAAGTAACGAATAAGCCAGTCGAGTCTGCCCAAAGCGGAAGAACCTATACCAAGTATTCTTCAGAACAATATATATAGTACTCGCTCTCAACTTTCTATTAATACCTTAATTACAAGAATCTGGCCCAATTGTTTTCAGAAAGCTATAATGGAGAATCAATGCTCTATATCTACTAGGGACTGCCAGTTTAATCAAACTAGCGATTTCTCACTTGCATTACATTCAGATTCTTTTGTGTCATGCAACACCACCAGCAACTGTTATTTTTCAGACCCGCTAACACTAAATAGTGACTTTGCCTCCAGTACATTCAGCACATTTTCTAATGATTTTGAGAAGACTACTCAAAGTATCAGTCGGTCAAGTTTTGATATAGAAGAAGATGATACCACCCTGGAAGCCCTATTAAAACCACTCGTACACGGCTCCCCACTTTCCCTGTTTGATTCTACCCTGCAAAATGTTGTACAGGAAACCTGCTTGGACGACTTATCAAACTTGCAAATTATCAATAACTTTCCTGAAACAATTGGACTTTCCGAGTACGATGAAAATTATTTGAAAATTTTCGATATAAACCAACAAACTTTTACTGATACACTCTTCACTGAAAATTATTTGACCGAGATAGACTTGGCCTTGCAGCCTTGCGCCTTCAACCCTTTAAATGTGCTGCCCTCAATCGAAGATCCCGAAATCAACAAAACAGAAAATTATTTTGGTGCGACTTTCTCACTAGATAACAATTTTTTGGCTCCACCGCAAGATATAAATGAACAAATGCTGGACGAGTTCTTCAAGGATACGCCGAACATGTATACTGACATCGATTTCTTGAAATTTTGTACAATATAATTAAAATATAATAAAAATTTTTATACATGAGAAGGTTGCATACTTATTACCTTTTATTTAAAGTCTTACTCAAATATTTTTATATGAAAATATTAATGCTTTTTTAGAATTATTTATCAGAAACACTACCAATTCTTCTACAAACAATTTATATCAATAAATAAACAGAATCCCACACGCATTATCACGAAAAATCATAGAAGTCACTAATTGCTTCATTTTCATCGTAGTGGAGTACGTGATCGGACTCGTGAAGGATGGTCGGGTCGAGCCTAATGAGGTTCCTATGGACCCCCGAAAAAGGAAGAATGGAAGAAAGTGGCGTATTAGGCGGTTGTGCATACACGTGCTCGCTTGAACTTGGGTGCTCCGAACGAGCGCATTCTAAGTGCTCACTATTATTCATAGAAATTATTATTATTATGAAAACAACCGAAAGCTCCATCTGTTCGACTCACTAAATAAACATCGATCGGGCCGCTGCTACTTTTCAAAGTAACTTGATATTGCCAACAATCCTGCTTATCTTTTTGCTAACATTATATAATATTCATATCAAAGTTATTTTAAACAAATTTTTTTTTTATTTTTTACAAAAAATACAAAAAAACATAACACCTGGGAGGGGTCTGAAACCTCCAGGGTGGTCCCTGCAGGGGCTTTGATGGCTATTATTGTTTTGTTCTGGAGGGAAGGAACAGCCCGTATATCTTCATGAGTAACATAAGCTAAACTATAATATATATTTAAGTTTTAATTACTATAATTATTATTTATAGTCAGTATTTTTTTAAGTTTTTCTTCGGTAATTCAAATGTTATTAATACTAATAAAAAAAAATCGTTCAAAATTCTTTATCTCTTCAATGTTAATATTTTTTTTCTTATTACTATATTTTTAACTATTTTATTAAAGTTAACTTTGTCTTATTATGCTTTTAATGAAAAGTTGTTTATCAAAATTAAACATTTTTACTAGTTATTATAATTTAGTAAATAAAAAAATTTTATAAGTACAAATAATTGAAAAAATTCAAAATATATGTAAACTAATAGAATACTTCTAATTATTTCTTAAAAATAAATGTATAGTTTATATTAAATAAAATTATATTAAATCATAATAATAAAAAGAAAAAAGGCTTCATAATTCCTTTATATTATTTTAAAGATTTTATACAATATTATTATTGATATTAAAAGGAAAATAAAGAATAATTATAGCCCTTAGCTGATTCTTTTTAATAATTAAAAAACAATTTAGTATAATGGAATAAACAATAAAATAAAGTAATGTATAGTTATTATATGTTATCAATTTTTTCTTAATATCTTGAGAAAATATTTTTCTAATTAATAATTATATGAAATGTGCTTGAAATAATTTAAAATTTATCATAATAAAGTAAAAAAAAATTACAAATGCATAATAATCATATAAAAGAAATCCTCCTATTGTCTTATTACAATAAAAAAAAAAATTAAAAAATATAAAGACAAGTATAATATATTTATAAGTTTTTATTTAAACTTATATTAAAATATTTAAAAATTTTTATACAGTGAAAAGCTCCTTTGACTAAAATATTTATTTAAAAAATATAAATTAGTAACTGAAATAAAAAAGTTGCCTTATGTTATCAACATCTTCCGCTAAACTCCTTAAACTGCTTTGAATGACTTTGATCAGTTCTTCTAGCTGACGCTCTTCTTTTTCAAGAAATTTAATTTCACTTCCGTAACTTTCCAGTTCCTTATAATATACAAAAAAGGTTGGAAATAGACGTTAAGTAAAATATTTTTATACTTTCTTGTAATTATCATTTACAGCTCCAGAAGTTCCCCTATAAAATAAGAACAGCATTAAAATATTTTTAAATTACAATCATTGACAGAATCTTTATATATTAAGTCATAGCACTATTTCTTCCCTTAATAAAATTAATACTAAAATTAACTTAAATAAAATAATAAAAAATTAATGTGGTATTAATTTTTTTACTAAATTCACTATTGCTAAATAATTTTTTAAGTCTTACTTCCACCAGATTTTATTCTTAGACTTTTTTTCAATTAAGTTGATTCCTTCAAGAACATTAGTGATATCATATAAACGCCGTTTAGGGACCCTCAGAAGCTCAGAAACACTAATATATATCCAGCACAAAATATGATCACCACCTGAGAGGTTGTATTAAAGGATTGCTAATTACTAATTTAAGTCCAAAACTCCCATAGGCGATTCTTGGAGCAGTTGTATAAATTTTTTAGTTAAAGGTCCAAGTGAAGTATCATAACGTTCTAGTAGAGTGGATTTTAATTAATTATATTGTGCTTCTTTCCCGAAAAAACTTTAAAATTCTGCAAGTAAAAGATTTTTTTTGGCTATATTACTATATAATTTACTTTTCTTAACTTTAGGCACTTCAAGAAATGACGTACTTTGAGTTTTAGTTTTGCCTTTATAAGATAACGCTCCTTTCAACTCTGAATTTGACAAAAGAGAGAATTCCATCTGTATAATAAAATTAAATTCTAAAATCGTAAGAGATCACACCAATTAAATAATAATATTTAGAAATATTTATTTTCTAACCTCATACAGATAACTACACCTCACTCTAACTTAAGTAACTACTAAAGAATATATAACAATATAAGTAAAAAAAATTTGAATATTACATTTAATACAAGTAACCAATTACTCTTTTGTATTAAATATATAATACTTCACTACAACTTAATTACAATTAAATACCTAAAAAACGTTTTTATGAAATTTAGATTCTGCCAAATTGAGTTGAACAAAAAGTAGAGTTTTGACTATAATATCTTATAACTTTGCTCATATTCTTTTATATACTTTTAACATAAGTTACTATGTTACTTAAGAACTAAAAAAAAAGATCTAAACCAACTGAACGCCTTCCTCGCGCTTAACGCTTAAGCTTTTTAACTGACTACAAAAGACTAAACCCAAACCCAAATTGCGCGGTATTTTTTATATACAGGAGGGACAGTTTTCAAACAAATTACTGAAGCGCTAAATGCTTATGATGGTGGTGCACCGTACTACTTAAAATTTGAATTCCACCAATACTTTTTCCCAAGCATCTCGTAGCTTTCACTTACCAAAATTTTTTTAAGTTTTTCCTAATGCTTTTTTGTGTATATAATTATACCTACTTCGATATAAACTAGTAAAAAATTTTGTGTTTTATATTTTATTACTGTTTTTCCTTTTATAAAAATTTTCTTGCCTTTATAAGTATTCGTCAAATAATACTCTTTCTTACAAAAATGGAAATTACTTTTGTGATTAAAAAAAAACAATTTTTATTATTTAAACAATAAAGATGGGTTTTTTGTAAGGACACTTATAATAGTTGCAACTTAACACTTAAATAATTCGACAAAGAAATTATTTTCAGTATTTTTTGTATATTTATTTTAGTTAATTACAGATGTTTTAGTATAAAACAAATAAATTCTGTAAGCAATTGTTTATATTGTAAACTGAATTATTATAAAATATATAAAACTTCTATTAATTATTGTCATTTAAAAAAATATAGTAAAGGGGGGTTTCTTTATAATTATTTAAAAATTTCTAAGATGGTTAATTCTTCAATTGATGTTGTGAAAAAAATGTTGAAAACAACTCATCTGAATTAATTAAACCCCCCGACATCTTAGGATCAACACGTTATAAAGAGGAATTTTGCTTTCTCCAACCAAACGGGGGTCCTAATACGGGTAAAACATTGGCTAATATAACCAAGGCCTTAAAACTTAAAATTAAATTATTGTAGTTTTTATAAATTTAAAGTCAAAATACGAGCTGTTTATAAAAAACCCTTGGTACATTAAAAAAAAAATTTAATTCAAGACATATTTCTAAAACGAATATATATATAAAAATAAGTTATTAAAGAAAGACCACTGTCCTTAGTTACCTGGTTTGTTACGAGTATTCCAAATAATTAACAAACAAACAAAAAAACACCACAATTCATAAAAAATGCAATCTAACCAATCTAAGGTATATAAAACCAATATTCAACTTATTAGAAAACTACGAACTAATCAAAAGTATGAAAGCTATATAAATGGAGATAATGACGCACATAAATTTTAACAAGTTTATTAACATCTCAAATATCTGTTAAAGTTTAGGTTTATATTTAAAATACAAATTTGGTTAAAATATCTTTTGTAAAGGTATGTAAATAGAGAAGTTAATAAATTATAACCATTGCTTTAATAGTTTAATAACCAACCCAATTTTAAGATTTTAAGGTACAATTCATCAGTGTCCTGGCATCCTCATTTTTAACTTAGAACTAATTCATTGTTATAGCGGAGGGATACACTCTCTAACACCGAAGTGCTTTTATTTGATGGCCTCGTATAACCGTTTGCAGTGTTTAAAGTACGAGCTAATCTAGTAAAGTCGGTTTAATACTAATAAATAATTAGTATTTTCCGCTATTTAAAATTATTCGCATGGCAGCACTTGGTATCATCAAATACTTCACTTTCTTTAAAAATACATTTTCAGTTAGAGAAATTGGAGTAGTTTACAAAACAGGGAGCGATCGAGCTTCAGAAAAACTATGCATGCAGTTAAAGTTAAAGGTAATTGTGCAAAGAGCAAAAAAATTACAAAGGAGGAAAAACAAGGGTTGTCTTTTATTTTTATATTTTAAAGGGTTAGTAATAATTTTAATCGAAACAATTAAAGGCTCTATTAGAAAATCTTAATTGCTATTTAGATAAGTTTGGATTAGGCAACCAAAGCTATTTATTGTACACACCTGCTTGAACTTGTTTAAGTGGTCAACGCCGGCTCCTTTCATGGATTCCAAAACGTTAGACTAGAAAAAATTTTATTGCTTACACCACTAATTAAAGAAAGGATAATTTTACCCTGTTGTTGTACCACTAATTCTGCTTAAGAGAGTCTACTGTATATAAGACAGAATAATAAAGTTAAGCCAGCCCGAAGGGAATAAAATTTGTAGCAGAGATCTCGTCCGATCGTATATACTCACAAAGTTTTTAATGCAGTGAAACCTACTCTTATATCTAGAGGACTTGCACTAACTTACACATTATATAACAAAGGGTACAAGAAAGGTAAGATTAAAATAAATATAGGTTGGAAGTTATAAGGAGTATAACACAGTCTCAAAGTAAAGAGCAAAGATCCACTAACTACTATTTCCATTAAATGCTTATATCCCAGTGGAATTTTTTAAACAGATCAAAAGTTTTGAGATTTTATCTGAGCTATGTGGTTAATTTTTTATAGCTCTGGCGTGTTTGTAGCTCAAACCTAATATTTTTTAGTTAAATAAGTTGCTATATCAAGACCTGAACCAAGTTTAGTGTATTGACCGGATCTGTTGATATTCATGGCTGACACCAGTTAAACTTACTAGTTGGCTTTCGCGTTATTTTCATGCACTGGTATTTTATTTTATTGACAGAAGCATACTAAAGACTATCCAGTAAAGAAATTATATTATTAAAATTTATTAATTTATTTCACTAGTCCAGCGACGGACACTACAAAACCGGGAAGTGGGGCCGCCCCACAACCACACAATAGAAGGCAAAGATCCCTAAAGCTACGCCACTGACTAGCTATATACATAATTATACCACTTAGCCCTCACTAATTATATGACTGACTAACTACATTTATATAAAACCTACCCTCGCTAACTGAGAGACCCTCTTATTTGCGCAAATTAAAAAACTTGTAAAAGGGATCAGGAATTATAAGCCCCAATATATTTGTAAATTAGTTTAGATAAAAAGTTGGTGTGTGTGATTAAAGTTGGTACTGTCAAAAATTTCTTGTAAAGATGTCTGCTTCTCGCAACGATGTCGTCAAAAATGTTAAAAGAAAGGATGTACTGACTAGTGAGAATGCTGATGACCTGGCCCAAAGTACTGAGCTGTTGAAGCCATATATCGAATTTTCTATTTATATTAAGTTTTATAATATAAGTTATTAACTTTTATTGAATAATAATCGAAGTAACTATTATATAAAATATAAGCTTCTGACTTAAGCGCAGTGAGTAAAAGTTTGTTCGAAAGTACCAATTCTTCAAGAGGAGAGATAAAAATAACAGGAGACTGTTCGGGTTTTAAAACGCAACTTATCTACCTTAAAATTTAATAATTTTTTCTTTTAGAGCCCCTTTGGAATCTTATAGGAACTTCTATTTGCTCTGTAGCCAACTCTGTTTCCTCTGGAATCAGTGACATAGCTTCTAAACTTGCCGGCTTGTCCGTTAATATTATTTTTTGTTTTAAATTTTGCTTAACTTTAATTTTTTTTTATGGAAAATATATTTCTAACTTGGTTATATATTATAACATTGAACGATTTTTAAAAAACTTTAAGATTATTTCTGTTTATTAATGAGCAGTTCGACTCAGCCCGAGGAGAACTCTTCTTGCCCCGGAGAACAAAAGGAAAAACGTTTGGAAACTTTGGGATCTTTTTTGGGAACTGGTATTGTTAAGAACTTAATTTTATTTATTACAATTATTTTTATACATAATTAAGCGTTGAACTTTTTCTTCATCCATCCTTAATATTTTAATTTATTGCTTACTTTTCGTTGTAGGAACAAATGCTGTGGTGAAAGTTACCGACGAGCTGCAGTCATTGTCAGTAGATTCTGGTTAAAAATAAAATTTTAAATGCTAATATTATATTTTTTATAATATTTTTTTAGTTATTTAAATAGTTCAAAATTCTTAATTAACTTTGTTAAATTTTTTAAATCTATTTATAATTTTGAAAAATTAGAAAATCTTGATAAGTACGTGCTATCGCGTAACGGTAACGTCTTTTATATCTTTCTCTAAATACCCTTAATTAGGAAAAATAAACCGTTAAAGGTTCAAAAAAGTGTTTCTACCTAGATAATATTATTATATTTGTACAATTTTTCTTCGGTATAAAGCACTATGGTTGCATTAGACCGTTAGTCACATCTTGAGGCTTTCGTTATTCATTTGTACCTTTTCTTAAAAACCTCCTACTCTTTGAATCTTTTTAGTATTATTTTTTTGTTAGTTCTCGTTCATGGACTGGAGGCGCTGGAAAAAATGGGCAAAAAAGCAATGAACTGCATCGTAGATGATCCTCACTTTACTCACAAAGATAAAAGTAACATTATTATTACTATTATTATTATATTAATTTCAACTTTTCCTTTTTAAAATATTACTTATCATTACTTATAAGTTATTAATAACTTATTTACTCTTGAAACATTTTATTTTTAATATTCATTTAATATAACATAATAAAAATTAATGATTATTAATTTTATGAAACTTTAAAACGTTGTATGTATTATTACAGTAAAGTTTATGAGTTTTTTCCAATATCATTATTTTATTTTTCTCTTATTTTTATTTATTTTTAAACAAATATAATCATAATTATATGTAATATAAATATAATAAGTCTTCCCTTTTTTATTATAATTGTAGAGTTATTCTTTTTAATAATTACTTTAGATCTTTATTATTGATATTATATATTTTTTAATATCTTTATAAATATTATTATTACTCTTATAAAATATAGTGATAAGCATATTTATATCTAATAATATATATATATTTGTATTTATAATATATATATTTCAAGTTTTACATTTGGCACAATTTTTTATAAAATTGGAAGAAAATAAACAATTGTCGTAATAAAATCTAATAAATTATAAACATTAATTAAGATTTTATTATAGATTTTGTCATAAAAGTTATATAAAGTTATTACTATTTTTTTTAATTTTCTATAAAAAAAGATGTTTATTATTGGTATTTTGTGATTTTTACTTTTACATTGCTACTGTTATTTTCGCTATTTTTACTACTAAAAAGTAATAATATTTATGTTCAATAAAAATAATTCTTAAGTAATTACAATGAATTCTGGGGAGACTCCGCTTTTTTCAGCTAGTCAAGCCGAACTCATCAGTTTTACTTCATTTTTTGCGGGAAGAAAAGGCGAACTGATTTATCGAGACTTACAGGAATTGAGCTTAAAAGCAAGTTCGCTCGCGCGGTCTCTACTAAAAGATGGTACATATTATTATTATTTTTACTATTATTATTTTTATTATTATTATTATTAGAAAATGAAACTATTTATTATATGTGATCAATAATATTTTTGCGTAATAGCTGTTATAATTTAACAAATATTACATTAATAGTATTTTTTTTAGATATTTTCTATTACTATCTGATAATTTTTTATTTATTACAGTATACTAATATGAATTTATTATATAATTATAGTTTAAACATTGAGCATATTGTTTTATTTAATATTCTATTTACTAAATTACTCAGTTAATAAATACTATTAAAACTTCATTTTCATTATTTACTTACTTTATTTACTACGAAATGATTTATCCCGTCGTGTATTAGCATTCTATGCTACTTTTCTTTATGTTATCTTTTATTATTTTTTTCTGTATATACTTTATTATAACAGTTTCTATAGTAATTATTCACCTAAGATACATTCATACTATTATACCTTCAACTAATCTTAAAATCAAAATTTTGAGATTGAAAATTTCCATTTGATTTTAAGCCAATTAATACTGCATCCTTTCCAAATTTTCCTTTAATAGCATTAATCGGGGCTTTTTTATACTTTTTATACAGATTCCAGAGAATAAATAGTGTTCTTATTCATTATTTTTATTACACTAATTTTATATATGAAAGAATTAGTTAATTGGTGGTGTCAATACCTTTTCTAATTAAGCAACATCATTGCTTTTTTCAAACCAATTTTTTTTATTGGAGGACGTAGTTAAAGCGAAGTTTATATTGACTATAAAATTATGTTTACCCTAATTATTTTTAAGTACGATATTTTATTATTTCTTTAAATTTGTATATTCATCTTTACTTTAAATATCTGTTCTTTCTAAATGATAAAAGTGAAATAGAAGTAAAATGTATTTTTATGTGCGTTTATTTTTAGTTTTTTTTTACTAAAATTTAATATAAAATGTCAATAGAATAATATAATACTATATATTTTATTATTATTATTGAACTTTTCAACTTATTATATGTCATAATATTTTGTTTCCTCAATTTTTTTCATGTATTCACTATTAATTTTGACTTTCTTTGGTCAACAAACTTTTTATAAGAAAAAAATCAAAAAGTAATCCCACTTTTATTTGAAATATTATAGCTAATAAGGAATGTCGGTGCCAAATGGATGAACAAATGGAAGTTATTTGCAAGTCTCTCTGCGAGGAAGAGGCCATTGAAAATGCCGAAGGAGTAATTTGTTGGGATATATTAGTAGAGTACAACAAATTTAAGGATATTTTGGAGTCTTTAAGTATTTGGAATGACCTGCGCGGTTCGTCTTTTGAAAAAAACTTTTAGCTAATAAGTTAGCTTCATTTTTTCATCATAACAAAACATAATAATAATTAGCATTCTTATGTACTGATTGCTCTAAATGTTTTATATTTTTCTTTATATTTTTATAAAAGGTACTTTTCTCAATAATAGTATGTATTTACTTTTCATAATTATAATAATTATATACAATGGAAAAGTTTTGTTTTAAAACCAATATTTACCAGTTAACATAAAGAGACTTTTGGTTATTCTACGCACTATAGCTTTTCTAAAACCATTAATTTATAATTGTATTAAAAATTGTATGATTTCAACATTTTAGTAACATTTTTTTTATTTTCTCCAGAAATTATTAGAAATGACGAGGAAATTTTTGGAGTACATGAAAAACAAAAACTTATCAAAGAAAATAATTTTTGGATGGAGTTTCAAGAAGAAGACGAAGCGACTCTTCTTTCTTTCGTATTATTATTATAATTTTTATTGCTTATCAAATTGTTATGATCTCCCTAAATTAAATTTACTAAATTTTTTTATGGAAGTTTTTCCTATTAAAATGTTTTTTTACAATTTTTAAGTTTTTATTATTATATTTTTGAGTTTTCTTTACTAAATATATTTAGAAAATTATCTTTGCTTATAAAACTTTTATTCATGTTTTAAAATTTTTAATTTTTCTTATATACATTTTTAATATAAATTTTTTTTTTTAACTTTCTATTATGTTCTATAGTAGTGTTCCTATATTGATAAAGAGTTTGTAGAAAGTTTAATAAATTTTTATTATTATTTCTGCATATACTTAGTGTGAACGAGTGTTTAAAGAACTTCATGAAACTCTATGTCAAAGCTACGCTGCTTTAGTAGTTTCTGGTTTATTATTACTATTATTATTTTCTTTATTTTTCGTGCATTTTTATTTATATATAAAATTTATAACTTAAAGCTTTTTACTAAATATATAAAATTTATTCTATAATTTATATTTATTTTATTAATTTTATTTAATTCAAAACATAAAAATTAAAAAGAAAGACATTTATCATTAATACAATAAATTAATAATAATAAAAGTTTTATAAAGACGTCAAAAGTTGGTTAAAATAAATTTGTTTACTTAATGAATATAGAAAATATAGATCATAAGCTTAACAATACATATATGATGCTTTTGGCATATCTTTTCTTTTACCGTATAAATTTTGAAGAAATCCTCTTGCTTTTAGGCTCGTAGATCGTTATAAAATGTGACACAAACAGTTTGCACTGTAATTGAACAAACTAGTCTCTAATCACTTTATCTCCCACTAGTCATGTGCATGATAGAAGCAGAGCTCTGTAAAATTTATATAGACATCGACCAATACAGTATAGATTTGTCAATTATGAATATAATGAAAGAAGTCAACAATGAGGATAATAATAGCTTTTCCTTATAAAACTTGCAGCCATTAGACAATTCCACCTCGTTCTTGCAGCTTTGACCAATGAAACGCTTCGTTTAAACAAGTACACGAGCACGACTAATTCCAGGCTTGAAGCTGTTAAAAAAGTTGCGTGCTTTATAAATCTTGTCAAAACTATCCATATCTCAACCATCAACTCTCTAACTACTTTGGCCGCAAAACTGATATACGCAGCGCAGAAAGAGATGGCCAAGAGAGGTACCCCCGTCTTATTTCCATTATATGTTTTTATGTAATAATCATCAAAACTAACGCGATTATTGCCGAATAACATAGGTTTCAACTTGTTTAAAAAATATTTAAATTTTTTTCCTCTTAAATATGAGACGAGTTTGAGTTCAAATTCATTATATTTTTAACGCAGAAAACACTAGTAACGCGGAGACCACTGACACTGTGTTTAATACAACCTCAACCAGTATCTTCTTGGGTACCACGCATCGTTTTGTTTATGAAAAAGTGTGATTCACCTCAAAACATATAGAGGCCGGCCTGGCATCTGAAAAGATAAGAGCTGCCCTTCAACTTTCCGTCCCCGTACTTCGCTTTTCCCTTCTTAATTACTATTTAACGTAGTTGGATGTATAAAAATAATATCATTACATTTTCTTTATGTTACTGCGGTCAAGTTAACTTAACATGTTTGGAAAAAAACATGATTTATTCTATTTTCTGCCTTTTTTTTAATGGAAAATAAATAAGTTTTAATGTTGATGAGTGTAACATAAAAAGGAACATACATAGTAGTTACAAAATAACGAGAAAGTTAATTAAACTACTTTAAGTTACAAAGAAAAACAATACTAAACCCAGTAAACTACCCAACAGAGCTGCAAACTCACGAACTATCAATAATACTATTATAAAAAGTATTCTTGAATAAAATAAAATTTTAACCACCAATCAGAAATTAGTAATAAACTTTTACACCAATAAGTAAGTCATTAAAATTAACAACGCTGTACAAAAAATGAAATAAACAAGTCTGTAATATTTAATGTAATATACAAAAATATAATAGGGATCTTGCATTCTTCAGGAAAGTAAGAATTGCTTTTTGTTCCCGGTCCATGTCGTAAAGTGTCCAAAAAAGATCGGACCTATATATAGAATTCAACGGTCCAACTTTACGGTAGTTCCCGACGAACTGCAAGGAGTGGGCGTGCGACTATCTGCCTTCATGGCTTTGATCCATCTCGGCGAGTGTCCATCCGTGGGCGGATTACATATCTTAATGTAGTAGTGCTAATAAGTAACCCTCTACCCTCCTCGTCTTCCCTTGGCTTGAGCTGAGATAAAAAGTAAGCTTTGGATCTCTCTTGACTTTAGACTTGTATTGTATTGTAACTTGTCTTGGTCTCCGTTTCACAGGAATACCTACAAATCAGGGCGTGAGTATGGTTGCTAGAATTGACTTGTACCACGGAGAGCTCTGAATTTGCTTCATGTGCGGTCAGAAATGATTCCTCTGAAAACGCTAAAACCGTAGGAAGGCGTTAGTACATCTTGGAGGTGCCATTATCCTTCTGATCGGTACAGATGACCTTTATGGGTACAGTTTCAAATTTAAGAGTGATAGACTCTCAGTACGCCGGTGTTCGAACGTGCCGTTTTTTATACTAGCTGGAGTGCACCACTCTTGATCTATGACCTGTCTACCTTGGATCCTGCGGAGCCTGGATTGGGCTTTCCTCTCTTACGTATCATCTATCTTTTGTTTCGTGGATAAGTGGTATCAAGACCAGGCTAAACTATGTTCAGTACTGCACTTTGGTAATTAGTTGCGGACAATAGCTCCGGAAGTACTCTATTGACTCTTCGAACTGCACATCAACAGGATCTTAGGATAGGTTACCCTATGCGGGTAACCTTAAAATAGTACTATTGGCATTAGTCCTCGATGCTGCTAAACTGGTTAAAAACTGGTTATATTTACCTTGTCTAGTCCTGATAGAACTCTGTACAGGAGTTATAAATACTGTTTGGCTAAGACAACTTGGCTAAAGAAAAAAGTGCTTATTTATCGTGTATAGTAGCATTCTGGCATAGTACTGGGTAAGGAGACTAATACAACAGTGCTATTTACTAGCGTAAATATATATATGTATGCACTTGATTTTTATTATAAAAAATAGACAAAAGAAGGGCGCTTTTATGATGTTTGCCTCGAAATATTACAACATAGGATCTTTTCTTAATATACCTCAGTTCATGCTAACCTAGCATAACATAACAAACAATGCGCAACCGGACTCGTTATGTACTGAGAGCGTTACCCTTTAATACATTGGGTAGAAGCTATAAGTGACGCAGTATATATACTAATAAATTTAAAAGGATTAAAAATTTTTCTAAATGAAATCTACGAAAATGTAATTTGGCAGATGTCATGTTATACAAACAAGTAGGTATTGAGTTATACTTTTAACGACTGATTTAAAGGGAAATCAGAAGACCTTCCCCAGCTAAAAGGCAACCATACTTGCGTCTTATCATTACAGTTGGAGACTTTTTAATCTATTCTCGGCGTCGCTTTAATTTCCAATTGGGATAACTTTTGTATTCCTTATTTTATAGTTTACGGTGAAAAATTCCATATTTTTTTAATCGGTCGAGCAACAGAACACTTAATCTGTCAAAGTTAACTGCAACTCCAAAATAAGACGCCCCAGTTGGGTGCCATTAATCTATTATAAGGGTACACAAGTTCGACAACATCAGCCAGCGGAATACTCTTAAAGAGTGTACTATGGCAGTCGTGGGAGGACTAATATATAAAAGTATATTGAAACACTTGCTAAAAATCTACTCGCCTTCTTGGTAGGCGTCGCTATAGTCAACCGAAGGATAGCGCGTTCGTGGGTGTGGAAATAATAACTTAAATGATTTTCCACTAAAGGTAAAAGTAAGATAAACATCCTTGTCTAGCGAAAATTAAAGGAGTAAAGTTTAGAATATACTTTTCACATGACATGAAATTTGTAACTTCCCCCTTTATTGGCCTGAATCTAAAGTATACCGACTTGAAAAAAAAAATTTTTTGAATGGAAATCTTTTTTCATTATATTGTTAAAACTAAAAAAGTTGCTCTCTTATTAAATATTTCCTATATAAGTTTTGTCCGTGGTCTCTTACTTTTAACTCCCAATTAAAGGTTGTAAAACTTTTTTTGTATTATGAGTACGTTAAAGGATTTTTAAAAGGATTAACCCCCCTTACCTGTGAATTACAGTGTAGATAGCCATGTTCACCTACGCATTTGTTGATTCTCCTAGTTTTAAAAATTTAACTTTATAAACATATAGTTCATATGAAAACTATATAAATAAAGTTGTGATAGACTGAGAACTTGAAGCAGTCAAAAGCTATGAACGTCGAGCGGCCCCGACCTATAAAGTTCATAACTTAACCGCAAATTTGCCTTTTTAGGCATTTTTAAGATTACTTAAATGATTTGTTAAGAAGCGCTGTTAGTCAGTACTAAAAAGGTACAGCATTCAATTTTTTTCTGCGCTTTTCCCTTGGCTACGTCCGTATATATGTATTTCATATATATATATAATTATACTTAGTTAATTTTAAAAGGCTTATAAAGGTTCACAAAAGTTTGAGTCCAAATTTCACCGATGAAGCTAACACCGCGGATTTCAGCGTATGTGGTAAACAAAAATAATTGTTGAGTATCCATGTTGGAAAATTTATGCTGAGCCCTACAGTAGAATAAAGACGACACAAAATTTTGTGGTACCACCCTACACTACTTGATGAAAACAAGTATTATATGTAGCATTGGATGCCATTAGAAGTTCTATTGAATTAGTTTCTTGATTATAAAACCTGTAAAAAATTATTGGGGGTCTTTCAAAGGAAACGAACGCAAAAGTATTATAGGAAGTACTTAGGGTTATTACATATAAATGAAGGCTTAAAAAGGCTTTAAAAAATAAATGATTAAAAGTGAAAGTAGGCCTGAACGAATCTTTAGTTTCACTTCATTATAGGGTTAATTACATATTGAGCTCACCAATTTACAAAATTATTATTTCATCAGAAAACATAAATTAACTATTTTATGAGTTCTTCAGGATGAACCTAACTGAAAATTATTTAGAAATGCCAAATTTACGTATTAAAATTGGACTACAAATATATCATAACACCAACTGGTAAATACGGCAGAAGAAACGGCGGATTACCTCAAATTGTCCGAGAACAAGCACAGAAAGCGGTATTACTAAAAGGCAAGATAAGAAGCTTTACAAAATGGAATAATCTTTCAAAGGAAAATTGCTATTACATAAATAGATGTCTAAGATTCATTGGCTCCAGTCATAACGAAAAGGAGGACAAAAACATGCCTTCTCTCTCTGCAGAACGATTACACACTAGTAAGGCGACCCGAAAGGTATTAAATTTCTTGATTTTATTCTTAATTTTTGTGCAAGTTGCTTGTGATCAAGGATGCACAAACTTGAAAAAACTTAGGAGTGTTAAAGAATATTTGTAGGTGGTGCATCTGAAAACATTTTAGCAAAAGGTGAAGACTATTACCAAGATGGACGTGAGCTATTTATTTCCGAAACCGATAGTAATTTACTTAAAGAAAATTTTGTGACAACGGAGAGACTATAGTTTTTAACACCAAAAAAGCAGTGGTCATAAAGTAAGGTCCACGATATATTATAAGAATAGCCTAAGCTATAGGATTCGCGAAGGAGTTTATGAAGTGAATAAAGTTAGAATTGGTTTTCCCCGTGGGTCTGTGTTTGGATTAAAAGACTCAACCACAATCACTTTTAAAAAACCTTATAAAAAACTTTTTAATTTAATGATATCGTTTACAACTTTGGAGGTAACAAAGTGAATTGCGAAGTATGTGCTGTGGCTTATATTATGAAAAAAAATTAAGGCTTATTAAATTTTGATGCTTCTAAAGTTACCTACTACCTTTTTAAAGTGCAAGTGAAGCACTTAAGGAAGCTGGGTGAACCATTAGTTGAAGAAGGATCTATATATCACTTAAACGATAATGAAGCTAATAATACTCATAACTTAAGCCTCGAAAAAAGTGAGCTTTTAGAAAATTCGACATGGTCATTTAAAGAAAAACATGGCTCAAAAAAATCACTTTCGACTAACTCAAATTCCCATAAAGAAAGCATACATAAAAGCAAATACGGACTGCAAGTCATTAGTAAAATTACAAAAAAATTTTACAATTTACAGAGGTTACGTAAGGTAACTTTTTTATCGTTGGATAAAGCATTTAACGGAGCGAAGTAAGAAGGGTTTTTGAGTTACTAACAATTATAAAATAATTATAAAAATAGGTTTAGGATCCTGCATGTTTTATTTTATAGAAAATATCTTTTAGTGTAGATTCGCTTAATACATAAAAATATTTGTAAGAAAAACCATTTCTTCTAGGAAAATAAGATTAATGACCCTTGGATAGATTTTGATTGAAAGAAGTAAAAAGTAACAAGTTTATCGGCCTCGAAATATTCGGGGACAACAAATATATAACTTTTGAACAAGAATCTTAGAACAAGCAAAAGGTCTATGAGAACCTTATGAGTATTAACTCTTTAAATATAACTTATGAATGTCCGTTTAACGGATTTTTCGGATCTTAGCAATGCTTGTTTAATAAATTGTTATAGGACCTAACCTTGGCGGTAAACAAGTTGTCTTCGTATTTACATTTTTGTATTCAAGAACATTGGACAGTCACTAAAAAAATATTAAGATATCTTAATAAAAAGATAACCTATTAACTTTAGGAGGAATAACAACTGACTTGAAAATAGAAATACCCTCTGACACAAGTTCGCCTCCGAAATTAATATGAAAAGCAGGACAGTTGTAATTCAATGAAAACACTACTCCCTATTACAGGAAGCAAAGAGATAAGAAGCTCTTAGCCCTCCCTTAGGAAGACGCCAAAACATTGCGTTACATAGGGTTTAGTTAGATAGCATATAGCTCTGACACAAAAACAGGTCCTTGCGAATAATTGTGGAATCATTAATATTAATAAGATAACCGCAAACTACATCGCACAGGGGTGTGCTGGCTATAAACTCTCGCGAGCTGTGAACTTAAAATATATTACTACGTAAAAAAATTAGCTGAAGGGCACATCCCACAGGTTAATTATGTAAAACCACCATGATACCAAACTCGAAAGTTGTCGTTGTAGCTCAGCGGTTAAGGGCATTGAAGCGCGAACTCAAGGTCTTAGTTCGTTTTGTACCGATACGACACTCTTTTTCGGTTTTTGATGATCGCGTATTCAACCTCGCTCTCATAAATCTTATTACATCCATCCAAAAATTGGGCCGGCAACAACATGCTACAGCCTGAAGGTATTTGCGGTAAAAAATTTAAAAAAAAGTACCACTGTTCAGCAGTGGCGCACGTGGAAAACCTTGTTGCAAGCGCGAAACCAACTTTTGTATGAATTATACGAATTAATAATTAGGTAGTGCCATATTTTTGTAAGCTGCGCACCAAGTTCTTCCCGTCCTTGTCTTGTGGGTGGGGTTGAAGAATATTATTATAAACCTGGCTCCTTCTTATCTTAATTTTATTATATAAACGCTACAGTTAGCTTGACGGATAATACGGCTGGGGACTCCACCTAAGAAAAAAAACACCTTTAGAGTCGTTAGAAATTTTGGTTACTGCATATATTGAGGGCTGAATAATTGAGGGCACAACTTTAGTATAATTAATATAAATATGGAATGGCGCATGCCAGTCTTCTTTTCATGTTTTTCAGGTGGATCTAAAGCTATCAAATTAATTACGGAACTTTCGTCAAACCTCTTTGATATAACTTTTAAACTGCCAAATTAAGTTATTAATGACCAAGTATATTTTTTCTAAAAGTTTAAAAGCTAGAACGATATTAAGATAAGTGCCTTACAATTTTTAAAGATTTTAAATTCCTTAGCAGAGGTTGGTTTAGCAAAAAAGTAAAGAGCGTGTAATGGCGAAATTAGACTGAAGTGTTATTCGCTAGAACGCCTGTTTCATAAATATATGTGCTAAATCTTTACAAATTATAAGAAAAGTAGGCCATATCGTGGTCTCCCTGTGCATATCCTTTCTTTTTTATTGGCTTATTACATTTATGTTTCCAGCTTTTCGGTTTAATTTTAAAGTAACTTATTTTTTATTATATATATTTTTTAACCTGACTTTTACGTTTAATAAGCCCAAAAATTATTAAAAAGTAAAAATAAAAGCTTAATTTTTTGTTTATAAAGGCACAGACTTATAAAAAAATAAAACCTTTTTGTTTTTTAGCAAGTAAACGTCGTTAACTGTTTACTGTAAAGTATAACTAATAAAAAGGCAAGAGACTATAAAAGTTGATTGATAAAAATATTGTAATAACACTTGATGAGAACTTAATAAATTTCATCCCTCAATAGAAGAATCGTTAGGTTCTTTATAAGAGAGACTCTATTAAAACAAACTATAAACAAATAACTTATAAATGTATATAATTAGAAAATATTTGCATGTAAAACTAGTACTAAAAAAATCTAAACTCTTTTAATTCCTCTAAAGTAGTTAAAAAGGACCTCAAACTTAAACAGTGCCAGTACAAAAAAGTAACAAATTCTTCAAACTTTTTACTCTTATTCAAGACATCTGACTCTACAGGCGATAAGTACCTAGTGCTAAATACTGATATAAACCATTTAAATAAGCCAAGAAGCCTTACATTTTATAAATTTAGATTTCCTTACATTAAAGGATTATCAACTTGAAACCGGGTCAACTCTATTAACAATTCAACATGTACACTCAACCACCTGAACCGAACTTTGTTCTATACAGAAGAGGATCTATAACCTCTAAACTCTAAACCACACGAATGAACTTTGAGACATTACCAACCTTAAATATGATTAATACAAGAAAAGTCCTCATCTTAAAAAGAATGGTGTTAAACAACAACTCGGTAAGGTAAATGGGACATAAATATATTGATAAAATATTATTACTTATCTTGGAAAACTTTAATTCAAGATAAATACTTTTAAATTGCGAACTTCAAAATTGAGCTTTACAGAACGGAACTTGCAATGAAGGGAATGCAACAAACACAAATTATACCCGAAAAACAACGAAGGCCTGTAAACACAATTTAATTCACTGTTACTGTACGAATACGACTAAACTTCTACTCTGTAAATACAGCTATGGGGATCAATTAATAGAAAACGTTACACGAACCCGTGAAACATTAAAATGAAACAATACCGCTCCTCAAAACGTAAAAAATCAAACTCAACAAAAAGAAAAAATAACCAGCAAATAACTTATTTTGAAGGACAAAAAGAATTTAACATCGAACCATAGTAATATACTACTGAAAAACTAGCAAACTACCACGAATTTATTAGCGGTTAATTACAACAAAACTCGATACCGAGCATGAAACAACTAAAGGTCATAAAAAAAAAAAAAGAAAAGTTTCTAACATAAAGTAAAAATTTTCCGATATATTTATAAAAATTTAGATTTTTATTGATAGCATTACTAAATTTGGTTCTTTGAAATCGTTTAAATATAAATTTAAGTACCACGTGCTTTACATTTAAGGTTAAGCTTCGCAATTCATACTAGTTAATTTTATCAATATACATTCCACTTCTCTTATATTATATTTTAAAGTTACTTTTTTATTAATTTTAATCCATAAACAAGACAAAAAATGATCTAAGACCTCTAAGACAGAGTAGACCTTGTAAAATTATACATGCGAGTACAAGTTCTCATAATAAACCTGATGAATGCAGGGGTGGGAGTTTGTAGACGAGCAACTTAGTTTTAGAGTTTAAGAAAAGCAGTTGACTTTCTTTTCCTTTTCCTTTGTGATTATCCCATCACATAACAAATATAACAAAATTTCCAAATTGTTCCCAGTGTAGTGGTTTTTTGGAGGAACTCGGTTCCACTATATATACCTTTACAAGTGATAAGGAAGGATAACTACTTTGTAAGAAGACTTGGACTGCTAGTAAAGTGTACCAGAAAGAGTTATAATATAAAGGGAAGTCAACTTAGGGGTAGCATGGCAACGAATAAAGCCTCTAGTTAGGCTTAATACGGAAATCTTATATATTATAACGTGTAAGCTCGTTACAAAATAGTTATTTTTTATTAATCTCACTAACAATGCAAGTTTAATGATAAAGGAATATAAAGAATAAACAATAAATATAAGAAGCGCGTTATTGACAGTATTTAATTAATAATGAATTATTCTATTGCAAACAATTACAAAGTTTTATGTTTGAAAACGGCATTATAGTGCTCCCTTTTTATTATTATTTGCCAGCCTCATTTCTCACCATTCATCTTTGATAAAATTGTCTGAAAAAACTCAGAATAAACACCGAAAGTAGAAATAACTTTTATTAAGTTTATTATGCTATTATTTTTTTAAGGCTCTTCTTTCTCATTTTGTGTTTCTTTGTTTTTAAATGAACTTGCCATTCATAAAGGCCATAAAAATCCTAATATAATTATAGCAATAGAAAAGTTTTTGGAGAAAACAGATATATATATATATAATTACTTTTTTACATACTTCACAATTATAAATTTTCCACAACTCTAAAAAGTTTGTGGCCTTCCTCATTTCTAAAAGTTTAAATACATTAAGTTTCTTCAGAAAATCGGCAAAAGGCAACAATAATTCTGCTTCTGAGTTGGTTAGAAACGTGCGAACAATCTCAAAACCAACTTTCAAAAGGTTTTCTCGGGGCAGAGCATCAATAATGTAAAGTAAACATTTCTTGTTACTTTCTTTTAGGGGGCGGACTTCGTCTCTTTTATTTTTAAATATTCCATTCGAGTCATCAAAGTGCATAAGATCACATGCGAATATAAAGCGCCTTAGAAGCCATGAACGTTGTTTTCGAGCGTACCTAAGTGATTCCATTAAGAAATAAATTAGTCTTAGTATTTGATATGTTTTATACATTAGTTACAAAAAATACATAATAAATAATTATAAAGATCAAATCTCGAGTAAATTTGCATTCATTGAATACCTTCTAGTAGCTGCTTTCATACGCTGCAAACAACGATTAAAAAGAAGCGTCTCTACATATATTCGCAAAAAATAATATTTTATGTTAAACAAAAGTAATTAAGTGATACTTCCTAAAGGATCGTCTTCCTGGGTTTCCTCTAAAAACTTACAGAAGCCAATAAACGGACTCATTTCTTTGAAGCCAATACTCTGCAGCGCGCCGCAATTAAACACTAAGCAATTTTTAACAAAAAGGATCAACTCATCCAGGTGAGAAGCGCATGATTTTTCACTGCTGTTCATGTCTTTAAATTTCCTGTAATATTCTTTTAAAGGCAATCCGCTAGTTCCTGAAAAAACCACAAAATTCTTCCATATGAAGAGTAGTTCTTTAACCAATCCCAATTCAAGCATCTTATCAATCCGGTTATTTAATTGGTCGTCTAAGAACGACAAGTTTGTATCCAACCAGATAACGCAGGTGGACGAAAAACGACGCCTGAATGTTTTATATGTGTCACCATTACAGAATTGTTGCGGAAAAAATTTAGAATAAAGTGTTCCTGCGAAAAAGTAGTCAAAGTAATAATGATGCAAAATACTACAAAATTTACCAGTTTCTTTAATAACTTCTAAAGCACGCTGGATTTTGCGAATATTATTGGGGTGTAATTTTTGAGCCATAACAGGGTCAAGCTCTTTCAACTTTTCATATAAAGGTTTATTAGAATTCTCGGGTTCAGTAATATTATTGTTAAAATCATGTGAATAGTCTTGAAAAACTGACTTAAAAAGCACCAATTCGGCGTAGTAACATGTGCCTCCTACCAAAATGGGGAGTTTTCCTTGTAAAAAAGACCAGGAGGGGTAATATAAATAAAGAAACTTGCTAAAGGTCACATATAATGAACTTTATAGATAAATAATCGTATAAATAATAATAGTTACGCCATTTCCATGGTAAATACTAATACAAAATTAATTCTTTGGAGTAAATAAAAAAACTTTAGTTTCGCATATTCTATAATAGCCTTCTTAAACTCTTACCATAATGATAGGCCCAAAAGCAAAGCACATACATTTAATCAGAAATAAAAATTTGTAATAACCTTTCTTGCTAATGTTAATAATGGCTGCAAAAGCATCATTTTTAAAGATGTGTATATTGTAATTTTTCTTTTCCAAAGGAACATACCCAATTAAATGATGGATTATGCCTAGTCTCTCTTGTTCGGAAAGTTTGTTGGTTGTGATAAAAAGGTCTTCATAAACCTTTTTAATATGGCAAAATATAATAAAAAATAATTGTAATGGAGTAGGAGAATTTGTGCAATATTTAATATTCAACTATAAAAACTAACTAATAAATTTAACTTACTTGCATGGAATCACAATTAATTATTTCTCCATTGAACAATAGAGCTATTTCAATGGCAAACTTGGACTTTCCCACACCTGTGGGCCCTAAAGAACCTTAGAAAATAAAAAATTTATTTAAATAAAAAATCTTTACCGAGTATAAAAAGTACAGGGATAGTCTCGATCGAGAAAATATCATCCATAATAAAGTTGTCCAAGCTAAAAAAAACAATAATGAGTTGTCTTTAATAAGAAATAGCTAAAATATAAGTTATTGAAAATACATGAAAAACTGGAAATAAGGATGAAAATATAATAACTTCATAAAATTTAGATAAAACACAAAAACAAAAAGGGAAGCAACAACAACAGCATATAACTTTGGAGAATCTTGTTTGCTTGAGATATCGCAGAAGCAAGCAAATTTTGCTTTATAGGTGCTAAGAATTAAGAATTAAGAAACTTTAGAGTTCTTATAATAACTACATTTACAACTATAAACATTTGTTATTTTATTATAAAGGAACTCCAACAATTTCAAAAATGTCAGAACAAAAAGAATTAATAAAAGATCTGAGCATGGCGTTGGACCGGTTACCCGTCACCTTATTAGTAGCAGCATGACTGACTACTTTAGACTGTTTTTATTTATTTTCAAAATCATATATCATATTTTTCGTTATATATAAACTATTTGGAACACTAATGCCTATCGCTAATATTTTGTAAACTATTGAACTAATATATGTTACTTTTTAAACCTTTATAGTTTATAAGCTACCTATTGAAGTTCACTTATTTTATTCTAGAAACCATGATTATAAAAGTTTTTTATAACAATACTTTAATAACAGTTGAGATAAACTCTGAAAGTACAACTTTTGAAACGCTTCTTTTGGCTTTATCATCATTTTTAAATAATAGTAATGGTAGTAATAATAACATTTTTCAGGAACGTAAGCTTCTGCTGCCAAGTAAAGGATTTTTATTAAATACTGAGACGCAAGTCGTGTCCGAATTTCTTAAAGACAACGAAATGGTTTATGTAATGGATACGAAATTAAATTCAGATAATATTGAAATTAAACAAGAAAGTGGTCTTTTTGAAAATCTTTTAAAAACCTTTGAAAATATTGAAACGTTTGTTTTTCCTAAAAGTTCTAATGATATGGAGACAAGGACCTCCGAAAATTTCGATAACTATTCGTACTGGAAAAGTATAATTATTTATTTTATAATCTTTACTTTTCATGTTTCGTTATTTATATTAGAAAAAATTGACAAAGCTACCACTCACTTGAATAACGCCGATGAATCCCCTTTTAGTTCTGAATCTACTGATTTTGCTAATAAAAATTTAGTATGATTTTAACTACATTATATAAATTTTTATAACTTCGTGTTGTAATTATAAAGTCAGGGCTTGGTCTTTTTCGTTCCTTAATTAAAACCTTTTTAGCTTTTTCTAAAGATTTGCAGCCTAACACAGAACAAGGTAACTAAGTTTAATTGCTTTTAACTACTACCCCTCTAATACAAATAATTTTTAATTAATATTTTCTTTATTATAGAAACAAGCTCGGATGAAAGTGATGAAGAAGTTGATGAAAGTTTTGATCCCTTTTCTGATATTGACGAAGTTTGGTTATATAATAAAAGCTTTTTAACGTTACTACCTATTCCTTTTGTTCCTATTTTAGATAAGATAATTATGGTAATATATTTTTTTATAACTGTGCGTTGTTTACTTTCAGTTTTACTCAATGAATGAAAGTTATAATTATTTTGTTGTGGAAGTAAAAACTACCTTCTCTTTATAAGTTCCTTACATTATTTTTTACTTTCTATTTTAAATCACTTATTATTGGGGAAAGTCTTTTTAAATTTATGAGCAGTTTTTTACTTATTTTATACTCCATATGATTAAAATTTGTTAACGTTATGCAATATTATTAGTTATCAAGAAATTTGATTACCCCCTACTATTTTTTTTAAAGATCTCTCTATTGTTAGTAATAAAATTAATTTTTTTAAAAAGAAATTTTATATAACTGTAGATAATTTATGACTCGTATAAAATGTTTATATTATCAATTGTGCATATACCGAAGGGGTCTCTTCTTCAGCTTAAAGAAATGGGCTTTTCAGTTGAGAGCGCAAAGAAGGCTTTAATATTAAACAGGTTTATTTATTAGATACAGATACCTATTAAGGATATTATAATAACAGAAATCCTTTTGCTTTTTTTATCGAAAATTTATTATAGATGGTATTTCGTGTAAAGTGTTTAACTTTTTATAGCACGTTTCCCATATAACTTTTTTTCTTACTCAGGAGTATTATTCTTCTAATGATTAATTTTTCTATAGGTAATTAGTATAATCTAAACATTTCTCACGGTATATATATATGAAAATTATTTATTCCGTTTAATTTTTTATTTACATTTTTTTTACGGTAGAAATACTTACTATAAATATCTGTATTAAAGGAAACTTTGTGCGTTCTGGTTGTTATTAATGTAATAAAGTTATCCGCAATTAATAGTTTATGTATTTTTTAAAGTCGATGGCAAATAAAATGTAAATGTTTCGGGAAATTGTGTTTATTTATATCTAAAAAAAATCTTATTTATAATCTCATTAACAATATTTATATTTTTATTAGATGTTCTCCAACTCTTGCATGCGAGTGGCTCCTGAAACAAAGCGAGGAAAGTTTAAGCGAACCACTGACTTCAACTCAACTCAAGTATATAAAAAGACAGCGCGAAAGGGATAAATCTTTTCATATCGATGAAAACGTATATTTTATAAATGTATAACAACAACAAAAATATAATAATAATAGTAATAATAGAGATTGCTTCGTTAATGTCTTAAATTATCGTATCTTTTTTATGCACAATTATGCTTGCTCACTTATTATTTATCAACATTATTATATTACTATTACTTTTATTTTTAAGTTCACAGTTATTAATTATATTTAATAAATATAAGGCGCGCTGTTTATTAGTGGCCATGGGCTTTAGCCCCGCTGATGTCCGTACTTCTTTACTTTTATTTAATAATGATCAACAAGCCGCTTGTGATTGGTTGCTTGGATACAAGCCTCATCCCTTATTGGAAGATGATTTGGAAGTGATTTTTATATATTATTTTATATACGCTCATTAAATATTATATTAGTCATTATATTTTATAATTATCCGTTACTTACCTATATTTTAAATCTTCAGCTGCTTTAATGTTTTTTTTTCCGTTGATATGTTGTAAATAGTTAACGAATATTGCTATTTATTACAAAGGAAGTCGATGCACTGGACGTTGATCACCCGCTTGTCCGCTCAATGTTTGAGGATCAAATTATTAAACGAGCCCTGTCCAACCCCAACGTTTACTCTGGTACGTTGATTATACAATATATATTATATTATAAGCGTCACTATTATTATTACTAATAGCATTGAAAAAAGTGCAAGGAAAACAAAAAATGCTTGACTTTCTAGTTAATCAAGACGCGGCACCTGTTTTGCTTCAATTGATTAAACTATTAAGTGATTCAGGAAGTTGATAGCGTTTATATATATTTTTTTATAATATTTATTTACATTTTTCGGTTTGACTGGTCCAAATAAATCATTGATACGTTTACCTTTTTATATTTTTCTATTTTTATGCTTAATTAATAATAACTATAATTAATAAAGAATGTAAACGAAATCTGCCTAGTATTTTCTTAAAGCAAAGGCTTTATATTATAGAAGGAATACTTTTTCACAGTGGGGACTCACGCACACACTCGTTTTTGTACAGCTGAAAAGCTAACGAAATTAAATTTATGTTAAGCTGAGACTTCTTTATAGAGCCTGTAGCATATGCGACCTGTTAACACCACTCACCTCGTGGAGGTTCTACGCTACTTGTGTTATCTTTTGGTTTTGGCGAAGACGATTGCTTGGTCTTCGGTTTGTTGTATCCAAAAACGAGCAATTCCACTTTATAGCACTCCTTTTTCCAATGAAACAAACCAGAAATTATTCTTTGATACTCTGATGTGGAACAAACACTATAGTCGAGCTGTCTCATTTTAACCGGATGCAAGACTTAAAAGTCAAATCACTTAGGCAAATATGCAACTCTATTTTTTTTTTGGATGAAGAAAAAGAGCGATCAATTTATTGTCTCGTAGGGGGAGGGGTTTTATACCTCAGGAAAGCAATACGGAATGTAAAACAGGAATAAAACACGTTCGATGACACAGTCACTTGACACGTGCGTATGCATCACGTGTTGTAGACACATGACTTATCAGTGTTAATTCCAACATTTTCCAGATACAAATTTACTAGAATTAGCATAAAAATGTACAAAAAGCTAAAAATTATGTTGCTTACTACTTTTACGATAATTTTTTATTAAACTTTATATAGTTTTATATTTTTCTGCAATGATGTTAATGACAAGCTCCTTAAATTCCTCGTACTTTTGAAATATTTTTTCTGCTTCGGCTTCTTCTTGCTAAACAAAACAATGAGGAATAAAAAAGCGGTATTAAAAATATTATGATGCCTGGTTTAGGTTCTCCAATCGTTCCTTTAAAAGCCTGATTGGCCACGCACTGTACTGAGCCTGTCATCACGTGGAAAGTCGTGTGTAGACAACGTCAATATTCATTCTAACCACTTTTGCTTCCACGAGTTCCTTTTGCATCTCTTCGTCGATCGGGGAGCATTCATGCAAGCGGCACGAAGGCAGCTCTCTCACTTAAAAAAATTGCATTTAATTTGTCTATAATTTCTTTTTAATCAAATTAAACGATGAAGCTTTCCCTAGCAAGTGTTTCACAACAAATAAACTTGAACTTCTTGTAAAATTTTTATTAGTCTAAGTTACTTCGTTGTAAACTAAAGAGGAGACAGTTACAACGAACATCATTAAAAAACTACTGTAGCCAAAAGTTATAAAAGTTAGCACATCTAAAATATTACTAAGCAGGTAGTACAGGAAATAAGTATATTAAATAAATATCAAAGTAACTATATATTTAAAGTCAATCATGCCAGTACAATTTATTAGCACCCTAAATTATTTTAATAGAAGTGTTAAGGAAACTATTGTGGAGCGCAATTGGTATAAAGCAAGCAAACTATATACTACTTGATCGGGTCAGCGGAAGACTACTTTCACCTAAAGCGGGGCCCGCGATTTCCGTTGAGCTGGCCAGCATGACTAGATATATCAAAATATTATTACTTGATACTAGAAAATACTAAATTATTGTGGTTCACTAGAAGTTGGCCAAAGCATAGATATTAGAAACTATGGGCCCATCATAACCGCTAGCATGAGCTTTCTAAGGCAAATTATATTATTTTTAAAACCCATTGGCTTCCATATAGAGAAGCACTTTAACTCTATATATACTGTAAGATGAACCAGAAAGTGTAACAAGATTAATATTTGTATGAATTGCAAGCATAGGCAGCAGATAATTATTTTCTTAAAAACTGTTAAAAGATAAACCAATAAACATAATATTAGACTGTAAAAATTAAAATTAAACCAAATAAACGGATCCTATTTGCTCTTTATTTTTAATTTAATTTAAATTTAATAGATTCACAAATAAACTTTTCTTATTATAATAAAAATTTCTAATTTATAATTATAAGTAATATAAAAGTTTACTTTTAAGTATATCTAAATTATTTTAAAGAGTTAAAAAAAATCTGATAAAAGATTAGCGTTTAATAAGTCGTCAAGTAAAAATAATACAATGGAAAGTTAACAGTTTTGTAATAATAAGCAACATAGAAAACTTTTACAGTTGTAAAAATTAATGAATAGTTATTTTTTAAGTGTAAAAGGGGACTTGTCTTTAGCCAAGAGCTTCGTTCTTCAACGTTGTCCGCTCCAATAAGATGTACTTTTTTGCTTTCAATATTTTTAATTTTAAAGGCATAAATAGTCTTCGATTTTACCTAAAAATAGAAAAAAAAAGACTAGTAAAAACAATCTAAAAATTAAGTAAAAAAACCATTTTCAAGCAGTAAACTATTTGAAAGCCAAAGTAAAATTAACTTAAAGTTTATACAGAAAAGTATTTTTAAAGAAACAACTTGATTACATAAATTGTCTAGACTAAGACAACAATAACGATTAATATTCCGCTAAGATAGTTAAACTAAAAGTAATAAGGGAGATATAATATTAATAGTTTTAATACGAACGACTACGTATAAAACCTATTATTAATAAGTAGAATATAAATGTATATTCTAATAATTTTTTGATTAGTTGTTTTAAGTATATAAATCTCTGGGAGTTTCTTGATAAAGATATTCCAAATACGTGTATTAGTTGAGTGAAACAATAATTTACCTTAGCATTTTCGGCTGATAAAAGTTTAATTTTATCCAAACGTATTTCTCTGCTTATCGGCTAAAAAATGCTTTAAAAATATTACGAGCGTACAAAAAACATTAAAAACTTCTTTTTCCTTTGACTTAGGATTAAGTTTGCTGTATACCAATATAGGCGGCCCTAATAAGAATTAATTTCAATAATTACTCAAACTAAAAACTCTATATGAATTTTGAAAACTACTTATTAAAGGAAATTCAACATAAGAAGAGCAATTTAATTTATCACCTCCGTTATTACAAGTTTTATCTTTTAATATAAACAGGCGCCCTTGCCAACCGCTTATACTTCCTCGTTTATATAAAACTCCAGCTTTCGTGAACTTTTCGACATTCTCGCTCATGAGTATTAATACTAGCTCCTTCAAGTAAGGAGAAAAAATCAAATTTATAGTTATAAGCTACTTTAGTAAAAAGATTTTATAACTCGTTTGGTAAACGTCGTGCCAATAACAAGCTTCTATGATAAGAGCGATATCTTCCGTATGCGAGTTAGTTAGGCGAACACGTTAAGTGGCAGTCAGAGAAAAAAATTGTAAATCATCGAACGACAATTGGAGAGAAGAGCAACCGATGTTTTAAAATGCAGTGACTTACAACGCAGTCTGCAATAAGACTAAAGATACCTCAACGCACGCAAAGCGATAAGTTGTAGTATTTAGCGTCTCAGATTTTCTATTAATACGTAAACACTCCAAGTAAAACATTAAGAGTTTCTACTAATAAGGCACACACTAACCCTGCGGGGCTTGTGCCATATTACAAAAAGTTATACAATGAACTAGCTGCAATTCGATTGTTTAAATCTTGAGGTAGTTGGGAAGATAGCAATCTATTCCATGCAATAGCGTTAAATTATAAACCGTCATAAGCTCTTTAAAGATTAACCCTTTGTAGGTTACCGGTTACTATGTTTACCACTTGTCGCTAGTTTCAATTTTTAAGAGTAGGTCTACGAAAATTGACCTAAACGACAGGCTTGGTCTCTGAAACAATCTTTGGTAAGTTTGAGTACCACTTTCTAACAAATTAGGCAGTAACCAAAAAAACAAAAAAAGTGGTAAATTTAGTTACTAGTGGACTTAAAACAAATCTATCTTAAGCCCTAGAGTTTTGCCCGTCGAAGGGTTAATGCTAAAAAATTATACCCATTTTTTTGTTAATAAAGTACCAATGTGACCGTCACGTGACTATATACAATTAAAATACCAAAAACATTTTTGACAAGTCAATTGAAGTATACGAATTATGGGATTTGGCTTTGCCGTTTGTTTTACTGTTAAATTGCACAGCGTCCACAGGGATCCTCTTTAACTTAAAAGGTTTTTTTAACTAAATTCTAGGTATAATATTAAATTATTAATAAGATAGCACCTTGTTTCTTAACGTAAAATAACATTTCCCCTCTTTTTATTTATATTAATACAATAAGAAGTTCATTTGTAAAACAAGTATTAATAATAATTCAGTTTGGGTGAGTACCATTTACAGTTAATATTTTTATGTATTGGTTTAATGTCATTTTATAATAAATTAAAAAAAAGGTAACTACTTCCGTAAAAGTTTTGGTCGTGTTGTGTAAAGAACAGACGTTATATATGTAGATTAAAGATGATCGCAAAGTACAGTGTCCTATAAACTTAAATAGCCCTGCGCCGTCAATATAGCGACCTTCGAAAAGTTTAAATAATTTTTTAATATGGAGCTTTAAAAGTTTTTTGACTCTTCCTAGCTTCTTGTGCCCTAGTAACCGTCTTAATTGTTAGAGTGCAGTTGTATTTCTTGCAAGGTCAATTCTTGAAAAGTCAGTTTATGATAAGTAATTACTGATCTCTAACATAGGAATAGACGTTTTATCTATAATCCTTAAAACCCCAGAGACTCAAATACTTTTAAGAGGGGGGGGTGTACACGAGAATGTGACTTTTCTTTTTTAAATAGGACGGAAGGTCAAGATTAATTAATATACAAATTATCTAAACTTTTATTTAAACTTATTTAAACGAAAAAGCAACAATTATAAAGAAACCATAACATGTTTATGTTATGAAAACATACGTGGAGCTAATTTTTTATATAAGGCAGAACTTTTATGTTAGCAAAATATAAAATAATTGTTTAAACTCCTTTCTAACAAAAGCTTTCATTAAAAATCTCCCGTTAATAAGATCGTAAACAACATACATAAGTAAAATTCAGACGAGAATTAAAGCCAGCTTTGCTTGTAAATAGTAGCTCATTTGTTTTCCTAAGTCAGTAATCCCAAGGAACGGAGCGGAGAGAAGTTAAGGATATCTCGATGTGCCAAGTCTAGACAGGGGGATCGGTAATAGACGGATTGCCCGACCCACCATCCCTAGTACGTCTTTTCGCACGTTTCGTATGGTGTGTATTATACGCCTCGGCTTTATAAAAAATAGCTCTTTTTCTTAACGTGAAAGAGTGAGGACTGGCGTAGCTAGTTCTTCTTCTTTTAAGCTTACTTGATTTAATGCTGCCGCCTTTAAAGATGTCTCTTCGTGTATCAGTATTTTTGGGGCTATGCTTACTAGAGTCTTCCCTTTCATGATTTCGGCTTCGGTTAGCTACATTATAGTGGTGCTTAGAAGGAAAATGTTGTTCGCTATCACCACCTGGGCTATTACTATAGGAATTGTATTTGCGAGGGGGGCTGCCGCTAATATAGTCATCTCGACGAGTTCCGCTATTAAATAACGTGGTACCACTGCTAGTAACGGGGGCAGAGGAACTATTAGCCGGGCTGTTATGAAGTCTGTTGGTAAACCCGTGTGGTGTATAGCTATTAGTTGAATCAATATTGTCAATTCTGCGGCGTTGTTCACAATAATTGTTGGTAGTTTCCTTAAGGTTAATATCCTCCAACGCACTGGCTCCCAAACTTTCTTTAATACCTGTGTAGTGTAATATATTCATACATAGTGGAAATACACTGCATGTACTTACCTGATGCTGAAGAAGTCTTAGAAAAATAAGATTCATCTACGCGAATGAGCTGCTTTTTTCCGGCGCAGTCGTCTATATACGCCTAACAAAAATCAAATACAATATAAAAAAACACTTTGCGTTCATAATTCTTTATATACCTTCCAATGAACATTGCGAACAAGGGATTCAATCCGGCCAATAAGAATCAATTTAAACTTTGCTCGAGTCAACGCGACGTTCATTCTACGCAGATCCGCCAGAAAGCCAACTCCGCCCTCGTTTAAACACAGTTGACGTGTTTAGCAGTTCAAAGTGTATCAGAAAGTCCACGTACTACAGGGGAAGCTCGGACACACGAAAAAATAACTATGTCCTTTTCTTTGCCCTTTTACAATATTAATATAAGTTGGAATAAATATAGTAAGTAACCAGAAACCTGGAAGCTATCAACTGTTCCAATATCGATAGTTTCTATAATTTCCTGCCCGAAATTACGCACAAAAGCAGAGCGCAGCTGATCCTTTTGTGATTTATACGGTGTTATAAGTCCTTAAAAATAATAATAGATAAGTAATAATGAACAATGGTAATTAGAGTAGAAGAAAAGACGACCTATTTTCCCACTAAAGTCAATATCCGGATAAGTCGTACGCAAGTACATAAAAGTCTGAACACAAAAAGCAACTTCCGATTTATTGTAAAGGGAAGTGTGTCCTCTTTGCTCTTTTCCTAAAAGGCAAGGAAAGTAGTAATAAAATATTAATGAGCGCTTAAACAAAGATAAGAGAGCAGGTGAACACCGGAATCCATATCAAAAAAAGTGACTGCGGATCCCGAAAACTTTCTATCGTGTTTATAAGATTTATTGTATAATGAAGAGCATACATTTTCCCCGTCTTCCAACTCATTCTAGTATTCGTAAAAGCAGTTATACTTATGATGTGAACACTGACGCACCTTGTAAAAGTAAAAACGGGGAAACTGGCTGATGTCTGGGTGCATCCGGTATTGCACATTTAGTTTTTCTATAGAAAACACCGAACCGTTCCTTTCCTACGTAAGTCGGGCCGTATTACTTATAATATTTGTATAATCTGTAGTATTATTACTTGCGCTTCATAATAAAGAGTGAATCTAGCAAATAAACTTTGCTCATATTTATAAAGTTTTGCAGTTTGTGAAGTAACGACAGCAGGCAACTGGTTGGCATCTCTTTCATAATATAAGGCAACCGACATTCAACGTTAATATTTCTTACAAACGCACCCCACGAGAATGATCTTGTTACTGGAGTACTTTAAAGGGATAAGCGTCTCTAATTCGACACCTGTCAACCAATAGTTAGCCAAGCAAATATACTAACCATAGCAGAAATATTTCTAAAGTTACAATACATAATAACAATTCATTTTTTAAAAGTAAAAATAAACACATCAACAAACATTGAGCTGCTTCGTCAATAATAATGCAATCGAAGTGGGGCGCCACGCGCTGAAGAAAGCTGCTTCCGGAGCCTGCGCTCCAGCATCACCCCAAATAACAATTAAATAAGCAGGGAAAATAAAGGGTACCCGAAAGTGTGCACGCCACAATATCCGCATCCAGAATAAAATCATTTCGGGTTTTTTCAATGTTGAGATTCTGTTTTCGAAGGGTCAGCTCTTTATGTTTCTTGTACTCCGCTAACTGTTGGTGCAGCCTGTAAAGATATTATTTTATACGAAACGACGTACAAAATTCCTGTGCAAGTAAGAACCTCTTCCTTTCTAATAATAGTTCTTTTTTACTGTTTAAAAGTGTTTGAAATTTTTCTTCCATTTCAGCCATACAAAAAGAATCTTTCAAGGAGTCTCTGAATTCATGAAGAGCATTTATAAGTATAATATAATCTATTACATAAAATACTTTGAATAAAAAGAATTAATATCCATTTGAATTTTGTCAATATGCCGGTTCAGACTGTGTAAACGATCCTGAACTTCATAAACTTTTTTGCGTGATTGCTAAAGTAGAGGAACTCTAAACAGAGAAAAACGCTAATATGAAAGTATATAACTAGAACCTTCAGTTCTTCCATGGCTTTTTTCCCGTGGACTACTTTACGCATCTTTCATAGATATAAAAAAAGATTTTAGTAAGATCCAAAGGTACAAAAGGAGAAGGAACAACCAAACTCGACAAACACAAGTCTTCCACTAATGGATGAACTTTCTCGCCACTCCCCACACGGACCATCACCGGAATATAAAGAGTGGATTCCTGCGGAGTCAAGACGCCCCACCTCAAGCGTAGTAACAACTCATCAACAGCAGAATTCGACGGAGCGCAAAGAAGTACTGAAAAAGATAACTGTCGTCAAGATAATTATTAAAAATATTATAAAAAAAACTTCGAGAGTTTGTGTTTTTCTTCGGAAAAGATGGCGAAACTTTGGTGGCCAAAAAAGCACTAATAATACCCAGGATAGTTCGGGTCTTTCCGGTGCCAGGAGGGCCCTCAAGAATTAAAGTTCTAGTAATAAACTATGCAACACAACAATATAGTTTTCTGTACAGCAACCTGTATAAGAGTAAATCCTTCGTGACTCACAGAAGAGCGGATTGCGTTCAGCTGAGAGGCGTTGAAGCTATTTAATTATAAACATTAGCAAGTCAATGTAACAAAGTTAATGAGATGAACTTCTTAATGAGATGATCCATTTTCACTGGAGCAGAAGTTGCCCTACCAATAGTAGGAGAGAGAATAAGTTTCAGAGTCGGATAATGCTCTACCAACCAGTAAAATAAACAGCAGTCATAACAAGACCGTAAGAATAAAGTTACCTAAGCCAATAAGAGACTGATATTGGCGATAAAAGGGCTTGAAGTTGGTAATCTTCACCAGTGCGTATTTCGATTGGATACAGATTTCCTTCTCAAAGCGTAGAAGGTGCCGAGAAGCTGTATACAAACCAAGCAATAATCATTAACATAAGGCATAGGCAGCACGTTTATACATCGAAAGCAGAATTGAGACTGGAAAAACTCCTTTCCTGCCTGTCTGCTTTTTAGTGATATCATACCTGCCGCGTGGTAAAGAAAGGAAATCATCAAAGTAAAGCATTTAATTATACTTAAGGCGCCCGGAAGTTTCTCCAGAGCAGAAGCGCTATCGAGCTCTTTAGCGGGAATGCAGAGAACGATATCGTTTTCCTCAAACACGCGAAATGCCTTCTCAGCGCAGATCCACGAGATGAAGTGGAAATCTCCGACCCGTTTTACCTCTGTTATGCATGAGTCGCGTAGGTCGGCTTTGTTTTCTCAACAAATGGTAATATATATATTTAACCCTGAACAGAACAAATATACTTTGATAATTCGCTGCTAAGATCGATCCCTTCAAGGGCGGCGGCAATAGCGTGCCGAGCTTCAACCTTGCAGAATTTATTTTACTACTCTCATATGAGTACCACACAATAATTAGAGTGCACCAAGAGCAAAGGCTCAAATGTCTCTTTGTACTCCTGAAAAGTCTCAAACGTATTAGGAATACCAGCAAGTGATAGTCCTGCAATTGAATAATAAAATATAGTTGTCTAATAGAAGCCTTATAAGTCACTATAAAAGTAACAATAGAAACAATAATATATATATTTAAAAGTAATATTGTAGGAAAAGTATAAATGAAAAGGCCGGAAAAAATACGAAATTATTCTACAGCGTTAAAGCAGACCTTCTAAGCCGCTAGACGTATCATCATTTAGATCTTCACATAAATTCCAGGAAAGAACTACCAATAAAAGTAAAAAAACACAATAAAGTAAAAACAACAAGTAACCGACCTTTTTTGTGCATTTCATTTATGGAGGGCGCAACTCTTTCCTTCAGCATTTCCTATCGTTTATACAATCAGGATAATAAATACATATGAAGTCAACTTCGTACTTCCAGTGACTTTTCCTTCGGTTGTTTGGAAGAAGGAGCAGGCAGCCTCAACAGAGTTATCGCCTATCATCCAAAGCATATGCTTAACAATGCAAGCAAAAGGGAAAAGGTTTCCTTAAATAACTACTTTTCTGCGTTTTTTGGGGGCTTCCGAGAGATTAATATTAATAGAATACTTTTCTTCATCCACATCAATTACATCCACTTCTACCGTTTCAGTAAAAGTAGTAATTATGATGGGTTAACGAGTTGAATAAAACGTAAATACCAAGAGGCTTCCGAGAGGGGTTGTAGTTTTTGGTCAGAAGCTGAGTGATCTGCACACGCTTAGCAAATTCCAACTTTGCTATACAAGCAAATGCATTAACACGCTCGCACGACGAACATTGAGAGGCTAAAAAAACCTTGACATTTTCTAGCATTCTCGCTGCTAACGGTACTCCCTTTACAACCTAAAAACAATCTCTTGAATTTTTCTTTCAAAGTTCTATCAACGCCGGGGTAGCTCAACAGTTTTTCTACCTCGTCTTTAACCTTTTTTATAAAACCTAAGTCACTCTCTAATAGTAAAATCTCTGCTGCTTTTGATAAGAAACCGCTAAGTCCAGTTCATAACAGGAATCGTCGAGAAGACGAAGAATCCGGAACATGAATTTGTAGGAAATTTGCTGAGGCGACCTAACCCAGCTACAGAAGTATATTATATAAAAAATCAATACAGCGGCAAATGAGAACCCGCTGCATGTAAAGAGACGAAAGTATGGAAGCAAAACGCACTAGCACCTACTTGGCAATATAACGAGGAAGCCAGCGGCCGTGGAAGCGAAGTATGGAACTAGTGGGCGGTTCAAACACTTGAACAGTGAGGTCAAGAAGAAAAGTGTCAAAGCTGTAAAAGCAGATTATAAATACTTATAGATAAGAATAATACACGAGAACGAGAACGAACTTTTTAGGAGATAAGCTGGTAAAAAATTTATGCAGAACTTCAAGAGCACAATATCGAAACTCTTCATCGTGAGAAATAATGCAACAAAGAAGAGAAAGCTGAGGGAAAAAACACTATAGCGTAAATAATAGGATTGGAAAACATTAAAAACCTTCAGCTCCAGAGATTCTCCGATAATCAATAACAGATTTTTATAAGGAAGTTTCAGTAATAACCGCATAAAGTTTTTCATGTAACCTACTGCAGGTAAACATAGCACAATAATTATTACTGTTTAGAAAACACGGAAATAAACTTACAATAAACATAAAGAGCTTCGGTTTCAGAAAAAAGCAAGTCGTCTATGTCAATAATTCCAATGCTAAAAAGAGTTTTTATATAATGAACTGCATCTCAAAAAAATAAATAAAAAGCACCTAGTGTAAGAATGAAGGAGAAACTTCCATAACCGAAGAGGTGCCTAATATACGACAATAGAAAGAATTTAGATGAGCATGCTTCTAGTTACTACATAGTTG
This sequence comes from Zophobas morio, assembly GCF_036711695.1. Taxonomy (NCBI): domain Eukaryota; kingdom Metazoa; phylum Arthropoda; class Insecta; order Coleoptera; family Tenebrionidae; genus Zophobas; species Zophobas morio. The sequence goes on from NW_026972317.1 coordinate 156,830, forward strand.
CTTTCGAGTTTCAATAATTTATTATTATTTTAAAAAATAAAATAAAAACTCTTTTTGGTTTTTCAATATTTACTAAGTTTCAAACGCTTATCATAGTAGATTTAAATAAAAAATACACAACATTATAAACGTTTTCTGAAGAAAAGATGGTGTTCCAAAGAAGAATATTCCACGTCTCATTGCATGAGTTTTTAGTTACTTTGCTCAAATCTTTTGATAGCAAAAGCACCACCACATCCACAGCGCAGGCAGATAATTCATCTGGCAAAGGGGAGAAAGTGTTACAAAAAAGCAAAGCAGTCCAAATTCATCATAAGAGTACCTAAATACATACACTTAACAAGAGACTGGGAAAATACATAACTAAGATCGGCCAAGCAAAATTCTAGATCCTGATAGGAGCATTTGAGAGAGGCGATAGGCCAAACAGAATTGTCGTAAAAACATACTCCCAGCGAGGCCGCGGAAACCGTATTCGCCAGACATTTTAATGCTGCCTGACGAACAACCATTGGGAGAGCGTTATCATCGCTGAGGTTTACCAAGCAGGTAAAAACTTGCAGCAGAAGATCCTGTGCGTTGTCATCTATTATTTATATAATATAATCAAAGTATTCGCACCTGAACGTATTTGCCGTCTGAAGGGTCAACGGACGCAATAAAATCCGTCATCCATGCAAGCACATGGTCTAACGGGACAATAGCGAACTTTTTTGGAGCGGTTTTGGCTAGCAAGGGAAGCCTCGATACGCCCAGGGAAGGTTCGTTTTCTTCCTCACTGGAAGTGCTCTCTATGGATTAAAGTTTCCTTTTGCATCCGAATCGCAAGGCAAGTGTTATAATAATACCGAGAGGGTCATAATTGGAGAGACTCAGGGAGGATACTTGACTAGTAGCTACATCCTTATGCGTCGTAATGCTCTCTGCTTCCGCCCCCATTTTTATCAATAACTGCCTGTGACACTTATTCAAGGATAAGGAACGCAAGGGAGCATGTGTATAATACTTAAAGGCTGGGCCGCAAGTTATGCCTCGTAATAGCTGGAGAGCGTTACAAGTAGGAAGGTAGGCCCAAAATTGCTTTTGGAGCTGCTTCAGCAAATAACTGAAGAGCAAAAGTAGCTAAGGGAACACAAATAACTCCTCAACCAGTTGTCCCCTAAGAGCGGTTGTTGTGCGTTACCGGCCATAAGAAGTCTTCAGGAGAAATGAGGGCGGCCACGAGATGTTCAAGCACACATATAAAGTTCGATGAAAACTCGTCACTCAGCAATGCAGTTTTACTCAAAGACTTGGTTAACCTAATTCTTATAAACAAATCTTATATGCGATATTGAAGATGGGTCAATACCGATATATTCCCAGCCAAAAAGGTCTTTTATGCGGCGTAATGAGCGAGACACTATTTGCTTTTCCAGTAGAAGAGCGGGAATCAAGAAGCGGCTATGGATTATAATACTAATAATAAAGTATTTAAGTAAGTAATATTACATACAAACTTTATAAAATTCGTTGAAAACTTCAATGACTTTCGGTAAATAATTTTTATCAACTTGGGGCACCTGATTTAGAGTTGAGGATGCCTAAAGAAAACTGTAAGTAAAAGTGTTTCAAAAAATAAATTAATGTCACCTACTTAAACATAGTTAATCAATATTTTTTATTATTTCAAAAAATATTCTATTGTATACAAACAAAAGTAACAAAAATAAAAGCTTGAAAGTGCATACCCAACTTCTAACGGAAAGATCAGCATGAATGAGGCATAAAAACAATCCAGTGAAGGGACTTCCAACGTTGAGAAGTGTATCTTATAAAAATAAATAGATAATTATACAAATGACAAATTAAGAATACCTTCACGGCTCAGAAGCTGCACTGCTTTTACAAAAAGTTCGTTAAGGTGCCTATCTTCTAAAATTTTGGGTTTCTAAAAAAAAAATTAGATGCTCGAAAAAAGGGTACTATGTAGTGATAACATAAGATACCGAATTCTAATAAACTTTTTATATATACCGTTCACATAATAAATAATTGTAATAAAATAAAATATTATAAAAAGGTCAAAAACCATTAAAACTTCAAAAAAAGGAGTTTTTAAAGAAACAATCTTCTCCGCAAAGGGTTCAATATTTAAGTACTTCAAGCAAGTAAAGTTTATTAATAATTCAATTTTTTTTTAAAATATTAAGTAAATAATAAAAATACATAATCAAAAGCTTTGCAGAGTCGACTTTGGGTTTTTTGTAAAATCAAAGTTACAAATTTGTGTAAGGCTAAACCAGAGTACTCAAGTTTGTACAGATCCTTGAACATGATAATAAACTTCATAAAACTACTAAATAAGTTAAATAAAAAGAGTGAACGCACAATAGAGCCCAGGAAGGCTTGGACACAAAGAATGCAAATGCACAAACAGTGGTTCATTTTCCTTTCAAACTCCAGAATTAAATTTTTATTTAACACATGTTCAGGGATTGTAAACAGTATAAGAAGCCTAAAAAAATAGATATCATATTAATTTATACATACCATTTACAAAGTTAATAAGGCACCTTTGCATAATATAGTAGTAGGCACACCAGAGATGCTCTTCTTCAGAAGTTATTATTGCGTCAAACGCAATATTTAGCCATTTAGCTTCCCAAAGCTTATCATCTTTTTTCTCCCTAGAAGTTTTTCTGTTCGCATTCTACTAAAATTTATCAAAATATAAAGTATACCAAATATAATCATTATTAAAAAGAGTCCGGCTCTTATCTTCCAAGTCCTATAATTAAAATAAAATTTTGTAAATTAAGTTCACTTACGATATTAACATGTTAAAAGTAAGAAGATAAGTAACATCAAGAAAAAAAAAAAAAGTAACTCTAGTAAGGGGCAGTGGCAAAGTAAAAAAAATCTAACCACTAAAAAAGTTGAACATTAAGAGCACTCAGATTTATTACAGAAAAAGTTAGAATACAGATAATATATATAAAGAGAGGAAGCATCAGAAAATGAATTCAAGCAGCACTCCCCTTAAGGGTAAAACTTTCTGGCATTATCTTCAGACATGATAAGCACGAGCTCAACATTACAAAGCAGAGGGACACTAAATACAACTTACCGGCTGTAGACATCGCCCAGCCAATCATTTGGTATCATGGTATCATGTAGTCTTAAACTAAACTCGTGAAAATAAAACCAACAACCTCTTAATAATTACTTAGAAAGACCTGAGTTTTTCAACAGATGAAGTAATGCGTTAACGAAGTACGCATTTATCTTCTTTTGCTTAATTTGACCCTTAAAAAGATTTTTAAAAAATAAAGACATTTTCAACTCTTAATAAATGTGTTTTTAAAGTAGGAAACTCCATTTGAGGGATAACTTTAGCTTTACTACACATTCTTAGGTTTTCATACCATTAGTAATATATACAATAAATTCTTATAATAATAAAAGTACCGTTTCTAGACATATCGAACAACATGACAGAAAAATCAACATATTGAGCTTAAATGCTTTAAGGTGCAAAATGTAATAATTAACATAGGCTTAAAATTAACTAATTTGATTTGACATTAATTATTTAATAATTTAAAAGATACACTTTATTGCCTGTTTAATTTATCCTGTCCTTTAAAAAATACGAGCGTTTGCTACCTGGGCTACGTCGTCCCAGGGAGCGCTGTGGCTAGTACGAGATAATGCAAGTGGAGAAGAGAAGGAGCGATAAGTTTATCGTCCTGCAGAAAAGGGTGTTTACACCTTCAGGGGGGTAATACAAAAAAATGCAATCCAAGAAAGGACCCTTGTTAGAGCAACGTGTTAAGGGCATGGGATATATAACACAGTTTAATATATGCCACCTCAATCTTCAAACAGCTAAGCAAACGCGCTAACAGACATGAAAGCTCACTTACAAGCATGAGACGGCCCCACGCTGCCTTTTGCGTGGTACATTTGCAGTTTTTGTTATAGCAAGTATAAAATTTAGAGAGTTAAATTAAAAACTAAAAAAATATCTGATAAGAAACTAACTTTAATTTAAACTAATAAAAAACTCAGGCCCTAAAAATACCATTAATAAATAGTATTAAGTAAAGTAAAGTATTTTTTTTTTATCTGCATCCTGCATTTCTGTCTCCAACTACTCGTTAGGTGGCCCGCTCATGCTTATCTCTGGTATACAAGTTAGCACAGACTAGAGAAGGAAAAGAAAATTGGGTTTACAGCTTTTTTCAATGACCTTATATTACACGTCAACATATAAAAAGTTTTAGCGTTACTGGACATTAATAAACTTTTAAATTAGCGCTTTCAAACCTGTGGGCCTCTATAACGGACTATTCGCGCCCAAGGGGGCTTCCCATTATGAAATTGCAGTCAATCTCAACAAGCGCGCGACTTTAATATATAGGAACTTTGATATTGGAAGGATTAATGCAAACTTCAACTAAAAAATAATTTGGTATATTACTGAAGTTACTTACGTTGATGCTTAACATTGTTTGTCTGGGGCGTAACTCGACCTGTTACACTTGACTTCGTAATTCATACATTTAAATTAACGCTGTGGGCGGTCAATGACTAAATATATACCTTCTCCATTGTAGACCGACATAAAAAACCTTTAAAAATCTGTGGGTTTATAGGTACAATATTTAAGTTGTTTCAAAATCTATAAAACATCATATTTTAACATTTTTATTTTCCTCCTGCTTAAATATAGTTTGCTTCGCACTATTTAAAAATAAATTGTGCTGTTTACCAAGTCCGGGCAAAAATGCTATTACAGCTCTTAAGTTACCTAATTATGAATTTGCTATAACTTTAAAGCTGTAAAATCAAACTTTAGTTACTACTCCTAGATGAAAAGTTATATCCGTTAAATATTTGTTTCTTTCCTTCTCGTTTCCTTTGTTTTTATTGTCAAATTGACCCCGATGACTTAAAATCACCAGCCAGTCTTATCTAGTTGTAAGGTGTTTATTGTTGTTTAGGGTTCCGTGAAGATAATAAAGCGAGAAAAAAATTACAATTGAAAAGATAAATGAATAATAAAAGATAAAATAGGTTATTAAAAACAACTTATTAACAACGCGATAATAATATACAAATAAGATAAGGAATTAGCCATTAAAACCGAGAAAGAAACGTAGAAAACAAGTGTTAAAACCAGAACCAAGATCATATAATAGAGACGCAAGACGCGCTCCACTAAAAAAAAAAAGAATATAAGAGTCAAGAAGCTCTCTACCGGGTGCAATCCTTTTATTTAAGAAATGAGTCCAGGGTACATGAAAATACGGTGTTTGAAATAAATAATGTGCTCAAGCGTAACATTTATGGCCCGGGGCCACTGTATACTTAGCTGAACTAGAATTATTAGAAACCTAAATTAAATTTACTTTTGTTTCACTATAACACACTTTTTTACACAATATCTTGATGGAAAAAATTATATAGCAGCAAGTTGCCATAAAGAGATTTGCCCCTTCTTTTATAAACGGCAAATATTTTAACTTTCACGCCAACTTATATTTTTTTAACTAATTTTCTAAATAGAAGTGCTCTTGCGATTTTCTTATGAGCGTTCCAACGTGGATATAAGGATAAGTGGCAGTTAATCATATTTCAATTTTAATAAAGCTTGAAAGAACGATAATCTATAAATTTTATCAACAAATTTTTTTAACTACAAGTGTAATTAATTGTTTATTTTAAAATGTCTTGGTTTATATAAAATTAATTGTCTTTCCGAAATTAAGGTTACCTTAGTTTGCTCAGTAACTTTGAAAAGACCGTATACCCAATGACTACTGACAGATTGTTGAGGTTATGAGAACTGCAAAAATTTGTTTTTATAATTTAGTTGCACTCAACAAAATCATTTTTACCAGAAAATGATTAGATGATGTATTTATCTTTGCGAGGTTTTGTATTAGAGTGGAACTGCGTCATTAAAAACTGCTGTTTTCGGGTGTCTCGCGCAGTGGACAATGTCATCAAGTTTAAATGTTTTTAAAAAATTAAATAGTACTATTGCAAAAAATTTTTCAAACTCTGGGTTTCTTTGCAGTAAAATATTTAGTAGATCCTTACATGATGTCACTAAAGTTCAGCAAACTTCACCTAAAGCTTATTCGAAGTTGATGTGTTGGATGCATTGGCTGGTAACCGAAAAGTTCTGTTAATTCCCCTTCCAATTAATAGCTCACAATTATTATTTACTTTCTTGGAATAAAATATGACTTTATAAGACTGCTCCAGCCTTAATAGGGACTGTAGGGGCCGTACTCTACTCTCAGCAACTGAAAGGCAAGGAGAGAGGTTTATCTACTCGTTGTTATGAGCGCTGTGGTTGATAAACTTCTCCCTTTTTTTTTTCCTTTTGTTATAGGAAATGTGCTCTTCTTACACAAAAGCCTGGGTCTGTTAACCGCCTTTATAGCCATTCCGAGGATAATAGGTCGTTTTAAAACTACCTTTTTCCTTACTATTTAATTTCCTTTAATTACTCTTAGGAAGTCTTACTTCTCAACATCCTGAGAGTTTTAAAAAAGGTTTTAAATGAAATACTTTGTATATTTAGCCAATAAATACAATCTTTTCAGGAATTTTAGGAACTGCTGGAAAACTCAATCATTTATTTCTTTATATTTTCCTTGTGGTAATGCCGAGTTCTGGCATACTTATGGGGTACTTTGGAGGCAAAGGTCTGCCATTCTTTTTCACCACTTTAAAAGGTTTGCCTCTTATTTTTAACTTGGATTTTTGTATAATAGTCAACGTTATGGTAACTAGGCTCTGAGAAACCAAATGAAAGTATATCAAAAAAATCTTTTTGGTTGCACAAAAACTTTGGTTCTTATGGTAGTACTTTTATTTTATTAATATATATATGTATATATTGATATTCCTCCTTTTTTTAAAGCTAAGTACTTAATCCCTCTTCATGTGGGAGCCGTTGGTTTTCATTTGGCGAGAGGAGAGGCCATTTTTGCTAGAATTAATCCTTTTCGAAAACTATGATCAAGGTCCGTTTAAAAAAAATAAATTACAAGTTACTAGTGGTGTTACATCTTCCGACCAACTACTTAAGTTATAAGTTTTTAAAAGCGTGAGCAACTCTAAAGACAGAAGTAAATAATTCTCCCTGGAAAGTGCTTAAGCAGTGGTTTTGCCCTCCATAAAGGGTCGTGACAATTATCATTTCAATTAAGCATGCTTTAACTAACATAGACTTCCTGATAGAGTTAGCTCAATTTCAAAAATTTTCTGTCATAGACAACTATTTTAGTTCATACCTTTTATATATGTGTGGGCTATTCCCTTAAATCTTGTCTTTCTATAACCTTAATACTTAGCTAGAATTTCACTTGTAAGGAGGAATTGAAAACTTATAATTTTCTCTGCGCCATAGACACATATTTTAAACAAAAAGGTAAAGTAAAAAAGACAACCCGTAAGTCGATAATATAAAGAAAAGGCCTAGGACCCTTTGGCAAAACAACACCACTGGGGTTTGCATTCTGTTTCCTTTTTAAGTTTTTATCTTAAAAAAAAAAAGGCCGTTAATACAATATACTCTGCTGTACAACTCATTCTGAGCTAATTTTATCTTAGAAGAGGCATAACTCAAATAAAATTGTTCATTATTAAAAGCTACGCGGTCAAGAAATATATATATGTAAGACTTTAGGGTTAAATAAGCTTATCACCTTACGTTTTATATTTAGCAAAAAACCTCAAGCCTAGCTTAAAAAAAAACTTTTTATATAAAAGCAGTCAGGAGGCGCAAAATTAGCTGTATGGTTTTTTGTTACAACTACATTCTGACCCTTTATAAAGTAAAATAACTCGGAGTATTTGTAATTAATTGCGGCAAGAACCAGTGAGAAGTTTAAAAATAACGCCGACTTTGTTCTCGTTAAAAAAGGTGTAATACGCCTTACGTATTGAAAACTTAATAAAATAAGCAGAAAAAATTTTATCTTTTAAAGGTTTTTATTAAACCACCATCGAAATGCTTTTAAGCTAAATAAAAGATAAAAATTAATTTATTATATAAACTTCCTTACCTTATTTTTTTTATAGAAGTATATGAAACTACTAAATTATTATTTAAAGAAGAGCTGTTACACCGCCCTTTACTATTAAATTAACGACGAAATAGGGTCGGCAGAAAAGACCTAAAAAAGTTATTAATGCTGTTTAACCCAATTAATTCACCTGTCGAGGAGTTCTCGTAATTATTTTATAAAAATTTTAGTTAATTTTATAAGTTATAGAAGTTACTACTCACTTACTATTTTTGTATGAACGTTATTACTATAATTGTTGTTGTGAATACAATTTTCTACTATAATTGTTATTAGTAAAATTGTTGTATTAACATTGTTATTAGGGATTATTTGGATCATTTATGTTTAACGTAGTAGTCAGGATCGTAATCTACATCTTTGGACATAAGTTGGTAATTACGTGTACTGTAAGCTAAATATTATAAATTTACCGCTTAAACTAAGGAGGACTTTGAGAGGTTCAATTTACAATCTTGGTGGAATACGCCCAGTTAGCATTGGAAGAAATTTGCTCTGTTCAGGTTAGCATAGTCCCGCGTAATCTTCGCGTGAATACCAGTAAGCAAGTATTTGTAGTGTCAGCTGGTTCTGAGGCTCAGTCACTTTTCTGCACAACGGGAAGAAGAGAGCGATTCTTAGAGACTTGGAATAACTAAGCAAAGTAATGGGTAAAAATAGAATTATAGTAAAACTAAAACATACAAAGCAAACCAGTATGAGAGCGTTCCATTTAAAAACTTGCCCCTTCTTTTGTCGCAGCCCCATTTTTATGTGTAAAAATACTTTCAAGCCCACCCCTTACCTATTTAATCTTCAATTAACAGCGCACTTTGCTTGCAAATTATTAACTAATACCTTTAAGTTTAAAAATATTAGCTCATCAATTACTTGAGACTACTAAAACCAAGAAATGCAATTATTGTCTAGTGGTTAAAGTGGTTTAGTTTTAACCTACACAACCTTTTTTTTATCAGATGTTTGTTATATATGACTAGTCCAAACCAGAAATAATAAGCCCAATATGATAGATGTCACTGTTGTGGTACTTCCCAAGACTTCGCGTACTTTACTAGATCCCAGCAAATACCTCCCCACCACTTCCAACAGTAAGCGAAACAGTGGAGACTGTTCTACTAGAGCGGCTAGAAGTTTGTAGAAACACAAAGCGCTTCAGATATTTAATTCAGATTTCAAAGAGACTACTCGAGGACACAACAACTATATTGTGCTTGTTGAGTGGACGACTCAAAACTTCTTTTAGGAAATCCACTAATTTCGTCTTTCTCGACGATGGATAAGAGTTTGACCAGCTCTGGCTGGAGGGCTCTTTTTCGTTAATTATGCGCACTCAGTTAGCCCTCCACCACATACCCACGTTGTTTCTATGCGGCGCACCCTTCCAGTGAGAATTAGCACTGCCCTCTAGTCATACTGTTAAACGAGAGCTGGTATCCTGCAAGGCGCACTGCTCTCATCTCACTCTTCCTGCTTTTTACATGCGGAACATCTCAATCCCTGCGAATACACAGATGCGTCGTTCTCTACGCCGATGACACAGCAGTTTACGCATCCTTAAAGAATCTTATTACGATAACACCTATAATACTGCTCAAAAAGACTTGTCAACTGGTGCCGGTAAGTAATTCATATCCAATAAGATGCATTTCACTACCCTCGCCTCCTTGAAGATATTAAAATCCCATAGGGCTCCCGGGTCAAATACTTGTGCGTTATCAACAAGCGACTAACTTGGCGACAGTACGTAGAATTTGCCGTGGCTAAGGTTAAAAAGCGGTGGCCCACGCATTCTTCTCAGTTCTTTCCTTAGTTAATTTTACTGAAATGAAGTTATCAAAACTATGTAATATAAACAAAGTAAATACGGATAAATATAGATTTATAGAAATACCAAAAGTTCTGTAAAAATTTATTTGATAACTTGAGTTCCTTGAGGAACACAACACGCGCCACCTAAGAAAAAGAAAATGTAAAAAAAAAGGTGTGGTGCATGCCACTGTTAATAATTTATCTCCTTTGTTTTTAGCCTTATATCAAAGCAATTAACCTTTAAACTTTATGACCTGCAGCCCTTTAGACTGGAGTCCTCGAGCTATAGACATAAGACAAAAAAACAAGAGTACAACGCAAAACCGCGTTTGTTATCTTTAATAATAAATATTAATAATAAAAAATAAACTGTCTGGAAATAATTTTGCGTACGCTAGCTTTGCAGCATATTAAGTTATTTTGCCGAATGATTATAAGCTGGGTTGGCATTACTTTTATGAAAGGTTGTAGTCTCAACAGGGGAACTGGGCTTTTTCTGCGTCTGAGAAGTGGATCCTTTTATTTCAAACATAAATTACGTGATGTGCTCTCAATAGTTTATCCCTCACATAACATAATTATGCCTTCCAACATCGGAAACCTTTGATAAGCGATTGCTCAAACTGCCTTACACCCCTTTATGTCGAAATGGAAGATGTAACATTAAATATAAAGAGAAAAAATTTTTAAAATATATTACGAAACCTGATCTTAATATGCCATAAGATAACGCGACACAAAAGAGGAGTGTTCCCAGCAATACCCGTGCCTCTGCGAACTACACTAAAAATCCTCAGAAAGATGCTTTCGCCGGATGTTTTTCGTGAGAAACGAAAGTGACTTTTTTTTTGTACAACCCTTCCAATGTAGGGGCGCGGAGATTCCGGGGTTGAGAAATTACATTTCAATAGTTTGAATTATTTTTAATGTTGGTCAATAAATACCACCCCAACATGGCATTTATGCGAAAAAAGAGGCTACAAGATTTCACATGAATTTGCGGATAGTCATTCAAATTGCGTTCCTAGAAATTTCGGGCGATACGATATCTCCATTGTTGAGGCGAAACTGCGCGCTTATATATTAACTAATTCCTCTATAGTTAGTAATCGCATTTCTTCACACCCAAAAAAAAATAGTGCTGTTGAAACCAATATTTTTGAGCGAATTTTTGTAGATATTTAAGAAAAACCAACTAGACTTCTAGTTCGCCTTTATATATTTCTTTCTAAAAAGTGAAGTTCGCTGTTGTGCTTAAAATTCCAAGCCCTGCATTACTTTTAGTTTATTAGGTTTTTCGAATTTTTTTAGTTTTAACCTTTTTGTCTAGGCTTGACTTCCTATTTGTCTTCTCTTTTGCCTCTTCTACCTATTTAAAGTTTTTATTATAATAACTAAAAAATAACTATAAAGACCTTGACTTTTATGCATAGCTGCAGAAAAGGAGCGCTCATTAAGTCTTAAGAATTAAGAGGAAGTATTATTGTCCTAACGTCTGAAAAGAAATGAAGAATATTGCTTTAGTCTGAAGAGTCAATAGTTGTGCTACTACAAACTATTTAGTAGTAGGTGAGTATTAATGAGCCTAGCTCCAAGAGGTTATAAACAATCAAAATGTTTAAATTTTTATTTAAAAAGGTAACCTTAAAAAAATTACTTATCAAGTAGATGAATAATAATTTCTTTAGAAGTATTCATTGAACGCCAAAAGAGAACCTAATTAAATGACAGAAAATGGTCATCTCTTGTTACTAGGATAAGATTATAACATTATCATATATTTTCAAAAAGTTAAATTTAACATAATTAAATACTTAGTGGCCAATTATAGCGCAAAGAGTTACGAAACTTTTCAATTAATATATATTAAATAAAGTCCTGATATTTCTTACAAATCCTCAGTCATACTATGTATCAGATCTCATATATTTAATAAAACCAAGATTAAATGTAATTTTAACCAGAAAAAAATAAAGTTAAAATAAATGAAAAGAAAACTGCATTGCAAAATACTTGCTCTCTATCCTGACCGTACAATTACTTTTAGACAACAAATGGAACACATTTGCTTACTTTTCTATTTTTTATTAAAATTTTTCAAATATCCTTATTTATTACTAATGATTTAACAACTTAGAACTTTTGGCGTACTTCGTATTCAGCTTCCGCAAATCCCTAATCTTCTTGTATATTCATACACATATATATGCTTTTGTGGGCTGGCAAACAATAAGTGTGCGCTTAATGCGCATCGCGGGCCTCAGAAACTTGCTTCTATCCAGGGTTGTGTATAAGTTCTTAAGCCCCAATGGTGGCTTGGATGTAATGCTAACTCATTTTAAAGAAACAGTAGTTTCATTCCAGGAAAGAGACTTCAAGTCATTCCCGTTTCAGGTCGTCGTGCAACGTGTTATTGCGCACGAAATAAGTAGGTAAAAATCCTCGTACGTCGAAGCAACCGATGCGGAGGTTAATATAATAGGGCACACACAAACAAGTTAAATACGTAAAGCCATCATGCCGGGATAGAGGGTCGTAACGCAGCGGTTAAGATGGTCGTGGATTCGTTTCCCACCAATGGGGTTCTCTTTTTAGGTCTTTAAAGGTTTAGCCTCGTTTTTATAATTCTAATACACGCACAATTTATTGCGCAACGATGCATTGCTATGCACACAGCAACGGGTAGAGTGTGCGAATTTTATAAACCTCCTTGAAAAAAACCAACATTTATAGTTTTAAAGCATGCTAAGTCTTGCTTTGTCTCAAAAATATTAAGTCTATTTTGTTTATAAACATATATTTCTAAAAAGACTTACTCCACTAATAACAAAGGGTTCCAAACGAAAGTAAGAACATACCGTACTTGTAAAAAAAGATAAGCCTCAAATCGATTTTTACTTTCACCTCCCCTACTAATAGATTTCGCCAGAAATTCTAGTGAGTTAAATAAAATATATTACAATTAACTGAGAAACATATATAAATTGCTTGGAGAAAATACAATGTTCTTAACTTAAAATTATTAGTGTATATAAAAGAAAACGGTAGAATTATATCGCCGTGACCACGCGAGGTGAGAGCTAAAACAGGCTACCATTTTAACCTCCACATGACTTACCTGCGGGTAGCTACACGGATTTTAATTTTTACAGTACAAGTTTCAATAACATGGCTGAAGTTTCTAATAAAGAAGAAATACGAAGTGAGTTAAAAATTTAACACATTTATATAGAAAGAATTTTTTTTAATCTTTGTTATGATATCTGCAATTGTCTTTTTTAATAAACTCTTTTTTTTTTTATTAGGCAAGCTAAGCGTTAGTACAGCTACACCTGCTAGCGCTAAACAGCAATCTCGTCCAGAAAAAAAGGCAAGAAAAGCGCTAACCAAACTAGGATTAAAACAAGTGGTTGGCATAACAAAAATTATGATAAAGAAAAACCCCTCAGTACTATTTTCTAAATTATGTTAATTTCAGAAAACTTTATGATTTATGATAGCTTATCTTAAAATTCGAAAACCCGGAAGTTTTTAAGCTGCCACATTCGGATTTATACGTTTTTTTTGGAGAAGTAAAAAAGGAGGAACAAACCCGTTCCAGAGATATTTACATTCAAAAGTTAGCGGAAGCCTTATCCAAAGAAAATTTCTCGCCGAAGGATGACAATCCACCTGTTCAAGAGGCTGACGAAGAGGATGCGGGTTTTTCTGTTTGAGGTCTATTTTACACTTTTACCACCTTCTTATTAAGTAGAAGATATTGATGAAACTGGTATGGATCCAAGCGATATTGAGTTGGTAATGAAGCAAACAAACGTCTCTAGAGTGCGAGCAGTCAAAGCTCTTAAAGCTAACGATAATGACTTGGTTAATGCAATTATGGAACTTTCCGACGTTTAGTTTTTCTGTTACTGAAAGCCTATGAAAGCTGATATGTATTAAAAGTAAAAAAAGAACTGGGGTGCTTGAGGCATAAGTTGGGTAGGATGGTTTCCTTTCACGTTGTATTATTTGGGTTAAAATTTTTAACTATATAGAAAGCACACTTTTTTTTAAAACCGTTTCTTAACGTTATGTGCTACTATTTAGTTGAAAGGTAGATTAATGGATCTCTTTTATAAGTAAGTGCAGCTGGCTTGATGCGTTGTACTTTACTGCTAGTGTCAAGCATTTAAAAATTTAAGTAAGCCTCAACTTTTGTTAGGCTATATGTTAACTAAGATGAGTTTTAGGGCCAAACTATGAACACAGACTTACAGCAGTCGCAGCGGTGTTACCGTAGAAATTTGCAAGTCTGAGGTGTTTTAAGAAATAGTCTGAACATTTTCGTTTGCCTAGCATATGACAAGTTCCCTTCATGACTTTCAAGGCTTACTCTTGCGTTCCCTATTTCCATAAGATGAGGGGGATACAAATGCTCACTAGTTTATCTTGACGAGGGGGTCGCGTTAAAACGTCTTAAATTGCAAGGACTCGAACCCACACATTTTGTCTGAAGCGGTGAAAACTACACATGGAAGTACGTTAATTATCGCACCTTGTTGAGGGCTCAGCGGTTAAGAGTATCCCCGCTAACTCAAACTCTTGAGTTCAACTTTTCGGTCATTTTTAATGGTTGCACTTCGCCCTCATAAATCTAATATAGCACATATCATTTGAGTGTTGCTTATGCCAGGTCGTTGTTGAGCGCCACGAGCTCTCCGATTGGAGATATTTTAGTCCTATTGAACGGGCACAAGTAATCAGTGAGAATGATTCTTATAACTAGAACGCCTACCTTGTTCCCTTGGCCTCTTGAAGTGTCTTTCACCCGAATATCGCTATGAGAACACCATATATTGTAAATTAACTAATTTCCTTCGTGATTTACGCTTTTGCCCTACTCTAAAGTTTACTAGTTTGTAGTGTATAAAAGTTATTAAGGTAGCGGCGATGATGAGTCTAAGATTGGCACGGCACTTGACCAATCACATTTTTTATTCTTATAGAGAAATCAGGAGTTCAAAGTATTGTATAACTTTTCTTTAATTGCACTCTTGCATAGAAGAAAATTAAATAAATTGATTTATATTTAAGTTAGAGCGTCAAAATAAGCTGTCGTTTTTTGCTTTATACTTTATTTGGAATATTTTTTTGTTTTGCACTCGTCCTACATATACCCTGGTCTACTCACCTAAAATTTTTGAGCGAAAGAGATCTTTTTTGTCCTTTTACTTTAGTTTGAATACTATTATTTTAATAAAAAATGTATGGGCGAATATTACTCCTTTGATTTTACTTCCTTATATATAGTAGTCTTCTTAAACCTTGAGCTCCCTTTTAAAAGTTTTTGTTATATTAACTAAAGTTCGTCAGGTGGTATTTGCTTTTATAATTGTGTAGCCTTCGGTGTTCAGTCTTCTTTTATTATTTTTAGCTAATTTTTGGGTATAAAGGTGAATCTGAAAGTGTTTAATCTATCTCATTTAACAGATAAAACTTTTGTTATAATAATATATTAAAAGGTCTGTGTAGTAAGTTACATATTTTTGGCTAATTTGAGAGCTTTACGGGTTTAAAAAGGAAATTTTATAAACTTGACTTTTTTACTCTGCACATATAACACAAAATTTTTAATTTATAAGTTATTAATTATTATTAGCATCGCACCTTTCGGGAATGTCTAGCTATTTCCACAACAATTGGTTATTTTTAATATCGATTAATTTTATATTAGTTCTGCCTTCCAAGAAAATTTTTTTCTCCGCGAATGAATAATAGTTATTAGCAGCGGTTCATCCTTTCTCAGGAGTCTCACATACTCAATGCGGCCTAGAAAACCTTTAATTTTAAACGTAGAAAGTACCTTTCACTTAAGTTTAAGCTACGCTAATGAAATTTGTTGGCAGTTTATAAATTACCCCCGAGTTATTATTATTGGCCTTTAGACAATATTTACGGAAATAATTCTTTTAATAACCATCATTTTGCGCTACTGATAATAACGTTGACTTTGTTACTTTTAACCCTGATGACTTCAAAGTTACTTTGGTTGACCTCCCCTAGTGTTGGGCGATCTTAATAGTTTCTTGTGAATTTGAAGGTAACCTGTTCGTTAACTCAATATAGCAATATCTTTAAACTTTATTTGATATTTTATAACTACTCCGACCAAGAACGTGAGCTTATAAATGAATTCAACATACTAATATTGCTAACTCAATATGATATTTTCTGCACAAATATCTAAGCTACTTGGCGAATTTAACTAAAATATTTATGAAGTACATACTCTTTTACAGATCATAATTTACGTAGTTTTCTGGACAGGTTGGAAGCTTCTTTTTTTTTGAACACCTTATTAACAACGAAAAGGCCTGGAGAACGGACTTTTTAACTAGGCATTGGGCCTTCTGCTTTGCTTTGTAATTTACAAAATAACACGTTTTTCCGTAGTTCTTAGCCATTATGAAAATAATTCTAATGTAATGACTTATTAACTTAACGACGTTAACGGATTGGTAACCGGGTATTAAATAAAACCCATAATAAAAATAACTTGAGTAAGTTCTGAAGCTGAGGCAGGCGAGTCACTTAATAAATATTAACCCGGGCTTAAACACAGCTAGCCGCATCCCTACTCGAATATTTTTTTATATACTATAATAAAATGACGGTGCTATAAAAAGTTAAAGACAATCCGAAGTAAAGCACACGTAATAGTAAACTTTATTTTTAAATTTCGTTGGCTATTACATCGTCAATTTTCAATATCATCTTAACAACCTGCGTGGCAAGCATAATTTGCTGCTGCTTACCAATCAAGGTTTCGATGACCCTCTGTTCCTTCATATCTAATAATGAACTTTAGAAGGAAAATCAATAAGAAAGAAAGGGATGCAACCATAGGTCCCTCTTTTTAAACAATCAATTCCTAAATGAGGATTATTCGTGCTGATTTGAAGCGTCTTAACGTTAGCAAGGGTTGTTATAGCGGGGAAGCCGCTATTTTCGCTCAGCGCAATCGGTACAGATTCTAATGCATCTCCAAAAACTCGAATAGCGTATTGCTCCAGCGTGGCAATCTTTTAAAAAAATCAGGAAATTAAATAGAAAAAAACTTAGTTTTAACTTTATCAGCTTCTGCGTTAATCTTAATGGCACAAGAAATTTCTGCAGAGCCGCCTCCATATACAATACGATTGTCCTTCACCAAATTCCGCGTGACGCATAAAGCATCGTGAATGCTTCTTTTGCCCTCTTCAACTATCTATAAAATTATTAAGTTCATAAACATGCCGTAAGAACAATAAAAAACACCATTTTATTTCCTCCACGGACAAAAATAGTAACAGCCCTCGAGTTAGCGCAGCTCTCAATAAATATCATAGAGTCTTTTGTGGTTCCTGCGCGAATATCATAGGCTGAGTATCTTAAAATAGATCAGGGAGTAAAGGGAAGGAGCACCGAATTGTATTTCTCTTATAATTCCGGCTGAACCTAGCTTCTCACGAGTCAACTCCTCAAAACGGGGGACTATGCGACCCCCTATACAAGTAATTAAAATTTGAATGAACAGTTTAAAGATTTTTTAAGATACTTAAAATTCCAGTCTACTTTAAGCCTAAAAAATTGATGCAAAATGTTGAAAAAGGAACCAACCTGAGGCTATAGCAACGAGCTCCATTTCTGATCCGCCCACCCAACGTATAGCGTGAAGAGAGCTTTGCAAAAGCATATGGTTAGCCTCATCGTCGAAACCCCACTGGCAGCACACAATGTTAGCACCTACGATAGACTAATCAACATAACCGGGTGGCAGTAGATGTAATATTTGTAAGATGGCCTCATATCTTTTAACAAGATAATAAAAAAGATTCGTAGGTCCTTCTATTGCTATACCCCACTGTAATTTCCAAACTAAGAAAACAGACCCAGTTGGTACTCAACATGTGGGGAAAGAAGCTCTAATTTTAAATAAGACAAACCAGATTTTTTTACGTGGCCTATCATGTCCTCAAACGTTTTTCTCTCATAGTTGTGCAATTTTTCGTAATCTTCTACTGATTTAATGCTTAGAGTATTCTTGGTCTTCGGCTTAGGAGGCTCAAAGGGACAAGTCAATATAGCAATCTTAGCGTTTTTCAGTTCCTTATTTTAAAGTTGTATAATAAATAATTACTACGATAATTAGAGAAATAAGTAACTAAGAGAAAGTGAAAGCATATAAACGGTTATCAAGGTACTGCCCAGAAAAATGTATTTTTAGTTAAAAGTACTTTGGACATCTGTGGATGAGAAAAGCCTTTGTCGACCACTACGCCCTTTACTAGCGTCGTTTCTTCCATTTTGCCACCAACCTTGCCTTCAACTTTAATCAACTCAAAATCAACATCTTTTCGTTCCAAGTCAGCCACTACGAAACAAAGGAAAAAAAGAAAATAGTAGACCATCTTAAAATGCGCCGCACTTTTAATACCGGCTAAAACGGCATCAACAGCGATAGTCGCAATCTGCCGGTGGCACCGACTTACAATTTTTGAGCCTATAATAAATTGTAGAGTATAGTCTGAATGTTTTATCAAGCAGGAATTTAAGATGTACCCAAAGCAGTCATGGCTACCTCTACTAACGCAGTTTTCCCTTCAGAACTGACTTCAACCTAGTGCCAAAAGAGTTAAAAAACATGAAAAACGAAGGAGCTATGCAACATCAGTCAAAGTTACCAAAACTTTCGTAAAGTAAAAATATAAAAGTCTTTTAATTTATGCAAACATTGTCAACCGTAAAATGTTATATAGCACATTCCATCTTTATTACTTTTTATATATCCTTATAAATAATTTTTAACCCCAAAATAAACTTATTTCTCACACTAAAAATACATAACTGACTTTTCATTTACAAAAAAAAAACTTAAAAATACCTCGTCACTTATGGTTTCCAAGTGTCTGCAGCAGATTTCAGCAGCCATTGAGAAACCATCAGCAATACGTACCGGGTGAATGCCTACATCAAATATAATTTAAAGTAAAACTGTGTTAAGATATTTAAAACAAAGTAAATGTGACTTGCCTTTATCTAACAAAGCTTCTGCTTGTTCCAATAAGGCGCCGGCTAAGACAACAACCGAGGTAGTACCATCGCCCACCTCATCGTCTTGCGACTGGGACAACTCAACTAACAACTTTGCTACTTGATGACGTACGTCCATCATCTTTAAAATGGTAGCTCCGTCATTCGTTACAGTAACTTCGCCATCGGAGTTAACCATTATTTTATCTAAACCTTTAGGTCCAAGGGAGCTTTTCAAAATGTTGGCAACATTGCGAGCAGCCAAGATGTGTGACTAATAGTAAGGCAAAGTAATAAAAGTGATAAGAGAAAAACATGTTTATATTTGACCTTTACAGCGTCAACACCCTTTAGTCTCTGCTTTTGTTCTTGATCACGGACGACAATAAACGGGAGCCCATATTCATCAAAAAGTAAACTCATTCTATCTTCTTTTGAAAGAAAAAAAAAAGGTCTTAATTTTTATAAGTTTCAGATAGATTCGAGGCCAAGAGAGCAAGCTAAAAAAATTTCTATAGAATAGTGCACCTAGGGTTAAACACGACTTAAATGGAGTAGTATAGTTAGTAAAACAGACTGGCCCGTGCGAAGCTTAGCTTTTGGGGTTAACATGTGGATTACAGAAAAAGCCTTCCCCAATCTAACCCTGAAGGACCAACTTTCTTGACTAAAACCTTACTTCATGGTTTATTAAATTATGAAGTAAGGTTTTGATATTTAAAGTTTATTATCTTTATAAGGTGAAAAATAACTTCCAGCGTATTTGTCTAATAATTATGCGTGACATTATTAATTAGAGACCGTTTATAAGTTTTACCTATTGTGAAAGTTACAAAACTATAGGTTTGGTTATATTATCATTATCAAGTTTATTTTTCAGAAGCATCACAAGCTATTTACGTAACTAATTTAACACACCTCATCAAAGCTGATTAAGCAAATCTTTTTATTGTTGACTGTAATGCTCCCAATCCCTCTGTATAACGTGGCCTTCGTTAGCCTACTTCTAATATACGGCAAACACTTAAAACTACCCCTAATAATTAAACTTCATTTTTCAGGGGATATTTTATATATTTTTTCCCATACAAACACTAAATTACTATTCCCCTTAATCTGTTCCACCTTCCTGCCCTCTCGCTCCTTTGTTTGGGGTCTCGCTTTTTTCTATGTATTTCTCTTGTTTTTTTGTATGTGACACGCACCTCACTTGTTTTTTAACGTGAAATTTATTATATTATAAGCTTGGTTAAAGTAAGAGATTTTAAAGAAGTGTGTTATTCTTTCTGAGGTCGGGTGTTGTCCTTGCCCCTATTCTGTTCTGTAAAGTTCTATCCTGTTACTTTTATATGTTATAAATAAAGTTTCAAATTTTTTTAACAAAAATACTTTTATTTAAAGTTGAAAACACATTTCCTTCTTTATAATATAAGTAACGTACATTTCATTCAGTAACATTATATAAAACTTAGTTCTATAATCTATAACCAAACTCTTGTCCTAAAAATTATTGTAAAGAACCTAGAACAGAGTTAGTTCTACAAAGGCAAAACTCCTTGGAATTATAAAAATCATTCAGGATAATAACAAGTCTAAAAGGCGAATGGAGAATTTTGATGGTGTAAATAACAATTATAAATATCTTCAAGCAGATTCTTCCGAACTAATGCTAGAGATAGCGAAACTTCAAAGATTTCAAAGGAGCAGTCTAGTCTCGGAGAAATAGCTACCTTCAAGAATAACAATGGTAGTAGCATTACCCTTATGACTAATAGTTCCCATAATAGCATTATTGATAATAACACTGTCAGCAAAAACAGTGGTAGTAAAAATAATATGTACAGTTATCATAAAAACAATAGTACTAATAATAATAGTAATAAGTGTAACTCTCAGAATAAAAATGATAAGGTTAACGACAACTTAAAAATCATCGGAAACTCAGAGAAGCCCTCAAGAACTTTAGACGACAGCGTTGACATAGGATGGGCAGCAGCGCTGTCCCTATTAGTAATGAATGACCATCTACTGCAGCAACCACCCTTCGAACCCGTTAAAGAAAAATTCCCTTCTATTACCCTTAGCATTAACAAAAAGCGGTCCCTCCTTGTACAACTTTTGCTATCTAACGGCACGCGCAGTCAAAAATTACAATATTTTACCTATCAATTACCTGAAGACAAGCCATTAAAACTTGTTATCCGTGAAATTTATTGTAAACTCGATATTTCCATCGTCGAGGCGGACCTGCGCGCACAAAGGCATCACATCCTTCCGAGAGGCACGGATGCATACGGAGGATATCGCCAATGGCGAGCGGAAGAAGTGTTCCATTACAATTAGCGCTGGTACCCAGATCCAAACCACTAAAGCTATTAGAAATGGAGGCTATTTCTTATCTTCAAATCAGAATAGAAGAACTTAGAAAAAGCAATCTCTTTGGCCAGTTCCACCGCTGCCAGACCTTTGGTCACGCTGTGGTACCTCAATGCGTCAACTACGGCGAGGGTCATTTTGACCACGGAGAGTACCCAAACATGTGGCTCGCCTGCTGTATGTGCGAATAGCGGCGGGGTACATACCGCCAAATACAGGGGCTGCAAAGGAGACCCGCGAGACCTTTAACAGTCTATTAATCTACACGACCACAACACCCAATTACCACCTTGATGCTACCATTACCCAAACTATATTCAAGCCTCCCGTCTAAGCGAGACCGCACCAATCGCCCCCTGCGAATGATTTTTACTAACATCAATCACGCTGACTCAGTCACTCAACAAGAAGAACAGCGATCGCAACCGACTCCAGGGCAGCTGTTAGTTATTTTGGCGATGAACCCCTCAACCATGCTTAAGATCGTGAAAAGCTTGTTTGCAATTGTTTTTAAATTTCAAACGCTTAATCACATCCGATTACTGATTTTGGAACGAGGAGCGCATCCAGAAGAATAAACTTAGCTACTCTTCTACCACGGATCCTGGCGATACGCGCAAAGTTGTAGATGTTAAATGGTACATTGGAGGAGAGCTGTGTTTTGCTGGCGACACAGATTCTAGCGCGTAAAATTAACTCCGGCAACTCCTGACTAAATGAAGCATCCAACACCATTTAATGGCATTACCAGCTTTGTGAGAGATCGGGGCAGTTGGTATCACCCTTAATTTAGTTAAACAGAGGTCCGTGACTGTGCTATCAATTTATATACCGCCCAGTCATTACTCACGTTGTCCGCTATCGACGCTCTTCTTGTGCATGGCATTCCTGTCATTCTATGCGGAGATCTTTAAAAAAGGCTAGTACTCAAGCAATAAACTACGGACAAAGTGTCTTAATGCAAGTTCACTTTTTCTTGCTATTAAAAAATAGTTCATTCTACAATTGAAGAAATAGTGAAACCATGTTTAAAAATTTTGCTAAAATCGTATCAGACCCAAAAATTTCAAGCATGGTAGATGTTATTGTCCTTTTAAGAAATACTGTCATGGGAGAAATCAATGTAATTGCTGACGATGTTATTAAACAAATATGACCGTGTGCTCCTACTTTTTTTCTCTTGCTTTGGACGAGAGTTGCGATGTAACTGAACTGCGCAATTGCGCATTTATATTCGTTTTGATCAGCGAACACTTCGATATTATAGAACTTCTGGATATGTGGCACCTAATTTCTAGTAAGAAAAAGATGTTTTCCGTGAAATAAAAGCCGTAATTAATAATCGCCGATATAAGTGGGACAGTCTGGATAGTGTTGGTACAGATGGAGCCCCGCAATGACCGGAAAGGTAAAAGGTTTAGTAAGTTGTTGGAAGGATTTTTAAAACGCAAAGTTTTAAATATCATTGTATTCTTCACCAAGAGGCTCTCTGTGCCAAGGATATGGACTTTTGTTCTGTTCTTAAGCTGTGGTACGATGTATTTAACCACACTCGAGCCTGAGTCAATTTTTTTCACAAATTCAAATAAAGGAGAAGAATAGCTTGAATAGCTACTAGGTTGCACCGTTCGTTGACTACCTCGAGGTCAATCTCTAGACATATTTTGAAAGTTTAGAAATTTAGTTTTGAATATTTTGAAGAGAGTAATCAACTCCCAGATAACTGCTCACTTCTCGGAATAAAGATCGGTGGTGGACTTTGTTTTTTTTGTGACAGATATTAAGGGTCATTTATTATTTAATTGAGCGTTTACAAGGCAAAAATAATCTTTCCAACCCTGTTCAATTTAATTCAATTTTTCAAATCTAAACTGTTACTTCTGAGCATCTGGTAAAGGTGGACTACACCATTTTCCTTCGAATGCAAGAACTGATGGTAAAAACAAAAATTCAAGACTTCACGAAGTTTAGAAAACGAATTTTACTTTTGAATTAATCCTTTAAAGAGAGATTTGCCGATTTTCAAGAGGATGTGAAGTAAGTACAGCTTTTCACAAATACTTTATCTACCAAAGTTGCTCCAAAGTGGAAGTTTTGGAGTTACAAAATTACGTAGCGTTGCTCAGAAATTTTAAGGAAATACTGAAAACTTATTAGTCAAGGGTTTGCCTCGTTTCGGAAATTGCTTCCCCAAACAGATTTTTCAAAGTCAATTGAGTTTGCGCTCTGCTAACCTTATAGATTTGACTCGACTTATATACGAGAGCAAACATTTTCAATTATGAGTTTTATTAAAATATTCTCCAGTATTAACCGACAAACATTTGAAAAAACTCTATTTCCTTGGATACATGCATATAGTCCCTAACGTTGAAATTTAAACTGACACGGAATGAAGCAAATTCACAGGTCTCATCAACGTTTAAGTACCAGTTTCTTATAATTGTAAAAAATTGCTGTTTTCTTTAACTTAAAACATTAGTGAATCCACATTAATTCACAACACCCAATAACAGAGTGAGCTGTGTTTAAAATGTGGTTTTCTAGTAGGTTGTAGTAGTAACATAGTTTAAGTTAATATAGGTAGAAAAACTAAGATAGTGTTCGTTTCATATATTAAAAAGTCATTAAAAAATTAACCTAAAAAATTTAAAAGTAAAGTATTTTTCCTGTTATTCGATTTAAATGGAATAGTAGGGTGGTGATACAATTGTATTATGTTTTAGAAAAATGAAAAAAAAAAAAAAAAAAGAAACGAAAAAGTGGCACATTAAATATTCTTAATCGAATTTAGTAGCACTTTAGAACAAGAAAGATTGGCCACCGTCGCCCTATAACAATATTATAAGGGCCCATCTCCTGATATTTCTTTAAGATGTTTAGTTACCCCTTCTTCTGTAACCCTCAGGAGTAGAAAAGCTCGGAGAGACGTAGGTGTACCCAAAATAATTAATGACATTACTTACACCATCCTGCGAGATATTTTTAATTATTTTCTTCCCACTGGCATTAATTTTCGATTTAAATGAATTTCAGAAATATGACACTTCTAATTTTTATATCGCTGGTAGATGTCTTCATTAATAAGTAATATCAATTATTAACATTTTTACGCATACTTTTTAATCCTACCTCATTAATCTTACAATGCAATGTTCATGTGCGTCAAATCACATGAATTTTTTAATATTTATTAACAGTTAGCGGCTTATTAAAAATAATGGAAGTAACAAACACCTAAACAGTTCATTTTAAACGATTTAGCGTGGTCTTCCCTCTTTTGATTGTCGATGATAAATTTTATTCCTAGTCCTCGTAATCACTTTGGACAAGCTTGCACTTATCTAAGCGTATTATAACATTATTTTTTTATAGTGTCCACGAGCTTACAAAGTGCGCGAAAGGATCTTCCTTAGGATCTGTAGCTATCAAGCAGTCATTAAAGTAAATTTGTGAGTTCTGCACCCAGTTATCATGATCAGCATTTATAGTTAACGCTAACAAATTTCTCGAGTACACGTCTTTTTCTCTCTGCTGGTAGTCATTTGTGTTAAGAAAAGTGCCAAATAAATTTTCATCTTACCGTCATTTAGGCAAAATACTCTATTGGCTCTCTGTATCTCTTGACTGCGTACCTAAGCTCCGAGAATCAGGCTCATGGCATTTACAATGATTGCACTACTTTACAATTAGTTGCGTAATAACTAGCTGCTTAGTTGTTCAATAATGGTCAATAAAAATTATAAAAACCTGCTCTCAGAATTTTCTAAATTTTAGCTTATTATCCTCGTTATTCATACTTTTCCATCTCGTTTTTCGTTCGAGCATTCAACACCTCCGTGAGAGTCTTCATTCCCGCTTGAACAGCCTTGCCGGAAATCCCAACGGTTAAATTCTTAAAACTTACGTCGATGAGCGCAGACCACATGTCTTAGAGTCATCATCAGTACTCAACACACACGGAGAAACATTAGACGTTCCAAAAATCTTCATAGGCAGTTGGTATTCTTTACTAAATTTTGTTGGACCCTCTGCATGTGCTGGACGACGGCGCCAAGGTTATTTACGGATTCTTTTACAGCTTAAACTAAACTATTTGAGTCACTCGGAAGACCTTTATCTAAGACATTACTGTCGCCAAATTTGAGAAACAGATGTGCCCATGCAATCAATACTTGTTAATTTAATATTTATAAATAACACTTTTTTACTTTTAATGCATTTTCATTGATTCAAACAATTTCGAGGAATTAATTTTGTGTGAGAAGCCCAGAAACCTGGTTAGTACTGCAGTGGGTAATTACGGAGACTACCACGGACTACGCTCTTCCCTTAGAGAAGCCGGCACAACGGAAAATATATTCGATTACTCTTATGAGCTCGTGTACACGGACTAGTTAACCCAATCAAGCATCTGGAAAAGTGATATATAAATAAATAGAGTCGTAAACTTTTGCTTCTCGATTTGTTAGCCCCTTTTTGTTCTTGGGTTAGCAGATAACGTTAGTGGGTAAACGCAGATCCAATTACCACAGTGAAAAATATTATAGCACTACCGAAGCTGAAGGTGCCAGATCTCGCCGGTACTACCAGTGACACAGTGAAATAGGTGCTACTGACCGCGATAGCCGTTATCTACTTCCGTTAAGGATGGAAGGCGGCTACTGTTGTGATACTCCCAAAAGATACTAACAGTGCTATAGGAAGGCAAGGAGAAATAAGGAGGTCTGTATTTCTTTACTAAGGCAGACAAATCTTCTGTTTACCTCCACAAAAAAAGTAATATTATTTTTGTTAAAATGTATTTGTTTGAAGTTGTTTTTATTAACATGTTTATTGTGCCCATGTAAAAACGATGTCTGTTGGCCAACTAAGTCTATAGCATAAAAAGCTAATGAAGATTAGTTAGTTTCATGATTTAAAATAATAATGACCAAAAGTAAGGAAAGTTAAGTCGAAAATAGGGGCTAAAAAGATATGTGAGTCAGAATGTTATAATGCAACATCACATATATAGTATTTGAGGCTACGTGCTTGTCAGACGTAGATATTAAGTTAAAGCTTAAACGATATTAATTCTAAATTAAAGAGTAATATTATAAAAGAGATATCAGTAAATGGGATAAGCGCATAAAAAATATAATTATTGACAATAAACAAATTGTCAATAAATTTTGCACCGACAAAGAATCTTGCACTATCTCTGACTGCCATTTGAGAGAGTTAATTAGTTTATGATGAGCTAAAGAATCGTACTATCATTCTCTAATACGACTCAATATTATCAAAGCCATTCAAACCTCCCTTTGAAATTTGAACCACCCTTCCAATAAGGGAAGAAAGGTCAATGAAAACCCCTCATGGTATATGACGCAAAGTGTAATGCACTGAAGCATTAAAACTAGTAAATTATAAACCATTAACAGGAATTCAAACTTTAAAAAAACATTACAAGACCAATCTTTAAAAGGTATTATGTATTTTAAGGGCAAGGTTAACTAGGCTGCTCAACAAGACCTAATAAAGAAAGTACCTTCGATGAAAAACAAACCCACGGCCATAGTATGTGCTTAAAAATGCTCTTAACCGCTGGACTAAGAAGAAAATTTTCGATTCAGGTATAATGGCTTTACGTATTTAACCTGTAATAATTCTTGCAAAGCAACAAATCAAATGGCAGACAAACACAGAGTTTTTAATATGTAAAAATTATAAGCTTAGGGAAACGTGATCTTTTTAAAACTTTATTTCCACGGCAGCAACATATAAATTACTAATTACTGCAGCTATGATATTCTGAATGGAAAGACCTTAACTAACTACTTAAGCTCATACTTGATTTATTCATCTTTAGCGTATAATAGGATATGAGGTAAAAGACTCAAAGCGATGCTTCCGATTATTTTTAATCTACGGAGATGCCAGAACACCCAATTACTTTACAATATAGGGGTGTGTGATAAAATCGAAACTTCATATTTATCAACTTTCTTATTCTTGGATCATGTATTGCATGGGCTTGTAAGATTTAACCTTTATTTTCTACGGCCGATAAAAGGGTTTAATATATTACGCGTTCATTCCCCCTATTAGCTAGGCCTGTAACTAAACGTTGTAGGTGAGTATAGGAACTCTTTGACCTGTCTTCAAGTAACTTTTAAACATAGCAATGAGATAAAAGTTCATTCGACCAACTCTAGAAGCTTTCATTTTTACCCTCATAAAATTTGAGAAAAGTTACTTAACATAATGTTTACTCTTTCAAAATATTATTTCGATAAGCTTGAAATAAAATTAGCTATCGTACTTAAATAAGAAAAAGTAAAGATCTGTAATAAAATTTGACCTTTAAGAAAGTTAAATAATTGTGAATAAGTGGACGTACCGAAAGGTCTCACAAACTGTTAAAATAAAAGGACTTAACCAGGGTGTATATTAAAAGATAAATGTTGATCTTATCATGTTTGCAATATAGAAAAGAAAAGAGGAAGAAAAAATTAATAATGATAGCTACAAATTAGAAAAATTCCTTGAACGACGATAATATTTGTTTATCTAGATAGATATACAATTTTCTGTTTTAGTGAAAATGGATCCGCATTAGTCAAGTGAAAAAGATCTTTCCTGCAAAAATAGTTTTATAACGAATTAGATATCTTTGTAAGGGAAATAGAACGCAATTAATGCCTATTCAATAGAGGGTTTTACTTTCGATAAAGTTTCATGGAATTAAATATACAGCCAAGTTTTGGTAAAGAGTAACTCAATTTTTTCTGGAAAGAAGTAACTTAATAACATAATTGAGATGCTAAATAGCCTTTTTTTAATTTTAAATTGAGCTATAATGTACAAGTTATGAGGAGTTTTTGTATAAGATAAACTTTATTCAAATTATTACCAAAACATAAGGTTACTCTTTTCAAAGTTCTTGGTGTCGTTATTTATATTCTTTAGTTTTGAAAAGTTACTAGCTGTTAAATATACACCCATATAAATTAATGACTGTTACATAACCTTTGTTATTAAAGTATACAAAGTATACAATAAAACTATGTTTGCCGTTATTTTAGATGATAAAAGTTTTATTAATAAAAATATCAAAGAACTTCTCCTCCAACAAGTTACTATCAGGTAACACCGAAACCGTAATTATTATTAGTGGAGATGTGAGTGAAGGGGACAGTTGTTAAGTTTTATATTATATATTTATATTAAAGAGCAGGGCGCTGAAGTTCAGGAGTACCCCTTTGGAATAAGATAAAGCTAGTCTTCTGTGTTTCATTTTTATATTCTATCTATACCATCCTACGAGATAAGGATAAGTCAGCGAGAAAAAGGTTTTATGAACCTTTCTTGTAAAGATCAAGGACTTCAAGGCTGTCTAACACCATGCCTTTGCGGAAGAATTACGTATCCGCCAATATTGTAAAACGCGTCATTTATATGTCCACTGTAAATACAAAACTGACACAAGATTTAATGGTAGTTGAATTTATTTCCTTACTTAGCGCTAAGTCTTTAAAAAAAAAATCTTTACATCAACTTCCTATACAAGTCACCGCAAAATAATGCGGAAATTTTTTCATGCATATGAATACAGAAAAGTTAAAACGGAATCTCTGCATGCCTTAATTTTAACGCTGAAATTTATTATACCCATGTTTACCATAATTTTGCCGAATATAAAATATCTAAAGGCAACCATAACCTTTTAGAAGAGTTTGAAAGTAAGTTGTACGAGTTTAATCTTGTTTAAGTGTAACGCACTTGTTGCTTAAATTTATTGAGGCAGCTAGGCTAAATAATTTTTACTTTAAGGTCTAAAAAAATTACTTTCTATATGAGCTAATACGAAATAATTTTACAGCTCTAAATACCAGCACTAACACGTCGAAATGGAAATTGTTAAAGTAAATGTATATAAGGTTTTTTAGCCTATAAACTTTGTATAAAGCAGGTTTTTCGTCTGCTTTCATACTTAGTTTGGCTCTTTGGTGAAATACTTAATTGTATATAGTAGTTGCCCGTAGCTGTAGGCAAAAAGACATATTATCGACCAGTTAATTTTTTAAATTGTGCTAGTGAAGACACTTGTATAATAAAAAAAGAATTATCGGCGAAAATGTGGTTGGCCTTAAAGTTCAAATTCTTTAGTTTAAAAATGGTACAAACGGAAGATCTAACTTATAATACACGATGAGTTCATTTCAACCATATTACTTTTATTTTTTCAAGCCTTAGGCCAAAAACCAAAAATAAAAAAGTTTGTATGTTAAATTACATAACTTATACTTAGCACTCGGAAATGTAGTAAGAATTTTTTTTTACCTATGCTTGTCATATTAAAACATTAAAATTGTGTCTAGCGTCAAGGTATATTGAACTGTCAATTTTAGAGGCTTTATAGCTTAACTTTTGATTAAAAGTCGAAAGTTTCAAAAAAGGGATCACGTTTTCAGCAAAACATAACAGTAGTTACGGACGCTAAACTTGTGCCAAAAATGAGCGTGCTTTTTTAGATTTTTTGGTAATCTTTTCGGGAGCAACACCCATCTAATTCAACCATCTCTCAATGCTATCCGCTATAAGATTTTTAGACAAAAAGTAATATGTATGTTATTAAGCTGTAAACGGAGTACCAACCAGTTTTTTCTTCTTGTCAGGGTTTCTTATGTTCCTTTACTTCAAAAGGGCTACGAATCTTTACGCAAGCTGTTCTAAAAAGCTTAATCTCTTACAAAATTTAATCTTATGTCCAACCGCATAGCTATTTCGCATATTTTGTGTCTTTTCGTAGAGACCAGGTTTGTAAGGTGAATCTACTAAAGAATCCTTGGGGTAGTTAATCTCACCGGAAGATAAGTTAATGAGGACATTATGCTAGTATGGATATTACCTAAGATTCCTCTCACAGGAATGTTCTATTATAATAGGAGTATAAATTTGAATTATTAGATATTCATATCTTTATAAAAACATTTTGGGAAGTATACACAGCCTTGTAAATTTTGCTTGTTCTCTGAGTTTTAATTTTTTTTATTTGTATATAGACACCAAGATTTGAAGTGTGTAGTTAATCAGTGTGATCATATATCTTGCAGCCATATCCTGTTCAGTTCTTCCTTCATGGAAAGTCTAAAGTTTTAAGGATTTTGGAAAATTTTATTTTTGACTCTAACATAGGCAGCATTACAATAACGAGAGTCACACAAACCACTGGTCTTTTATTGATGCGCGAAACAATGGCGACATATTATTTGACTTTTACGGTTTTTTAATCTTTAAGTGAAAATTATACGATTCATTTAGTTTCTAAGATATTGCGCCCATAACTAATTAAAAAAAAAAGTACTTTATTGTTATAAAAACAATAAAACTAAAGAGAACTTAAAGGATTCATAACGGTTGCCACTCTTTTCAACTGTAGCCAAGCTGTTTAAGATCTTATTAAATCGTATTGATCTCATCCAGGCAGCAGTTAAACAATATAATAGAAAATCAGAACTTAATTTTTCTTTTTCACAAAAAAATTACGACTTTGTCTTAATAAAAGAGACGCACTTAAACCACTGAAATTTCATATTATACAATCTATAAATGGCATAGGATTAAAGATAGCTGGTATGGAATCCGCAATAATTAAAAAGCAATTCACTCATCCATTTTGGTAATTAAGGACACTATTGCGGTCATTGACAACCAATATGGTCAATGGGAGTTGCTTTGTTTTATTCTATAAATTATTGGAAAAAATTTTTTGGAAGGAGAATAATGCCATATGAAGCGGTTAGTATGTGCTAATATTTAAACTGCAGGAGCCCTCACTAAATTAGCAAAATGAAAGAAAATTTTACTGGTAAAAAGAGCAAGAAGCCATTTTTTTAAGATATCACATCCTAACAGAGATTATTCGGATCCGTAGGATTCCATGTCTTGGGCCCCAACTGTCTCGACTGTCAGTTTAGCTGAGATGGTAAACATACATTTTCAAAAGACTTCGGGTTTGAGACCAAAGTTATACTAAATGAACTTTCTTTTGATCAATTTTCTGTTAACCTTAGGTTCGCCTTCCTAAGTTTAGTTCCCCCAGATATTTAAAAATGTACAGAACTTGAGTGAACTATTGAACAAATATACAAATTGTGACACTGTATATATGGAATTTAGACTTAACACTCAGACACATCTTGGTAGAGTGTGCTAATATACGTTAATATACGGAAGAACCATTAGTGAAGAAGACCAGTATTTTAAGCTGTACTTTACTACCTTTTATCACAAAGAAGAAACAAAAAAAAAATTACCTATATGCAGATACCCTATATTAAGAAGTTGTTAAATTAACATAACTAAGAGTTAAAAAGTCAATTCTTTAGCTTGATCAGTTAACGGATATCACAGGACCCAAAACCGTAATGGCAAATTTTTTTGAAGTCAATTAGAAACAGATACCAATAGACGAGATTACCTTAATTGACTTGCGATGACCTCGCTTGTAGAAACCAAGAAAAAGCAGAGGTTTTCGCACAACATCTGGAGGTTTGTTGCTTTTTATATAAAGATTACCATAATAAATACCAAATTTAAGTCATTTATCCATCTAGTTATACAATACCACCCTTTTAAGCTTAGTGATACTAAAGGAATACAATGTTTTGTCGATTTTCTGAGTACTACACGGTACCTAAGCTTGAAGGAGCAACCACTTTATGTGATCCACAAATCGAGTCAAATCTTTACTCCCTATAACGGGTCCGCAACCTTCTCCAATTTTTTTTTAAATCTAATTCCTGGTAAACGCATCAGTAAACTTTATGACCCAAGTTGCGCAAATCTCTGTTTAGAGTCAACAACTTCAACCCCTTTTATCCTTCCCTTCTATGCCAGGGAAACCGCTGAGGTTTTTATTTGCCTAATTAAGTAATATAATTTTTAAGGGCACCTTTTACAGGCACCCTATATTAAACCGGATAATACATTGGCTTATAACAAAGTTTATTAAATCTTCTTAAATTGCTAGTCGAATTAATATGTAGGTTACGATGATAATACTGCATAATATCTTAAAACAGAGAAAGTTTTTTAATTTTTTAAAATTTATACTTATAAAGTTAAAACAGTAAAAGTAACTATTTGTACACTACTATTTTTTGCGCTATGGTTTCACACATACGCATTATAAATGGTAATAATTACAAAGAACGAAAGACCAGAAATTTTTTTAAAAATATCTGATATACTTATACTAACGTAGCTTTATGAGTATTATAAAGGTTTTGTATTCTCTTAACTTTTCTTTGTAAGGTGTTTAGAGCAATTTTAATATTCTGTAGCAATCTTAAAAGACTGAAAGAGAAAATATATATTTTTTTTGCATTGGTAATATATTACTGCTCTCTGTCTGAGCAGGTAAAGGAGGAAAATAATATAAACACCTCGAAAACGCTTTGACACGTTACTACAATTTTTGAGGGCAAGTTGCATTATGCAACCACCAAAGACCGAAAAAGAAGTGGCGTCGGTAGGAATTAAGTCCATGACCTTGAGTTTCGCGTCACAGCTCCTAAACGCTAAGCTTTGACAAGAACCCTCAATCCCAGTTTGCTGAAATTTAACATATTTAACCTGTAAAACCTCGTGACTACAAAGCTAAATTTGTTAAGGTTCCGAGTTATTTAGTGCAGGGTTATTTCATTGGAGGTCTAATATGGTTTTGGGCCGAGTTGTTACATGTCGTTCCATGCAAGGAGGAATTCTGAGACTGAGGGTGCTTATCGTTTACAATTTATTCGCATTAACTCTGGCTTGAATACGTATTCAAACTATGACGCTAGTTAGCTCAAGTAACCTAACAGTTGTTCTCTTTGCTGCAGGCGAAGGTTTTTCATGTTCATATTTTCTTATTAAGAAATTGGTGTTTTATTACAACAACCTTTACATTTTCTATTAATGCCCTTATACTCCTATATTTTTCTCCTTAGGACATAGAATGAGGAATTTAACAAAATTTTTACCAAAAGCCATGCTCCCTGTAGCTGGAAGGCCTTTGCTTTCGTATTCTTTGTTATCTCTAGTACAAGCGGGATTTCAAGGTTAAATAGATTTTTCGATTTAAAACTTAAATAACCTCCTTTCTTTCAAATTTCCCGCTAACTTATGTAGCTATGTAGTATTTAATTCCTTTTTTCAATTTACGTAGACCTTATCGTTATAATTCAAGAGGAAGATATTCAGCTAGCTTCCTACCTCCAAGCTTATGAAACCAGAGTAAATCTAACTGTTGTTACCATTGAAAGAGAAATCTCAACAATAGGAGCTTTGCTTAGAGTTTCAAACCTTATAACGGTGTTATTGTGTTTTTTATATATATAATTACGTGTATGTATTCTAAGTATTTAATTCAGGCACTTGGCGTAGTTTAACCTTTTTTTTAAACACTATAATTTTTTCTAAGGAGGGAGGGGGGACGTTTTTAATTATTTACAAGTTTTATGTATCTTGCCTACTTTTAATATGGTTATTGATGCTTTTGAATGTAGTGTATTTAAATCTTAAATTCTTCTACTTTAAGCCTTTTCAGGTCATTAATAAGCAGCTAAGTTTATGAAGCTATCATCGCTTTTTAATTTTTATACTAGATGATTATTAACTGTTGCTATTTATCAATAAATAAATATTGCAATTTTAGAGATATGTTAACACGGGTTTTAGTTTTTTAGTTTTATCAAGAAAGATTTGCTACTTGTGCATCTACAGATCCTTCTAGGTTATCATTCGACTGTAACAGCTTTTTTATTACATCTTGCCTTTTTTGTCTCTATTGAAGCTTTGTCTATACCGAAATCGGCACTATATGTTTTTTGCACTCTTTAGTAAGAAAATGTAAACATCTCTGAATTTTGTTCTTTTTTCGCGCCAAGTATTTTTATTGTCTTGCCATTGGTGCACCCTTGGTTTCTTCAGTGCGCTCGCTTATAGTTTTTCTTACTTTTTTTATTTCATCTTCTTCTGGCAGTTGTGGGAAGTTGTGAAATTGTGAACCATATAAACAACTTACAATTGAATTTTATATTATAAAACTGATCATTGAATTTTATAATATAAAACTAATCTTTTATATGCTCCACTTCTCCTTTACTCTTATTGCTTGTTCAACCTTTTTTTTTAGAAACAAAGTGCAACTGCAAAATTTAAAAGCTTTTAAGGTGGCAAAAGTTTTGTAGTTTCCACATCCTGTAAAGAATTTTTATAGCTTTAGAGGGGTTAAGTGTTTTACTGTTTTCAATACCACTCCGGCAAACTATATTAAAAGAGTGTTAAAGACTTGTCTACCTGGTATCCCTTATTTTTTAGTTTCTTCGATAAGTATGAGTGATGAAATATCTTGTTACACCGAAATAATTTGTTAAGTTATGCTCCTTTGTTAAAACTAATTAAATAGTTTCATAGACATATATGTTGGTAGGCGGTTTTTATTTTTTAAGTTTTCTTCTTTTAAACTTAAGCTTGTGAAGCCCATTGCCTTAACTCCTGTTGCTTTATAAAAAAATATACTCTTTACAATATTATAGTTTTGTTACCTTACATGTTCAAGAGGATTCAACTTTACTATTTTACGCTTTTTAGTGTTAGCGTTTTTGTATGTCACTCTGTTTTGTTTTTAGGGCGATTTTATTATAATGAGCTCTGATCTAATAAGCGATTGCAATTTTTCAAAGATTATTGATTTGCATATGATTAGCAATTCCAGTCTTACTATACTATTATCGGATCTTTCTCGAGAAGAACAAGAACTGCCTTACGAGAGAAGGGATAAAGGTATTTTTAGTGAATAGACTTTACTAAAGTTTACATGTCTCTATTAAATTCTTGGATTAAGTTAACTTTTTTTTTGTGCTTTAATAAATTTTTTATAGGAAAGTATTATAAGTGGCGAATTTTTACTTCAATTATCTTGAATTAAGTTTGTTTGTTTGCTTTGAGATAATTATTTAATAATTTTACTCAGCTGCAAGTGAGATTGTGGTTTATGACGAAGACACCAATCGACTTTTGGCTCTTATAAACGCTGCTGACATGAACAAT
Organism: Zophobas morio; assembly: GCF_036711695.1. Classification (NCBI taxonomy): domain Eukaryota; kingdom Metazoa; phylum Arthropoda; class Insecta; order Coleoptera; family Tenebrionidae; genus Zophobas; species Zophobas morio. The sequence goes on from NW_026972317.1 coordinate 192,244, forward strand.
AAATTTCGTTTGTCGAGAACTATATTGCGAAAGTTTACTTTTTTTAAAATATTCTATACTGATGTTCTTTAAATTAGTTTTTCAGGAGTGGAAAATATATTCATGTTAATTGTTTATTATGATATAATTATACTCTATGTTGTTGGTGTATTATTTATATGTAGAATTATCATAAGTAATTTTTTTCCTATAAAAAATTTTGTTTAGTTACTACATTTAGAGTAAAGTACAATGTTTACTTCTGTATATATATACTAACTATGGTTTCTCTCTAGTTTATTATTCTTACACAAAATAAGTAAACATTAATAATCTTGTTACGACCCCCAGTTTTTTATGGAAGCCTGGATAATATATTATTTAATTTTTTTGCGTCTTTTTACTATTTTTTAGGGTTAAATAATATTTTTCTTTTATAATAAACCTTAGAAGAAGCACAGCTGCTATAGTACTTTAATGTAAAATTTTCCTTAATTTATTCCCCACAGATATCCGAGACTTCGCTATACCACATGCTGGCAAGACTGCTACCTCTACGTCTGCAAGCACTGGATACTCTCTTTTTTAAAGGACTGGAACGCTATGGAAAGTGTGAAGTGGGAACTCCTTCCCCTGCTGGTCACCGCATTTTTGACCTACAGAAGTCCGATGTAGTGAACTCATGTTTGCTTCAGGTTCGGAAACAGTTCAAGCGCTCCCGCTACACAGCCGACAGCACACCAGGCAGTCTTTCATTTCAGCGTGCATAGCAATTTCTTTATTTACTTCTCTCTTTGGGTTTAGATGTATTTGACTATATTAAAGCTACCCGAAGCAGCACGGAGCTGACCGAAGGCGATCCTCTTCGCTGTTTCCTATACTTTTCGAGAGTTTATTCTCGCCGCGTGAACACTATTTGTCGTTATTTTGATGCCAACTTCCATGTTCGTCGCATAACTATTTGTTTGTCATACGAGGACTAGAGACTTTTTTATAAGATTAAGGAAACCAAATTTTCTTGTGAAATTGAACGATTCGGTAGCTCCAGTGATATAAGCAAGCGAACACAAGTTAAAAGCGATGTCATCATTGGCGAAGGCTGTAAAGTTGGGGACCGCTGTTCTATACGGAACACTGTTATAGGAAATCACTGTATTACAGAACTACCCCTCAATGCACACCATTCATTTTCTCTGTGCCTTTGAGCAGGCACAGTAGCCAATAACGTTAAGATCATGAACTCGGTTCTCATGGACCACGTGACCGTTGAAGCCCAGTGAGTTTATACATCCTATTAAGGTTTTTTTTATTGTTCTATACTAAAAGTTAATTTATATTTAGCTGTGTAATTCAAAACTCCATTATTTGCCACGACTCTTATGTAAACTCGAATTGTAAACTTTTAAACTGCCTTGTGGAGGCTTCCTGTACTGTTGAAAAAAACAGTATTTTTTATACCTACGTTTAAAATTAATTCCCCAACTCACTCTTTGTCTCCTCCAGCACTAATTAAAGATGAGTCTATAGTAAAGAAGACTTTTGCTTGTGAAGCTGAGGATGAATGGCCCTCTTTTGTATAGTGCGGTAAACTCCTTTTTACTAATAAAGGCATTTGACGATCGGCCCTCTAATTTTACTCTGCGTTACCCATCGGGTATTAAATACGTTCTCTATATGCCAAATTTCTGCGACTTCCTCTGAAAGTTAAAACTTGGAGAAAGAGTGTTAGCAAAACTCTTGTTGCCTACTTATGTATCCTAAAAAAGTAGCAGGCGTATGTATGCGCTACTTACATTGCCATATCTTTTTTTTTTCTTTACAAAAAGTGAGCCGGCTATGAAATTTTTAGTTGAGATAGCACTTACGAGTAATTAAACTAGCGATGACCTTTTACGTGATCACGAGTACAGTCAAATTCAAATAGTCTCAATACATATAAAGGAAAAACCTTTTGAGACTCCTTAAGCTTTAAAAGTATAGGCGCTTATTCTACTAAGTTTTATAAACACGGATAATTAAAAAGGTGTAAAAATTATAAAGTACAATTCTTTTGTTAATCAACAAAGTCCATTATGTTTTAGAGTTGTAGCGATAGTACTTATAGACACTACCGTTTACAACTGTTTTAGGTTCATAATTTTTTGCAAAATTTCTATACCGCCGTGCTGATTGAATTTATGGAACCTTTATATATAGAGGAGTTAAATTAAGATCTATTTAAAGTAGTTTGTATTATTGCTTTCTTACTTAAGTCTTTATCGCTTTTCAAAGGTTGGAGATTGAGTGAAACTTTAACGCAGGTGTCCCCGTTCAGGCTATAGTGTTTCAATCTTTATACAAAATTATTTTGATCACTCCAGTGGAGGTTTATTTTAACAATTGAGTAACTATAGAAGATAGCTAATATGGAGAACTTAAATCAAAAATTCGTAAGGATTCAATCGATAAAAAAAGTGAAGTAAAGTGCTTATTAAAAGCAAATCTTAGGCTGAAAGTTCAAGAATGTGGTGGCAGTAAAGCCTCAGTATACCGGATCAAAGCTCAATATGATCCAAATCATCCTTGCAATGAACCTTACGTCCAAAGAACTTAAAAACCGGGATGTGGATAGACTTGTATACGACGAGTGTCATCGGGTGCCAATCGAATTTGCACAGAAAAGTTCAAAATTCCTAGGAACAACATTTGGTAGAACAGTTTCAAGATTGACCGTATAAAGAGCACCCTATCCTACTGGTCTTTCTGCGAAAAAATAGTTAAATAAACCCTGTTTGATAAAAAGTGACAGGCGACTAAGATTTAAGTTTGCGTAAAAGTACAAAAAGTGGCCTTTTTTAACTGAAAAAATTAAATTTCTCGGACGAGGCAAGGTTTATCAATGTCATGCAAACGGTATTAGGTGGTGTTAGAAGCGATCCTGCGATAATCGAATACTTGACCACCAGGCGGTGCAAACGTATGAACGTGGAAAAGTATCGATTATGATTAGGTTCTTGTGTAACATCTAAGGGATTAAAAGTAGGAAAAAGTGACCGGAAGCATCATCGAAAACACAAACTGAGATATTGTAAAGAATGAACTATTTAAACATGCTATTGGCATGGCCTTGGATTTGATAAAATGGTTTTTTTGTCGCACAAATTTACAAGTCACCCTGCGTTAATCGGTGCGATCATAGCTATAATAACAATCGTTCCAAATTCTAGAATGGCCCCCACACTACTACTATTACCAAAAAATGTTTTTTTGATCCCTCTGATGTTTAATTAACTCCTTACTCAAAACCTATGTCATGCTCCCGAACTCAATAAAGTTTCTTCAAATATAGCTGGTCTTTGCTTTTATACAACTAAAGGTTTATTTTCGAGATTAGCTATTGTCTCCTGCTGTAAACATCTTTATCTTACATTTTCTTTAGATTCACTCGTTTAAATTCTTTGCTTTTTTTCATACATTTTTAGTATTATTAGTCAAATTATTGTAGGCAATGTAAGGTTTTTATTAAGCGGCGGTATTAATTTTTAAGAGCTAAATAATTTTTATCCTTAATAATCCAAATTAGTTCACTGGTTTTAAAAAGTAGTAAAGTAGAAGGTCTTCTAATACGTAGGGCAGTCTGTTATAACAATTTATATAGCGCCCAGGGCTTCATCTCATTCAACCTGCTGTTTTTAACACCTTTTTATGAAAGCCATTTTATACTCAAAATAGCCCTCTCTGCAACTCCTCTATCTTAATGCTGATTTACAGTGATTATGTGACGTTTCAGTATTGAGTTAATAATTAATTGTTATAATGTGAAGTACTGTTCTATTGATGTATTATCATATAAGCGTTAGTATGGCCTGTCCTGTCTTAGAGTAGTTATAAGCTTGCCTTTATGGAGAATACGATCGACCCCACCATATAACCTCGAACTATCATTAAAGCAAAGAAGTACTCGAAAGCTAACTTATTTATCTTTTTTTGGCAAAAAGTGGTTTTAACCCAAATAGGGTTTATAAAGTAAAATTTTGGCTGAGAGCAGAAAATAGAACATACACTGTTATAATAAAATATAAGAGTTTTTAAAGTTTTAAAATTGTTGATTAGACTACAATGTAACAAAAAAAAAATTGTGTTTATGTTGCAATACATCAATCATGCAACGGCACTAAAATTAAATTAATAATAAGACTTTTGATAATACAACTAGTGTGTGGTGTCAAGATTAACTAAAACCTCAAATTAGACGCCCCACTTTTGAATGCTGGCAAATGGTTTCAGATATATAACTCTGCATTGACTTTTCGATCTTTATGATATTCGAGCTTAGAGAGTAAGCGTAATTTTACTTCTAAGGACTTGATATAAGAAACTTAAAAAGTCTTCGGCGTGATAGCCATTAATTTTAGAATTCAAACTATACGTACGCAAAAACATAAAAGCTCATATCTCTTATTAGGATATTTAAACCTCCAAATTATTAAAATATGCTATATATTGGCGTATATAAGTAATATACATATAACTCTAAAGAATTAAGCAATAATTAAGTTTGACTATTTATATATAATTCTATAATGTTTTATGTTATTATACAGAGCGAAACAAAACAAGAAATACTAAAATAGGTTGCTTGAATTTTAATGTTATAGAAGCAAGATCACAGATTTGTTTAGTGAGTAAAGCTTAAAAATTGATCTAAGGTAATAAAATTATTAAACTAATAGTTAAATTAGTTTACAGTACTGAATCCTCCTATAATCAATATAAGAAAGACGCATATAGAATTTAGCAATTCAAGAAACTTTAAAATGAGTTAAAATACATAACATCTATTCACAACTTATAGTATATAAAACATGATAAAATTAAACGCGAGTAAATTATTTAATAAACATTACTTAATTTTTTAGCAAGGGTGACAGCTGGGTTGCAAAGGGTTTTAAAAAGATTTTAAGGGAACAAGGAAAAATGAGAAGTTGCGAGTTATAAATAAAGGTTAGCAAGGAGATGGGTGGAAAAAAATTCAGCGAAAAAGTGCGCAAAGGTAAATGTAATTAAACCTATTATAATTAAAACGCAAATATAAGCCTTCGGACTCTAGTTTAAAGCAACAAAAGAAATTTATATTCCTGTTTAGAAAATAATGTGTAAGAAAAAAAGACCTGGGCTTCTAATGCCCACCCACGCCTTATGTAGAGGAAAGGCGGGGACTCCACCATGGAATAGATTAAACCAGTAATATTTTTTTGAATACTGTTTAAAAAGCCCGCCCGACTTTTAGTGCAAGAATGTATGTTGCTCTTACATTTGATTGTGCTAAGACGTAGAGACGCCATGAAAGCACATTAGTTAGTATTGTGTGATTCTTGTTTTCAAGCAGTAAAAGTTAAGGTTTTTTCATTAAACATTATGGGATTTTATTTATTTAGAAATGTATATTTGTAAGTATAGCAGATAAGTAATACTATATTCTGTTGGCGGATAGGCAGTTATATTTAACAAAACAATGAGTCACCTTACCTTAACCACAGTAACCTTTTCTTTGTTTTGCGCTTGCGGAGTACTTAAAATCAACCATGGGGAGGTAGACGCAACAGTTGAAACTACACATCCTGTATTTCTTATCAAATATTTTTCTTTCAAGTTTAGTTAGATGTCTCGAAAATACGTTGGGAGGACAGATAGGGGAGTAAAGTAACAAATGATGAAGTAAGCATTAAAAAAGCTTAATAAAAGAATACAGTGCTAGAGAAGCGGCTAAAAGTTATGCAGTTAATCAAAGCGCTCGACAAAATGGATTATCTAAAATTTCTAGACTTACTCAGAAAGAAATATGACCGCTCCTGACACACCGTCTCACAATCTACTTGGTAAACGCTATAATGGCAAACTTGAAGAGATGACCAAAGCCATGATAAGGAAAGAAGAATTGTCTCCTGAATTCTGGCCGGAGTCCTTGTCACACGCAGCGTTCATTGTTAACGTTTTTACAGGAAGTTGGGAGAAAGTTTATAAAATGAAGCCGAAAATTGAGCTTGAGGTCTTCTCTTCACTTGTTTACTAAAGATTTAATCAAGCTGGTAAGCTGACCCCGAATTTAAAGGAAGGAATATTGCTTGGGCCGACTTTAGACTTCTGTGGCGGATACACGAGGCTCTATGATCTAGCTTCTTATAGGGTCGTTAAATCCAGAAATTATAAAATTGAGAGTCAGGTTAGTATTAATTTTATTGAAGCCCTCGACTCCTAGCCACTCGGTGTCAAACTAATTAATTTTAAACTACCTATCAGCTCTGATGTATTTCAATGCACGGAGGGAATCCCGAATTTAGGATAATAACGACCAATTTACTCCGTCCGCGGCCCCACCAGAGGTCAGCAATACTGTTACTTAAAATATGGGTTAATTTAAATGTGAAAGCAGGGTTGAAGTGCTTCATATTTTTCCTAACCCACGAAAAAAACTAGAGTGATTTCCCGGAACAATTAGGGAAGTTAAAATTAACAAGGGGACCCCATACTATGTAGTTGACTCGGTTGATGGAGATTGAGACGAAATTTACGAAACTGATGAAATAAGAACTATTAATTATACAATGTGCTCTAAAATACCTTTCCCTTCCCGCCAGCTATGCAATGAAAGACGAAAAATGGAGAAATTTTATGAAAGCGGAGCTGCCAGCTCTCAAAAACTTAAATACATGGAAAAATCGTAAAAACCCTTATAGGAGGAAAGTTAAAGTCGACTACCTGGAGGTACCCAATAAAAATTGGTTGAAGGTCTTATTCTAAACGGTGTGTAAGAGGTTTTACTCAGATAAAAGGGAAGAACTTCAGCGAGTCGAGGCCCCCCGTGGTATCAAAGGAACCGTAAGGTTAGTTGAAGTCAACCCTCTTAATAGCTGCCTGAGACTTCTTCAGATTGATGTTAGGAACGCATAAGTTCATAAAATTATGGACTATAAAATGTATATTTCATTCCCTACGAGATTCAACTTGATAGAACCCAATGTTAATGGTGAGAGATACTGCTTACAGTTGCAAAGGGCATCGTATGGCTAAAAACAAGTAGGAGCGCTTTGGCTTAAATATTTTGTGTCCAAAGTCAAAGAAATTGGATTTTTGCAATTAAAGCCAGAGCACTCTATATTTGTAAACGTAAGCGGAAAAGTTTTAAAGTGATTATGCTTATTTATGCTGACGTTTTTAAGGCTTATACTAGTGTTATACAGAGGCTCGAGGTCTCATAGAAAAAATGAATATTGAAGTAAAGGAAGTTCCAAGATTGTCTATTGGGATGAATTTAAAATACTCCCCAGTGGTTTTTAAATAGAACAAATAGATTATACCTGAAGAATTTTAATTTATGAGATGGAAAATTGCAAACCCAATAAATATTCATTAAACGATGAGCATCTTGGCCTACAAGTTGTGACTGCCTTTATAGGGAACTGGCAGTGTCCCTACAGTTTCTAGCGTGCCGTACGAGGCCCAATATCCAAACAACTGTCAGCAAGCCCTTAATATAATTGGTGAGAAGCAATGGAACACGGTAATATCAAGATTAAAATTTCTAAATTCGAGCAAAACCGCTTTAACTCTATAAAAGGAAATAAACTCATGATCGGTATTTATCCGAAGGTCAGAACTCGATCGACGATCAAAAGATCAGGAATTTAAATACCAATTGATAATCTCCCCGTTCTCTGGAAATAAAAAAAAAGAAATTATTGCGACGTCTTCAGCGGAAGCTGAATATATTGCGTTAACCGCTACTGTTGAATAGGTTAAATGAACCAAAACTGTTTTAGGTGAACTTGGGTTTATAATTGATTACTTATTGACGGCTAAGGTAGATAATCAACCTTTTAATTCACATTGCTCATCACAAAGGCACTAAAACTTCACTTCATATAGATATTAGGTATCATTTTATTAAAGATGAAATTGAGAAAAAACGGTTATCAAACTATAATATCGTTCAACAACCGAAATGTTAGCCGATACCCTCACTAAATGTCGATGGGTAAACCACTTATTAAAATTGTAAGAAGTAGCATTGACAGAGCTCCATGATGGGGTCGCCGTAGAGTGCGAAATGACAACCCAATTATGGATAAATTACATGTACAGCGGAACGATTACCATATACGGAACTGTATTCCGGATTGATCTAATGCAAATTAAAGATTGGAGTTCTCCTCTACATATACCTTTTTAATCTTTTAATTGTTAATAAAATATATACTTTTTTAGAAACAACGGAGAATGACTAAATTAGCGTTTTTTCGGGTGACTACTATAATATTATTAGCGGATTCGAAAGGCCCCTATTGTGGTTGATTAACAGAACTGCCTAACCAAAAAAAGACTTAGTGTAAAGCGCAATCAGAGGCGATGAATATGACAGTTAAAAATGCTTCAAAGAACTTTTATTAACAAAGGACCTCAAGCACTAATATTGCTTTTCTTAGAATTACAACGGTTATCAGGTTTTATCTAGTGTTTCCTTACTAATACTACTATTTGTACAAAGTTATTATTATAATTGGGGTCATTTTTCTTATTAGAAATAGCATTATTATTAGTATCGTTCATGAATACATCAAACATCTTGTTATCCTCTAATATATCTATTCTATACGCGTCTGAGCTTTCCAAACTTTGAAGAGCGGTTTATTGGCTACATCGGTGGTAACTATGTTACTATATACCTCAACAGATTCTTCCCTCTTTTAATAAATTTTTTTAACCTTTCCTTTTATTTTCAAACTGCCATACTTCTGTTTTCAAAACTTCTAGCTCATTCTTAAGTTCTCGAGCTTCGTAGAAGACTTTTAACTGCTTAATCTGAATTCCCCTCTTCCGCAGGGGTTAGGGCGAGAGAGCCCACCAAGTAGGCTCTTTTTAGAGCTATAATGACTCTCTTGAAGAACTAAAAAGCAGAAAACATCCGACTTAGACCCCCACATTTGGTCTAGCTTGGTAGAAACCGCTAAAAACCAACATAGGAGAAACAGCTTTAGGCACGAGAACCGAAGCCCACCGGGGGAGAAACAGGCCAGCACCACTGCCAGCAGGCCTTTCCAAATATGAGCGCCTCACCCAGAAGTGAGGAGTTCTTTAGTTGCTGTTTATTAAAACACGAATAAGCTTTATTTACGTACAAGAGTATAAGACCATTAGTAACAAAGAACGCAAAGTGGTTTAGAGATTATTGGACATAGAAATAATCTGTTGTACCTACGCTGAGAGGCTTTTTCTTTGCGGTGTAGTGTAAAATAATTTTTTAGGCTTCCATTTCTTAATTTGCCAGCATCTTAGATTAGTTCGAATATAATAATGGGACTTGCCATGATTTTTAAGGAAACCTATAGCCCCGAACGTATTGGTCTATACTGCGTCTAACAAGCGGTATCTGGACAAAAAAGGCCTACAGGCATAATTATTAAACCAGTAATTTTTTAAATATTAATCGTAATAGCAATCTTCCTATACTGAGATCTAGAACCAAATTTAAGTTTTTTAATCCTTTAAACACTTTGCTCGGATATCTGCCAAATTTAAGATTTGTGCTCATGCAGGACTGATTTATTGCTTTTAAAACAAATTGCCCATTACTTAGATAAGTTTAAGGTTAAAATGTGATTTTTTTGACTTCCATGTGTTTAGCAGTTGGTTTCAATAGATTTTTGAACGTGTATGAGCGTGACTATCTTTACATGACACAGTCGTACTTTTAATCCTTCTCTGAATAAGCTATTATATCACACAAACGTATAAGTTGTGTAAAGCAGACTCTTCATTAGATCTTTATAAACCTTTTTATTATAATAAATATTCTAGAAAATTATCAGTTCTATATGAAATTTTTAAAATACCAGAGTTCTTAGAGTATTTTAATTAGATACATTATTTTTGCATAGATCGCAAAGTGGTTTCTATATTCTTGATTTATTCAAGGGCTATATAACTCCTTATTTTATTTGATGGTCATTCGTCGCTTGGTTGCTCTTCTTTAATCAAACGGGGAGTTTACATATTTCTTCAATGCGTCTGTGCTGTTTTGTGTGTACTGGCAATTTTTTTGCATCCTTCATTGTGGGGAAATCAGATTTTATGTAAGTTCTTTTCCATGTTTATTACTATTCCAGTTAAAATGTAACTTATTACAAATTACATAAAAAGCGACATCACTACTGTCTAGAATATTTAGAAAAAGACAACCGGCCAGAGATTTGTTTTTTTCTTTTCGCATGCATTAATTGGTCAAGGGTGCCCACTGCACCTTAGTTGCATTATAATAAAGAATAATTTCTATTTCTTAATTTTGAGTGTTCTATTTTTGCCGGTGTCGATTGCATGGTCGAATATATAGAAAACTAATGATTTATTTTTCCAAAACCGAAAAAATATTTTCTCCCTATCTTTATTAGGAATCTAGCAGGGATGAATTTATAGTTTAACCCATTCCATAATAACGGCAAAGCTAACTCAATCAGTAAAATAATTATCACAAGTTTATGCAATTTATATGGTGATATGGTTTTGTTAGTCTTTAAAGCCACGCTAGTAGGTAATCCTTGTTTTCTTCGTTCATTTCCCTTTCCTAAGAATGGAAAACCATTTTGTAAATAAAAACTTTTAAAATCGCATAACCACCATATTATGTGCTAAACTTGCCTGGTTTAGCAAGCTTTTATTGTCTGAACGAACACCTACCACGAAGAGGTACTAACTGCTCGTCAACAGTTTACTACCAGGGATGTAATGTTTTTAATTATTTCCTACAATCTGATCCTATTAACTACATGTTGGAGTAACTTACCTACAGAGAGTTCTGTTCTTTTACTTTGTTCACTAAATCTGAGTGATATCAGAAGACTAGTAAAACGTCAAACCCCAATGCAGCTCCAAAAATTTGTGAGGGTTCCACAAAATTTCGTTACTTATGCTTTCAAGTTTTAGATGCCCTTGCATAGTGAAAAGTTAAAAAAAATGCTTAGATTGGTACGATGCCACAAGTTTTTATTACCATGCGAAATTGTGATAGAAAACGAAAGCTTCTCGGCTAGTGAACCTAACACTTAATTCAAAAATATTAAAAGTTAGAAAAAATAAAAATTTTGTGTTGTGAGAGAACAACTTTTTTTTAAACACAAAATATTACGCGATTTGGGCGGGGGGGGCGTGGTTGTTTGTGAAGGTGGATTGCGAGACCATGTAGTTCTAGCCGTTATCAATGTACCTAAATAAAAATAAAATTCGTTTGAAATTATCTTTTTCAAAAATGAAGGGGACCCGTCATTATTAAGGTTAAAATTAACTCCAATCTTCTTTAACAAAGAACGACAAAAAACATTTAATATTTGGAATAGGCTATATCTTAAACCAATTGTTGTAAATAAATACTTACCTACCTAAGTTTTTGCCAACTGTAAGTAAATTAAAAAAATTTAGTGATTCACTATACCGAAATATAACACTGAATTCGTAGCAATTATATTAGCTGAATTTAATTAAAAAAAAAAGATTGGTACAGAAACCAAGTAACTTTAAAAAAATATATTTTTTTCGTTAGAGTCGAACTCACAATCTTCAGTATGCGCGTCAGGACTCCTTATCGCTGAGCTACGACGACAACTCTCAACCTCGGTATGACGGATTAACGTATTTAAACTGTTAGATTACAGCACCAGTTATACCTTGTTTCAACACGTAAAATGTGAGTCTGACATCTGCGCTCAATGGAGACTCACATAAATTCGTTTAAAATAACACAGCTTTATCTAATAACATTTAAGTTCGTGTAAATAGAACATAATATGTTGAAATAGTTATGGGATTTCAACTAAAGTCTGTCTACAAAGTTTTTCTTCAAACCAGTATTTACGAGGTTTTTCTTTAAACCGAACCTATGCGATCCTTCTCTGAAGTGCCAGGCCGTAGTTAATAAACGAGCAAGAGTAAAACACCCAGCAAACATCAACAGCAAAAAAAAAACAGCTAAAAGAGAAAAAACCCTCCGCTTTATTTTTTTTTAGCACTGGAATAGTACGGCCGGCTTCTTAGCCGCAATCTGAATCCTCCTCTTCAGCAGGGATTGGAGCACGAGTGTTTACCAGTGTACGCTCTTTATAGAGCTATGAAGACTGTTTCGAAGGACTGAAAAAACGGAAAATATCGGGCCGGACTCCCGCCCTTCGACCTAATGCGGTGGAAAACCGCTAAAAACCACCACCGGAGAGACGACCTTAAACAGAAGACCCAAGACCACCTGGAGACACATGCCAGCACTACTGCCAGTCAGGCCTTCCTGATTATGAGCACCTCGCTCAAAAAATTTAATATTAAAACATTGCATCCCATGAAAATTAAGTTAAATAAAATGTATTGATTAAAATTCTGTGTCAACTAAATTGTATGCTGTAAGAAAATCATATAGTTGACATAATATAAGTGCAGAATAAGGATTAATAAATGTCATTTGACGAATAGGTAAGACCAAAAAACTCACTTTAACCGGGTAAAGTTTAAAATCGACAACATGGTATGGTTTCTTCCTTTAACTTTGGGACGGTATAATTATAGTAGTTAAATAATGTCCAAGTGTTCGTAGTAAGTATGCTTTTTTTAAGTGGATACCTTTTCTAAATGCTAAGTTTTTTCCTCTGTCCTGAAGGCGTGCGCATGAGCAAAAACTTGTTGTACATTATTACCATATTTGGTTGAACTATTTTTAATTGAAAACAAAATTCTAAAAAATGGAAAGACCGTAATGAGACACAGGGGCAAGAGATTTTTAATTATCCGGCTACCTTGACTGAACTTATAATCTTTACGATTTCTTTCTAGTTCTTATGCGCGTAGTGCTTCCAGGTGTAACTATAGCGTCTCTAACGCTAACACTGAAAGGGGAAGCAAGACAAAGTATTATTGAATTAGCTTGTGCCAACACCAAAGGACTGTAGCCTCAAATTGGCATAGCCTTGTAGTTATATATACACAGATTAACTTGGTGATCCGATTATAAAATATTCGCGTGCTCTTTCTAATAGTTCTTTGTTAATCGCATACTCTCTTAATAACTCTTTTTAAAAACCCCCTCTAACTGGGGTAATCTATATTATAATCCTTGTTATATTCTTTACCTATATTTAATTAGTGATAAGGAACACTCTTTCACGGCATCAAAAAACAAAGACTATATTTTTCAAATGGATTGTTTTGTAGCTCACGTTTTGTGTTCATTTCTTATTGTAATTTTTGTATAAATTTACTAACTAATAGTAAGGTAGTATAACCCCCCCTAACCCATTTCATCATTGTCATCTATATTTAATCATAGAATAGTTTAATACAATTTTCTAACTCTTCTTGTATCAAGTTATTTATATAGGCGCCACAGTTGACGTGAGGGGCTATGCTAGGGGGAGGGTTAACACCTCAAAGTTGACGAAAAGCCTTGTTTGTAAGTGGCAATTTAAGCTCTGCTGGATTTGACTTCCGACATACGGTGTTTGCGCGGTGATTAAAGATTTAAGGATATCTAAATTGTAAAAGGAGAGTCTTATCAACAAAGTAATTTGTAGAACAGTACCCTTTTCCCAGTTAATTCGACTTTACTCAGTTATCGATCGGCTACAGGCTTAGTCATTTTTACTGTTCAAGTTTAAAGCTTGCTAGATTATATTATATAACATTTTTTGCTACCAAATTAGTAAATCTTATCAACCTATTTTTTTATGCATCAAACCACGAGGGAAATAGGACATGAAAAAGTATTATAAATACACACGAAGTGTAGGTATTTTTGACCCGATCGAGAACCAAGAAATAAAATTAACTCAATTCATTATTCTTTTGTCCCTCTCGTTTTGTCTTCGGGGGCATGTTCTAGTGCTCTTCATCTACATCCTTGTGTTATTTTTAAAGGCCTTTATTGCGTGGTTAATACAAAATATATGCATGTATATATAAGTAGAGGTGGCCAAGTGACAAAAATACTACTATGTATCTTTGAGGCTATGACGCATTAATGCAGTAAAGTAGATGGCCTTCTCAGTAAGCAGATTGTGCACTCTAAATAATTACTGTCAGCTTAATAGGGAATTTCCAGTCCCCTAGTACTTATAATTTATTTTGTATTCCAAGCCACTCATATTCGAATTAGTGCTATGCTCGTCTTTTAAGATGATATATGAGGGAAATATCGCGCGGTCTTAAAAATAAAACATTCGAACGTACCCCAGCCCACTAGTTCTCTTCACTACTTTTTTAGGCTTATTGGCAGAATGTAGTCTTCTAAACTTAAGATCTTTACATGTAATAATTGTGATACTCCCGTACATATATATATTACTTAAGTAAGCTTTCCGCAGGCCCTTAAAATGTGTTTGAGTCAAAACATCTCGGCATGACCTTCCAGCAGCCTTTTTTTAAATTTTGTATTCCTTTAGATTAGCCGCGTTTACAAGCAGTTCACAGATCGTGGTCATTTTATAGTTAAAAGCACATGGCAACATTGTGTCCCCAAAATAAAAACTTTGGAGGGTTGACACTCATTCGTCTTCGTCTCTTTCTCCGGCAATGGTTTACTTTTTTTTACTAAAATTATTTATCCTCGTAGTTTTTTTTGCTTAGTTTTTTATTCATAAAAATACATGTTAGGTTAATATTCCCAAAACGCGAAGGACCATTTGCACTGGAAAATGCAAATCTCATCAAATTCATAAGGTAACGCAGTACAAAGCTGGCGCCGCCTCTCTCTACGCACAAGGAAAAAGACGTTACGATAGAAAGCAATCTGGTTATGGCGGTCAAACTAAGCCTGTATTTCGTAAAAAGGTAAGTCGTATCCCATAATACTGGCTTTGTCGTATGTGTGTTTGATAATATTTAGATCTTACACTTTAATAATAATACCTTTTTTAAGACTTATATTTAATAATAATAAAGCATTCTTTTTTGCTAAAATATTTTACATTTATTAACTTTTTTGCAGATAAAGGTTCATAAAAAGGTTTCACTTCGTTTAGAATGTCAGAAGTGTAAGCGCAAGAAGCAGATAAAGCTTAAACGCTGTAAAAATTTCGAACTTGGCGGTGAAAAGAAGAGGAAAGGGCAAGCTATTCAATTTTAAACCTAATTAGAACTCCTTTCATTTTATTGTTCTAGGTTAAATAAAAAATTTCTTACTGTATTTTTGTGTATATATTGTATGTTTAGGTAGCACTTAACTTTAGATGATAATATTAATAATTTTTACCGTGCAGTTGTAGCAACTTATATTATGGCCTCTAATTCGCATTTTTAAGTGAAGCGGTGGTAGTGAGTTGGCCTTTATAATTCTTTTTAGTGTTTTGTTGTTTATAACTTTCTCGTAGTATATGGTAGATCTGCCTAAACTAGTTTTTTTGACCCTTATACCTCAACTAACGTTAAGCATTTAATGGGAAAACGCATTATAATGTTATTCCCACGTGCAAGCGCATCCGCTCGTTTTTAACTTTTTGCTTAATCTTAGCGGTTACACTTTCTGTCACCGAATATTAAAACTTTGTAAGAGAAGGCGGTAGTCACACGAAGGGGACTACCACATGTTGTAAACCCTTTGCTTAAATATGGAAAAGTAATTGCAGCAAATAACTTTGGTGACCATAAGACCTCTTTGTAAAGTTATTCTATCACACTTTTACCTACTTTATAACGACAATTCTATATTATACGTACACTTTTTTATAGTAGATATTTTCCGGCATAGATAAACTCACTTGGAAAAATACCCTATTACCCTACATAATATACAACGACAGAAACTTATATGTAAAAAATATAAATGTAGAACCAAGAGAGTCACCACAAGATTTAATTTTTTTTTTTTGCATTTAAAGTCGCCTATTAAAAGAAAGCTATATTGCTTTCACATATAAAGTACCGTTTTTTTAGTAAAACTGTGGTCTATGTCCTAGACCATTGGCTGCTTAACGGTAGAGGTCAGTCTCTCCAATCAGGAGAGACAGCGGACTAGACTATAATTAGAGAGTGTTGGCTATTAAACCCCGTGCGAATTATGAGAATACCACTCTTTCAATACGTTTACCCATGGCGTTTGCTCTCCTTCAGGCACGGGGTGTATTTTCCTTTTTAACCGATTCTTGCTTATAGCGGTTATTATAAACCTTAAAACTGTGGGAAGGCGACGTGCTATTTATGTAAGATGCTTGCCCTTGAGAAAGATTCTATTTTGTATAGGCTAATATTCCAAGCTAATGCTTTTTTTTCCACTTTCACACCCACAACTGAAGCTTGTAACGAACTTGAAAATCTTGTAGCTTCTTATATAGCGAATGATATATTATTCTTTATGTTAGTTTTTATTTATCACTAATCTTATACCGCATTATAAGATGAGAAAAGCAACTTGCAAGGATCTATTTATAACTTTAAACCGGGTTCAAAAGAGGTAGTATATTTTTTGTATACACGATCATTCCACGCATTTTCTTTAAAATATATTTTAAATATATCTAATTTACAGCTATTAAACATCTATTGGTTTTATAAAGGCCACCTATTTCCTACTCTTCGATAGTTGAAACGCAAAATTTTTCTATGGGAATTTTTTATTTGAAGGTTTTTTTTATTTTGTCACTGTTGTATAATTTTCTTTCTTTGTTTATAGGAGGGTTACCAGATCCCCCTCCATGACCACCCAGGAATGACTGTTTTTAGTAAAGTTATGCACGGTAGAGTTCACGTTCGATCTTTTACCTGGAAAGAAAAAGATGTTTCAAATAAGCCCTCTACCTTTATAACAACCGAAAAAGACGGTTCTTAATTACCTTATTTATATCAATTTTGGCGGTTTCATTTTCTATACTTCGTTAGAATTTTATAGGTTATTTAATATTTATTTTCACGGGAGCTTAAATAAATGCTTGCTAGTTGCAGTTAATCTTTTCCATGTACGCTATATTACGATATTATAGGAGGGGTCTGAGTTAGCCTTTCCGGTGGCTATAATACTCAGCGCTCTTCCTTTAGTGGTTATAACTCGTTTAACTATATTCAATATTGTTAGAGGAAAAGTATTGTTTTAACTTTTGTGTTCAGTAGCTAGTACGCTTCTACGAATTTTATTAGGTATGCTTCTCCGCGAGGCCGTTGTTATTGGTGATTATGTAATTAATTCTTCGGACGAAAATTGTTTGTTAAAGATAAGCCCCTTCTCTGCGAATTTGCACGCTATCACCGCTATTTCAGATTGTTGCTTTCTCGATATACTGGGCCCGCCTTACAAAGGTGCCAGTTTTATGTGGTTGTATTTGTACTGCAAATTGTGCTTGGCTCCTCATAGTTGGAGAGCGCGATTGTCATTACTACGAGGAGATTGAATTAGTCTCTGGTGGCCAGCCGGACGGTAGCATTTGTAGAACTGATTTCATTGTGCCCGCCCGCAGTAAGCACGGCTCTCGTGTTTTTACCAGATAAGACGTCTGTTTATTTAGCCGAATTGGAAGAAAATGGTTATTATTGCGCCTGTGTTCCTTATTCCGGCCCAAAAATTGGGATAACGGGTTACTGTTAATAAGCCGAAGCAGTGTATACGTTTGCGATATTGCATCTTTTAGATGACATCCGCTTGTTTTCTTAGAAGAGCATGGAGTCAGGGTACCTTGATTACTTTAGTTGGAGGTAGCCTTGTTACCACGTATGATAAAATAAAAAAATTAGCGGCACTCAATGATAAAGCCTATCTGCCTATCTTCCTCTGTATATCCCTCTTTAAGGCGTACTTCATAATAAATTTTCAAAAAATATAACAATCGTTGTACTAAAACTTGCTACAACAGAAGTCTTTTACGAGATTTGATCGCTTTGAAGCTAATTTGAATTAGTTTAGTCAGGTATGTATAAAATAGTGGAACGAGGCTAAATTCTGAGTACCTTTTCTTATAAATAAAGAGATTTGCAGCAACAGGTAGTACTTTAAACACTTTACCAGTATTTTAGGGTTTTATAAACTTATCAATAGATGATTGCTTTAAAAAAGCACAGTTGAAGGGTACTATAAACTTTCTTAGTTCACAATTCTTGAAAGATACGTTTTCTTTGCAGTGGAGTTTAAAAAAGGCCTTAAGAAAATCGTGGTGGGTGACGACGGCAATATTTCTTTCAGGGCGCATCTGTGTGTTTAGAGTAGGCAACGGTCGACTTGGAGGTACATAACATCACAGAGCCCGTCTAACCCGGAGCCACTCAAGAAAGAGTAGCGCTCGACGACGCAGTGATTCGATCCCCTCTCTTACTTTCGGTTTCCACGTTTCGTCGTTCTCCTGTAAGTATGGAGGGTGCCCATCTATTTGCAATTGTTTAAGTTAAATTATTACGCTCTCGAGAAGATCGAACGCAACGGAAGGATAGAGCTGCTCTAGCTGCGCTAACGGTGATCTTCGATCGCAAGGATGGACGCCGTGTCTCTCTCTGACAAGCTCAAGGGCCACTATTTGGACGTTACTTAAAAATCAAGCTTATTAGCTAGATTAAAGTTAAATCAGACTGCGAATAAAAAAAATATAAGCCATACAGATCGCCAAAAAGTCCAACAGCTGTCTGAATGGCGCGCTTCAGCGGAGAAGTAACTACTAACTCACATTCAATGACCTGTTAATACAGCCGAATATAACAAAGTAGGCTCCTTAGCTAGCGCATAGTAAGATTTGAGAAAATTTATTCTAACGCGTAGAAATCCGAAGAAATAGTAGTTTATTTATTACTTAAGTTAGAATGGAAATTTAGTATTACAATAAGCATATATAAACTTAAATGAAATTATAAATAAGATTTAGGTTTAAACTTTAGTTTAGTTAAGGTTTACGAGGGGGCCTGTATCCACTCAACTTTATAGGCTACCTTCGATTTTAGTCTAGTTTTTAAAATAGAGACTTGTGCATAACCATGCTCATTTAATTCGGCATCCATATAATTATAGGATAGATAGGCAACGCGACCTAACTATAGTAAAAGAAAAAGATAATTTCCTCTTAAAAAAAAGATGAGTTAATCTTCTCCCTTTCTGGAGGCTTCGTTATGGTAACCTTCAGCGTGTCTAACAAAATATACGTTTTTAGGGACGTTCATATATTAGCTTATTGTCTTTAACAGTTACGCGCCTTTCCGCAAATATGTTGACTTAAAACTTTACATGCGACTAAGCACTCTCTCGGTAAGAACTCCAAATCTGCTAAGCGGTCAGATGAGCGCTCATCTCCACCGCAGTTTTTGTCTTCTGTAAAAGGATTTAATTAACCAATAAACATAAAACTAATAACGTAAGTTAATAAGTTAATACTTCGGAGTCTTTGTAAGCCTATCATGGCATCAGTCTTCGTAATATTAGACTGCTCTGGCCTCTCCTGTTCATTAAAACAAAGTAAGTGTTTGATAAATTTTAGTGTGCAAAGCTATCGATATAATATGAATAAAAATTATTTCTTAGAAAGTGTAAAAGTATATAAACTGTATTCAACAAGTCAATCAGAAATTTAAAGAAGTATACTTTTAACATTAGCTACGATGTTCTGGGATCCCTACTTGCAATAATTAAAGTTAACTCTTCTGATGCTAATTATTAGTTTTTTTTTTAATAAAACCATTTGAAAAGGATTTGTGCTCTACTTAGTCCCCACGCCGTGATTACGTTACCGCTTTAAAAGAGTACAACCCGTTAGCGATAAACTAAAGTAGTTAAAGGAGGAATTTCAGTTTTTTTTTAAAGGACCTAGCTTATTATACTGGGCGTTAAAAAATTAACTCAATAATTGAAACTAGTATAACATTAAAAAGTGAGTAAATCCACATTTTTATTTTAACTATTTTATAAAACACGTTACCTACGCCATATACTTAGAGTGGCTTTTCTTCGAATATGTAAATAATAGTTGTGTACAACAGTATGCGCCGGAGGCTTAAATAAGTTTGCGAGTAAAGGAATATAAACAACTCTTTGCAAGACCTCAAGCGATTTAAATTCGTGCCAAGTTTATGAGGCTTAAAGTGTAGTGGATAGTTTTGTGTTCGTTTTTAAGGGGAAGTTATTTATACTCAAGAAATTATAAAGTGCCTCAGGGAAGTTTAAGACTTATCTTTGCCAAATTTTATCCTGATCTATAAAGCATGAAATCCTAAATTAGTACTTAAATTACGTATCTACTAGTTGGAAGCATCTTTAAAAGAACTTTGTCTAGTTATATTGTAAAAAAAAAAAAGGGTTAATTCGTTTCGTTGCAATGTGCTCAGTTCCACGGTACGATTGTACATACTATTGTAAAATAAAAAGTAACACAAGTAGTTTCAAAGGCAAGGTTTCGACTTATATGCCGTTTGCGAACCCTATCAGTAAATAATCCACAGCCAAGAGGTGCTATGAATGATCTTAGCTCTTCCAAATTGGTTTTAATATTTAAGACGTTATTTAATAAAAGTTACAAAAAATGTAACGGACTTCGCAATCGACTCTATTCGGTAAGCGCTAATATAATCCTCTACCATCCGCTTTAATCGCAATAAAATCTGATCAAGCAGTATCTCTTGCCTTATATAAAGAAAAATTAGGCTGTAGCTAAATAAACCCGATAAGCTATCACGCTCAGCCCTCGTGAGTAGTAATACCCCTTTAGAAATATATACAGGTAACCACTTGCGCTCAACTTAAGATTATGCAGTTTGCGCTCGACTTACAGAGTTTCCCGCAAAAGTCTAACAACAATAGAAATTAAAATGAAACACGGGACTGATGGTTGAGTGCAACACTTTTGCTTTTATTAATTAAAGTTCTCAAGTGTTTTAAAATTTTTTGCTTACTAAAAAAATAAGCACCATCAAGGTATGGTGGGCTCCCTGCAAAAGAAAACTTTCACTTGACTTAGTAGGTAGCATTTATTCAAAAAAAAAGCGTCTATTCATGGCTTTTTGTATCCTTTTTTGTATCCTTTTTACTTTTAAAGTAAAGAACTTCATTTTGCATTTCAAAGGAGAAGTAATCAGTGAAAATGTCATAAGCGGTTGAAGCATGGCCTTCTACAAAGCTCAACTTATAAGATTTTTCTAAAAGTATTCTCCGGTCTAAAGAAGGATAAACAAGTCTGCTCGATATATATATGAAAATTAAATTTGGACCCCAATCTATAGAGAGCACAGTAAACCTAAATGCACCCGAATGCGCTAGTTCATTGGCCAGTCTCAATACTAAACGTTTTACGGCCGGGACTAAGCATAACGAGGTCATTTCCGCTGAAGCACACAAAAAGTTATACCGCCGTTCGATAGCTTTCTGGTACCTGCAAATGATGAAATAGGCTAGCTAATTAGAGTATAACCACTTTACGCTTCATTATATCCGAGAACGCCGGTTAAAAACAAGTAGTCACCGTAAATTTCGTGTAATAAACGTTCATCAAAGCTGTCTTGAAGTTCTTTGCGATCCAAGTCTACAGTTATATAAATGTTTACAGAGACAAATTGAATACTGTTATTCTTAGGAAAGAAAAACCCAAATCAAAGTCTATATCAAAAAGGTGAGGGTTCAGCTTTGAATCATAGGCGACGTTAAAAACCAAAAGTTGATTGGCGATACCACAAACAATAGGAAGCTCTTTCGAAGTACAACCTACACTCGGAGCGAAAATATTTTTATAAAATGCTTTGTGAAACTTTCCCCATAAGGAAGACCGAGTTTATCAGTAAAGGTCAGCACACCGCGGACAACGAGATTCTCGGTGTTTTTCCATATACTGGCCCATTGATGACAGCCAACAACACCGGGGAGATCGTCAAAAGTCTTCCACTGGATCCCGTGCAGTGAGACAAATAATATTGAAAGGTGACCATAAAACCAGTCAACCATTGTAAATTCCTCTCCGCGGAATCTACGCTTCCTCGTGCCAGTGTAACGAGCAATTTTAATCTTGGAATAGTTCGTTAATTTCTTAAAGACGAGTGAAGTAAGCAAGGCAAACCTGGCCAGATGTGTGAACATATATTCTTAACGGGTTCACTGAGGTGATCAGAACGAAGATACGTAGAAGAATTTTTCTTTTATTGAATAGAAAAGGGGCGCTTATGTCTTCTTGAACAACACTTTTCTTAAAGCGAAATATATATATTTAAACAGCCTGGCTACGAAGATTAAATGCAACTCGCCTCGCGATACCCTGAAAAAAAATTTTTTACTTCAGAGAAGTTTTGGAAAAGGCGAGTTTGTAAAACGGCGGATTTCACACATGGCCTTCCAATCCATCTTTTTTCTTAAAATGAAGAGACGAAGTGTCAGTGCAATACTGAGGAAATTATATTAGTTTCCTACTCGAATCAAACTGTTCCTTGCGAAATTGGTTGTACTGCTCCGGCAAGACATAGCAAGTCAAAAGGCCTTGACTTTGTAAAACCGAAACAATTTCTCACGAAGAGTTGCGACAAAGCAAAGGGACACACCGTAGGACACCTGTAGTTTGGGTAAGCTCGTATAAAACGCTGGACATTTCTGCAGTGTCTATCCCTTCGAAAGTTTTCCTCCCATTCGCCCCTTGTAAGGTTCACTGCAAAAAATTGTTAGCTATATACAGTTGATGTAGCGCTATCAACCGGGAAGGTAAACCTCGCTGTTTAGCCGCATCCACGCCATCATATTGAAAGCTGAGCGCTTTTAATATCTCAGAAAGCTTATTTTGTTTTCCAACCCAAAAAAGTTGCCAGAGAGAGTGGTTATAACTGCCACTAAAAGAGTCAACAGGAATAAAGCTAATGTTCCAGGTTTCAAAAATTTCTATAATAAGGGAAACTTTAGATAAATTCATAAGCTGAAACTCGAGAAGTAAATTGGGTCACACAGGCAATCCGAGTGTAGAGTTCGATGTGTTTATCCCCTGGCTAATAAAGTAGTTGCTGCCTCTTATTTTTAAGCGGCGAGCCTCACTCCTACAACTAGTCCTGGTTGAGCTGCAGGCCTCGAGCATAAACGACAGTTGGTCGTCGATCAACAAGGAAGACAACCATTTTCTATGCAGATGAGGGGTAAACTCGTCCTGGACATCTTCAAAGCCCCAAGTAAGTAGGGTAGCAGACTCTTTGCTGGCTAGTGGTTTTTGTAGAACGAGGGGGAAAAGAACCGCATCTACTGAAACAATATACCATACGAAGAGTATCTCGCCCAATAGCTGTAGTACTCTTGGATGCGATTACGGCGCCAAGGTTTGCGAGGGCCGTTATAATGTAATAAATTTGCTTTAAGTATTGTTTCCTGGTTAATGCCTTCCTTGTGGCCTATTGCAAGAGGAACTGATAATACCATTCTGGACAGGCACAAGGGGTAGGCAGAACCCAAGTGACGAACATTCCAAGACTTATTGATTTCTTCGTAGTTTTTATAGAAAACTAAAAGTAGGGGCGGTTGTGAACCAAACTTATAGATGGGCTTTTCCAAATTCAGTTCCAGCCAGCTGTAGATCTTTTCACCTAAAGCAAATGCTGACTATTATATCTCAAAAGCTGAGTAGTCTCTCACTTATGTTTTGGGCAGCCCACTGCTTCAAGTTGATGACCAGTACACCAGCGTTAAAATAAGGAGTATTCCAGTCAATTCTGACCTCAGAGCAATAAATAGTTAGTTAAGCTCGCTTTGATATTGATTATTATTGAAGTTATGGAATGTTAAAAAAATAAACCCGGGAATGGTGGTATCCAGTATAAATTTTTTGTACGTCTCATCTTTAAAACCAGAAACAGCAGCTATCACATGGTTACTAGCAAATAGAGTGTTTGACTTCCTCTTATTAAAAAAAAAGAGAAAACCCATTCTTCCTAAGATACTCATCATATAGAAATGCAATATCTCCTTGAACAATAGTATCCGGATCGAGATATATAACTTTGTGGACTTCTGGAAGAAGAGACACGAGTTGAAATCTAAATATCTAATAGAGGATATATAGACAGCAACAGAGTTAAATACGTACCTTATAAAATTCATAGAGCTATCCAAATTTTGAGGACCAACCCAAACTTTATGTTTAGGGACCGAGACCAAATTATAAGGAATTAAATAAAAGTTCGGCCCTTTATTAACTGTAAGAGGAAAAAAAAGCTATCCTGCTTGAAATATTGGGAAGAGTAAGAATCATACCCCTTAAAGTGTTGTTGTAAGCCATAAAATTTTCAAACGACTAAAAAAATAATAAACATCAGAGAGAAACAATCAGATAATACAATATCATAATAAGTGTTATATACTCGTCTTATATATACGATGCTGTTATCATATTCATTTCTCAAGAGTTTTTCTACTCGGAACAGCATAACCTCCTCAATAATTAAATAAAGATGTAAACGTGAATGCGGTAGCGCTGTATTCTGTAGCAAAGAATTAATGCAAGCAAAAGCAGGTTTTATATATGATTTTCCGAAAGCTATTACAACGGCAACTCCAATTCTATTTAACAAGTATATTAAAATATCTTTAGATTTATGAATGCTGAAGCTTCAATAAAACTAAGTACGCGACCTTCCTTTATTTTTTTCGGAGTCAAGTGGTGGGCCTTTTTTTAAGTTTTTTACAAAAATTAAGGGTGATAACGTCATATATAAACTAAATAATATACATTTTAATACATTATTTTCAAAACAGCATACTGAGGGGGTTAGTAATTATAGAACAACCTTTTAAGCGCAAAAAAGGCGAAAACGTAAAAAACAAAGATTAATATCTTCTTCATTATTAAACAATTTATACATCTTATTTTTAAACTTATGGAGCTTTTCTTCCCCACTTGCTTATAAATCTTTAATCCTGGATAGCGACTTCACATTAAAATTAGTTACTGTTTAGCTAGGAGATACCAAGCTCTCATACCCAGAAACGTCAGCATTTAGTTTAGTTTTAAAAGGTAACATGTCCTAATAATTACTAGTCAAGATAATATTAATCTAAAATACAAAAGAGTAGGAGTTTTGGAAAGATAACGCGATAACAACAGAACTGTAAATCGTATATTTCTTATCTGGATAAGATCTTGTTCAACATGCATGAGGGCTTAGGGGTAACAAACGCTGGCGGGAATATCCTTTTTTTCCCCTCTCCTTCAAGGCTTAAATTATTTTTAAAGTGCTTCAATTACTGTTAATAAGTTCTCCAGAGGCATTAAAACATTTTTATCATTTAAACAGAATATATACTGTAAATAACTTTGTTTAAGACCTAAAGGTCTTTGTTCGTATCTGCTGCTTGCAAAGCGGAGTTTAACTAAATGTATTGGTTGTGCCCGTAATTAAAAAGTCGTATGCCTAAAATATCCGACGCAAGATTGTTTCATAATTGATTTTACGTCCTGAATTTTAACTTTGGCGTGATAATCTACTTTAAGTTTCACCTAGTGACCGGCAAAATAAAATTTTCCACTATTTCTCTACCGCATTGCTTCTTCTCCGGTCTCATCCTACTATATTTAATTTTAAAAATTACTGTATTCACTTTAAAAGCGTAGAATTTTACAAACTTGTGCTTTGTTTCCTCTGCGTATACGCCGGCAAATTACAACTAGCTTTGAGTCCCACTATATACGGATACCATGGGAGCACTCCCTCGAGGCTGCCAGCAGAGGTTACCAATCTTTAATTTTTGTCTTTCTCTGACCTCCAGCAAAACGAATATTGCTATTTGCTGAAGCTAGCCAGGATAGAAAGACGTCAATGCTATTAAATGAAAGTATAAAAGTTGCATTTAGAAAGGCATTACTCTTTCAAAAATAAGTAAAAGCATCTAGTCTCAACTGCATTCTTAGCACTAAATAAGGTTGAAGTTTCGAGTATTTTCCCCTTTAGAACTGCGCAAGTTCAACTTAGACTGAAAGGAATTGGTGCCCTCTTCTTATTTAAGTACTTGTTTTTTGTGTGAGCTCGTGACGAGTGTGATGAACTTGCGCGAAGTTGTAACAAAGGTGCTGGGCTCAATGAAGAGCCCCGGTCCATGTATTCCTTTGTCTTCAAAAAAAATTAGATTTTTATACCAACCATGTCAATTCTTTGAAACCTTACGGGTTTCTAGTTTTCACAATATTTTAAGGACTTAATCTATTTTTGAATGTTTAGAAAGGTATTCAAAACTCCAAACGTCGGATTACTTTGGCGTCTCTGTATTTAGGAGACGGCCCGATGGAAACTATACTGGTTTTACTAATTATAAATATTTGCTTGTAAATATTATTTTTACCTAGCTTTATTTACTACTTTATCCAAGTATATTCAATGCTTTACCCTTTCAAGGTCACGGACTTATGTAACGCAGCACGACGAGGAATTAAGATAAATGTTTTACTGGATTTTTTCAGGGGTACTCGCGGCCTTGTAAATTCGGCTTCTTTATTGGCACCACTTACTGCTTTTCAAAAAGTAAATGGTATTTTCTTATATTTGTACCTATACCCATTTGATACTCTGTAAACTAACTTTGAAGCTACTACTATGTATGCTCTTACTTTAAATTACCTTTAGTTAGATTTTTTCGCACACCGGAAATGTCGACAACTCTTATGAAGCTGCTTCCCTTTAGAGTCAACGAAGTAATTGGACTACAGCATATGAAAATATATTCTTTCGATGATGATCTTCTTTTAACGGGGTTTTATCTGCTTGGCCTAATTTTTGGTTTTTCTAACAATATTATTGTTTATAGCGCAAACTTAAGTCAATCATACTTTACTGCTCGGAAGGACAGATACATTTTGTTTGTAAAGCACCCACAGTTAAATAATTTCTACACGGAATTAGTGGAGTTGGTGATGAGTATTTCATTCCGCCTTAGCATAGCTCGGTGCGGTTTTTTAAGTACAGTTCCAGGTAAATACTTCTTAAGGGCTGCCACTTATTATCGGCATGGAAATTATACGGCAGGTTTGGTGAAGTGGGAGCTTTTGCCGCCGCAGGGGAGCCTCGGTGGCTCCTCGGTTCTTTCGCTTCATATACACTACTTTGTGATACACCAGTCACCCACCCTTATAGCAGCCAGGCGATTATAAATCTTATGTAAAGACTGTTCTTTTGACTTATCTCGATAGGTATCTATGATTTGCTACTCTCATTCCTTGCAATATTTGTTATATTAATCTTTCATAGAAAAAGTCTTGAACACAGTCTTGAATCGTGCAAGGACTCTGACTCGGTGGCGCTTCCTTTACTTCAAACAAAAGCATTGGGCATAAGCCAGGTAGGTTGTTAACGAGCGAGTTTGGCAGGCTTCAATAGCCTTAACTTTCGTTAGGACTACGAGGCGCTTACTACCATGTTTTCTTTGCTTAGCCCCTACTCCTCTGTGGTCCTTTCTACTGGTACCCTTTTCTCTCCGTGTAATCTTCAGCCCCCCACTGTTATTGTGACACAGCTTACTTCAATTTGCCCGAAGAATTGCAAACTTTATTAATCCGTTCACCAGCCTGCACTGCCGTAGTGACCGCAGCGCCTCAGGTTCAGCCCGCTGCTATACTTTTTCGTGGTCACCACTCTCACGCTGTACCCAGGCAAACAGTTTCCATGAATCAGGAGGGCTTTCGTCTTGGATTCCTCTAATATACTCGTCTTTGCTGAAAGGGTTTTATCAGAAAACGTTGACTTCCTGCGGTCGAGTAAAACTTTATGAGTATTTTGCTGAGAAAACTACTTTTCATTGCAAGGTTTTGCAAAATTCTGCGTTTTTATTGCTTGTTAATATCCCAGCGAAGGGTTTCTGGGCGGAACTAGGCTCAGGAAATCCCATCGCTATAAGCTTTATAGGATCTTCTAATTATGGTCTGCAATTCACAACTTGTTGCTTCCCTTGCAGCGTTTCCATTGCTAATTTCTGTAGGTCACAGGTCTATTCATCGCGATTTAGAAGCGCAACTTCTTATGATTACCAAAAATCCTAAACTCCAGCGTAGTTTGAAAAAAGTTCCCTTTTTTCCTGTGAGAGTGCGGGGTTTTGTGTCTGTCAACTGCTTTTATTGTGCAGGAGAAAAAACTCCTTTTCCAAAGTACCACGCCAGTCGATGAAAAAACTTTTTCCAAGGTTCTATCTCTTTAGCACTTATCAACTGTGTATTACCCTGTTACTACTTTTAGGCCGACAGAAGGACTTTTTGGGCGGACTTGGCGGCCCCTCTCATATACACTTTTTTATGACTTGCTTGCTGCGACGGACTTTTTCTCTATAGTTTAATGGACTTCGTCTACCTCTAAACAGATGTCTTCTACGTATTTTCTTTTAGCATACTTAAACCCAATGGAGACTGCGCTCCTCTTTTCCCTTATGTTCATAGCGTCTCATGTTTGTGCGAACTCTAATGCGTTATGCCCAAATACTTAAGACTGCTGAGTTGGCCGCTGTTATTCCTGCCTATTCTTACGCTTAGTTTCTACTTTTCTTACTGCTGTGCTAGTCTTCTTCGCTTGGCCTTTCTTTGTTGCTCCATTATAACTCAATTTTAAGTTACTTACTTTACAGACTCTGCCTTATGTCCTTTGCTATGTATCTCCTATTGTGCCTTGTTAACGCACAGCTCCTTGTAGCAGTTTTACTTTTCTTTTAATATCTACTCTCTTGTTTTACGGCTGCTTATTACCATTCACACTCCATCCTCATTATCCTTTTACCGACTTTCTATTTTTTACCTTACACTATAAGAGATGAGTGGAGTCGAAAGTCAGCCGATTCAACCTTTATAATGATGCTCGTGTTGGTACCCATAATAAACTTTTTATTAATGAGGCAGCGTTCGAATATTGTGAGTAAAATTAAGCGTAAGAAACTTTTGTTACTATAAGCCGGGGAGCGTTTACAAGAGGATGGAGCTAACATCCCTTGATGATTGTATATGTTCATTACGCCAGCCTTTTGTTAATAAATGTGCAAACGTGCTTTACTGGCCGTATATACTCGCCTGTGTTACTCGAAAGTTAAAAGGTCACGGTGTACACGGCATGGCTCGGCAGAATCTCGAATATTTTTACTTTTAACTGAAAGAGGATTGTATAATGAAAAATCTATACAAAAAGTAAAAAAAAGGAATAGCAAGTACAGAGAGAAAGACCTGCTCGAGGTTACCAAAACCATGTGTGTGCTTCAAAACTCGAAGGGGAATGTTACCAATATGTACTAGCAAGAAAACCCTTAGCCTTAAAAAAATAGGCAGTAAAAGGCAACAAGTTATAAGCAATAACTGGAGGAAAAAAGTCCGACAGCACGCCACCCATACCTACTGCTCTGCACTTAATATACCGCAATTTTTTGACACAATAGAAAGATACTTTAGCAGTGCGCATTGACAGATTCTTTATTGTAGAGTCCACAAGAAAAAAAGAAAGAAAATGCAAATGTCGCCTGAACTATAAAGTGGAGGTATTTTTTATGTCCCAAAGCTTAATGGCGCCTGAAAAAGTGTCCAATGGAAGAGCAGTATAGATGATGAATTACTACGGACACTCACAGTCGTAGCCAGCAGTCAGCACCGTCCTCTCGTCCACAAAGACTACTTTGGTAACGTTATCGGTGTGGGCCCGCGGCACCATAACTGGCCTCTTCGGGTTCTCCAAGCTCCAAACAATCACTTGACAGTCGACTCCACCAGTGACTAGACACCTGCTGTCCGGCGACCAGTCCAAACAGGTTATCTTGGTCGTGTGATTAGTCCAACGATTGTCTTTAACTAGAAGGGCCAGATATGCTGAAAAGGGAGGTATATTGCCGATAGTAGAAGGACCTTCGTAGGTGTCAGTAGGAAGCAGGCACACGTAACTGGAAGAGTCTCCAGACGCCAAATATCGGCCTTGACAAAGTTGTGATACAGACTCAGAAATACGTCTCAATAGCTTTAAGTACCATCGCTGGAGTACTTAAGGGTAGTCACTTCTCCGTACAGCGAGATAGTACGCGTTTCTGCCAGCTGACCATCTTCAAAGTAGAGAAAGAAGAAAAGAGTTGTTATTTGCAGGGTGCTTATAAAGGTGTTTAACGCACCCTTCAAGTGGTAAACATGTATTTTCTGATCTTTCCCACCAATCGCTATGGTTTCACCGTTTGGATGAACTGCAGCGCTAGCCGGGCTGTACGAAACGGACACGGAGTGCTGCTTTTTTCCTTCCTGGTATTCTTTTCATTATAGTGCTGGAAGTTGCCATGTAATTGCATTGTTACCCGATATATGTCGATGTGGGAAACGCAGGCCAACCCTATGGTCCCGCCTTTACAATCCATCGAGACTGGGGTAGCTTAAGCAAGCAGAAAGCTAAGCGAGTATGAAGAGGAAAGGGACGCTCACGTACAAGAGCATTCCAGCGAGACACAGGCGCTACCGTCCCCGTCAGCTGGGCTAAAGCAGATAATCCTGTTCTGGTCTATAACTTTTTGTTAATAAAGAAAACCACATTCGTATATTCAGGTTATAAAACCTGCAGATACGATCTTATTTTCGCAGATAAGTACATCGCAAACGGCAGTCTTGTGTTTCGGCCCTTTGAAGATAGTGGCTACGGCTGTGTCGATATTCCTGGTAGAGGTGCAGTGTTGTTTAACCAATTTTATAGGATAGTCACTTGAACGGATACCAGACGCATATCAGGCCTCCCTGACAGGCTGAATAAAAAGTCGACCCGTTTTTGCCTAAACAAAGACCCGAAATGTTTTTCATATGGCCATACAGCATCCGTTTTGGTGTAGACGGATTGTTCCTGTCCAAATAATTGATCCATCCGCCCAAAGCAACGGAAATCAGCGTTTCACCTAAGTTGAATAGTATATATAATGCGTCCAGCAAAAGAGGCAGTTCCATTCGCTAAACCCTGCCAAAGACAGCCAAGCTGCTGGTCTTCAATAGAGGATCCCATGAGAAACTGGCAAACTTCAGCGCCGCTAACAACGTTCCATATTTTACAAGTTTTGTCCGTCGAGGCAGTGAGAAGCATATCGCCTTCTGGCGACCAGGATAAGCACATGACACTGCCTTAACGCAGTAGTAGTGGCGGGGAGGATGGTGAGGGCATAACCTTTAATATCATACTTTGATGAGCTGGCGATCCCATCTCCCTCACTAGTTCTGCGCAGTCACCGCGGAAGAGAAAAACTCTGCCATCGGCTCCTTTTTATAAAAATTTAATTATATATACTTAAGTGCATAAAATAAGTGACCTGCCGAAGCAAAAAACTCTCCCGAAGGTGAAAACCGGAGGCAGAGAACGTAGCGAGAATGATTCTTTAATAACTTAGAGATTTTAACAGGAAATGCAGCGTGAAAACCGATAAGGTTGTCGTCGCCTCCAGTAATAACTCTTGCGTTTTCGCTTGCTTAAGAATAACTCACAAGCGACGGTGAATCGCTTACCTAAAGGGTCTACTCGCTCTGCAGTCAATCGTGTTTAAAGGTTTTTCGTGGCCAGAAATCTCCCCAACGCTGTTTCCAGAATCCCACATGATGGCAGCCCCAAATCTATAAATCAGATTCGTTTACGTGAGTTGTTGAATAGAAATCACACGGCTTCTAAAAAAGTAAAAAGACGCACACTGTTCTTCCGCTACCGCAAACGACGATTCTCTGACTATCGTTGGACCATTGTAGATCTTTGATCCTACCGTTTAGTTTACAATACTCAGCCTTTAAACTGTGTTCGCTGCTTTGAGCATCCCAAATGCGAATCTATGAGGCAAATTTTTTTTAAAGGATTTTAAAATGAATTGTAAAATGGTCTACTAAAATATTGAAAAGGCGAGTAAAAGTGTTTATATTCAACCTTATGCCCTTGGTTGCTTTAAAATATTTTAATATATGTAAGTGTGTGTAGCTCTAATATCAACAAGTGTTATAGTCTACTAATAAAAGCACAAAATCGAATTCATGTGAAACACAAAGCTGTTAAAAATAATTTCAAGGGGAGATAAACTTTAATGTTTTTAGTTATAACTAAATGAAAGCTAGAATAGGAGTTATTGATAATAAAGTTATAGGCTTACATTCCCAGCAACGTCGGCGGAGCAAATATAAAAACCACTCGGAGAGTATCTTGCCACGGAAGCGTTGACTTTATGACCATAGTAAAGTGTACAATTTTTAGGATTCTTTTAATATGAATATATTATTGAGTATTGCTTATAATAATGTGAAAATACACAGAAAATATTAATTAGGGATCTATTAAATATAATATTTAATTTACAACCTCTAAATCTCGGATAACAACATTCTTTCCACAGGTATATAAAAAATTTTTCTTGTTTTTATAGTCTCCACCGAGCAATACATTCTCCCCTAAAAAAAAATTGAGCTTCTTTTTAAATTACAAATTTTAATATTACCCCTAACTACAGAAGGCAAAGGCCCAAAAACAGTCCTGAGCTCTAAAGACATCGCTGAAAGAGAATAATAGACCTTTAGAAAGACTCACTTTATATGAGAGCTAAACCACTAACTGAAATTATCTAGACGTTCCTATTTTAGGAAAGTCAAATTCAAACTGGCTTACTAAAATAAGAATTATTATTTTTGTTCGTTAGCGTTTAGTCTCGAGGTTAAATACAGTTTTGATCACGCTTTTAACCGAATTAAGAAGGCGAGCCCCCACCACCATCACCCCTTCTTTTTTTTAACACCGTCAGCTCCTTCGCAGTGGAGCTGCTAGCTTCTCTAAGTCGGCAAAACTCATAATCCCTGCGCCCCACCCCGCCCGTCCCGGATAGCACCTAATAACAAGATTCTAAACAAATAAAAATTCAATGCACTTTATTAAATATAAAATCAACAATTATTTAAGAACTATCAGAATATATTAGTTTATACAATGGTATATCAAACTCATTTAAATGAACACAGACCGCACCGGTTAATCTAATTATATCTCTCGGTCTCCTTATTTTGTTTTTAATTTTGTTTCTTTATTACTTGTTTTTATATTAATATATACATAAACTTGCATTCTCTATAATTTTAATACTTTATAAGCACGAATGCTAACTATAAAGTCCTCATCCTCTAATTTATAATTCGCCTTTTTCCGAGGGCATAAATGATTTGGTCCTATTAACATGGATTTTCTTTGGTCGAGAAAAATTTAATACCATTTAGTTTCATTGGTTTAAACTCTTGTTACCAAACAGCGAAGCTTTCGCACTAAACAGTACAAAATTCTTAATTTTTTCCTACAAGAAGTAAACCTCACTGATTTCGTAGAAAGAAGGAAACGATTAAGATTTGGGCAAGCTTTAATAATCAAACAACCAAAATTAGCACCTCCGCAGAAAAGTTGTTAGACTGTATAAATAAGTAATTTATTAGTGGGTATTAAACATTTACTACAGTCACTATCAAAATTATTTCAGAATGTGGTGTTATAGTCTTAAAGAGTTTATACTTCATACCTAAATTGGCGGGCACGGTGATGTTAAGTTATGCTATATTCTTTAGAAGTCCTCTCCTATTTTTATTCATCACTGTTCTGTTTAAACTCTCAACTGTTTTGTTTATGTTATTATAAATGAAACAGAGAAATAAAAACTTGGGGTTGTCTTTATTTATTAACTTTTTTGGTAGCTTTTAGTCTATTACACTATACCACCTCCGCTTCTAACCTAGGATAATGTTAATATCCTATAAGGCTCTTAGGTGAAGTATGAGAAACCACTAACTTGGAGGCATCAAGTAGAATTTGTTGCGGTTAAGATTGGAACTGCAACCCCAAGCGGTTTACCACTTTTGTGCGCAATAAACTCTGCCTTTAAAAAGTATGCTTACGTCCTATATGACCTGCGCATTTGTTGCTTAGTCATAGGAAAAAGCCCCGAGGAGTTTGCTTCCTGCAGTCACAATAAAACAAGCTCCCACGATTATGACCGGCACAGCTTATTTCGTACGCAAAGCCCCGTGGCAAGACGGCTTGGGTTTGGACGACTTGAAGCCTTCTGCGTAACGCCATTACTTTCTTTAAAACGCTTTAGTTTTGCATCCAAACTACCGGTGGGCTTATGAACTTATATTCGAACCCTGAGAAGGCGCAATATGCACTTTGAAAGCGCACTTTTAGTTTGTAGATCTCTCCACACATATTTGTGTATATAAAATGATTTAGTAACTAGTGGAAAAATTGAATCACCTTGAAAAATAAAACATTATTAGCCAAACAACGCGGTCTGCGCTTGACTTACCGTGCAATAATAATAATAATAAAATCCTTATTACTGATTAGTAAGACCCAAATGCAACTTACAAAGCTAACAAAAATGATCTATAAGACTTGCAGTAAATATTTTAACGATGGTAGTATTCTGTGGCGTTGCAATAGTTATGACTGTAAAAAGCGGTTGTCTCCGTTATTTTATACGTATACGCAGGGTGTAATATAGTGGTGGCGAATTTATTAATTGAGAAGCTGTTTAATGCTACTTATCTACTTTAATACTTTAACTTGATAATTTAGAAGCGAGGTGAGCACAAAACTAAGCCGAACGTTGTAAATAGCAAGGCCTTAACCACAACATCCTTTAAGTTACAGGCAATAATTTGTTCAAGTTTTCAATAAGGCTGCTAGTTACAACAGATGTTCGTACAAAGTTAAATAAATAGCAGTTGAAAAGTATAAGGTCGCATCTTATCTTACTTGTTCCAAAAAACTTTAGCCAATATATTTACTTGTTGGGTTTAATGTAAACAGGTAAGCCTTAAGGCTATAGTTATTGTTATTGAAAAAAATAACGATTAGGAGTTATGACTTGCTACATCAGTTAAATTCATTCAACTCAAGTTATCACTCGAGTAGTTCCTAAGAAAAAGAGCATATTTAGCTAAAGATTTCCTACTACGCAAGCTGTGTGTAAAAAGCAATAACTTTGAGCCTTTACGTAAGTAAACGATACTTGTTTACAAACTAACTAACCCCCCCTCTCTCACGAGTTATATTAATATAGAATCTGCCCAAATATAAATAATAGTAAAATTCAATAATACTCGGAAAGTAAAGCTATAAAGAGGGGTGCGCAAATGGACACAATAGAGGCTACTAGCTGCCTATCTTTCAATTGCCCCTTTGCCTATACTTCTCAAGTAATGAAATCTTTCTATTTTTCAGACTTAATAACATATAAAATCTATCTCGTTTCAACTTTATTAGTTTTTGCAAACTTATCGAGCTCTTTCTTTTTCCTGCTACTAGAAGCGCCGATCAAATGCTCGTAGTCGTCAAGGGCAGCAAAAGCGGAATCTGAATTTTTCAACCTTTTGTTGATCCTGTTTACTATTTCAGTCGTTGAAAGTAAATAATGTATTTATACGAAGCCAAATGAGACTCAGAAACTCACCAATAGAGGATCTCGACTCCTTTTTCATTTCTACGGCACGTGTGCTATCAGCCACAGTAGTGCTAAAGAGCGGCGGTTGGTGCTGGTAAGCGCAAGAACTGGAGCAATAGTACCTCTCGGGCTTCGCCTTGAAGCTGTCTTTGGAATTTCTCCGCCCAAACTCTTCAAGGGAAGCGTCGGAGCAGGCTCTAAACGGGCATAGTTAGTTAAAGTCGGAATGATCTGAATGGGGGAACCCGTCAGTAATGTCTTCGTCAGACTCAAAGGGCTCTCCGCAAAGTTCGCTGTACAGATTTTCCTCAACGTCCAAAACCTTTTCTTTCTAAAGGCCGAATTGAAAAACAAACTACGAGAGTGTGTTATTTCTAACCTTTTTTTTCTTGCTAATTTTCTTCGTCTTTCCCTTATCCTTGAAAAAGTTGTACATAAACATATCGTCCGCAGCCACGTCGGTTTCTCTCATATTTAACAATTCCTTTTAATAAACAGAGTGAGAGTGGGGAAATGGCGCGAAAGGACAAGCAAAAGACCTTTGGGTCTAGTAAAACACCGGCTGCGGGAGTCCTCTTTTGGAAAACCGTGCTGGGAGCCTTAACATTTTGTTTGGGATTTTTATGCACAAACTTATCGAGAAATCTGAAGTGCAACAGAAGCCGTTGTTACGATAAAAAAAAAAATGGAAATTAGTATACCGAAGCAGCGTGAAGTCCGCCAACGGGTCGCCGCGATACTGGATGGGCTTTCCCTTAAGAAGTTGCTCTGCAAAGGAGCGCACAGAAGGATGATAGTGATCCGCCAGCTAAAGTATAACTTAATATAAATAAAAATACAAATATAATAAAGGCAAATGAGAAGCGTGCCAAGAGAAGCTCCCACGCGGAAGTCTTCTCAGCGGAGGAATGAAGCGGTTGTCTCTTGAAGGATCGTACTGGCCATAGGCTTTAATCCAATCCGGGCAGCCAAGTCCCTCAGTCGATAATTGGCTAACTTGAGGATCGCGCTGAAGAACTCGCAGCACAGCAGGCTTTACTTGGGCCAGTGTAGAAATCAGGAAAAGAATGGCGCATGCTTGGTGAGGTCGCTGGACGAGACAAAGCTGCAACAACCGCTTAACAAACGCCTAAACAGAGGATCAATATATATTAAAAAACACTTTTAAAAGAGCCGCAACAACGAACATGAACTCTTTCAGCTCTGCTGTCAAGGTAAAGTGACTTATAGAGAAGATTATAAAAGGAGGCACTGTTGCGTAGGTCAGATAGCATAAAACAGTCAAGAAGCTTCTGATAAAGGCAGCGATAAAACCGATCTGACAAAGCACTTTGGGCGAGCATGACCTACACAGCCATTAGAAAGCGGCTAGCCTACAGTACGGCAACGAGAGAAACCTGGAAAAGGATCGCGAGGGCTTGAATGGAAGTCACAAACGTAGTAGTATGGGCAAGGCGAAAAAGCGTGTCAATATTGTCCTTAAGGGGCTCTCCTTCAGCGCTGGAAAAAGGAAGAGCTCGATTGACGCCAACCAGCAATGCGCTTTATAATTAAGCTTGAGCGGAAACACTAAAAATAAAAAAAAAATTAATACTTGAGTATCTTGTGATCCACAGCCGCTTCCTTGGACAGAAGGGTAAACATGAAGAAATAAATGTCCAGCAATTTATTGGGAAGAACAGTATCATTGCGGTGGAGTAATATTTGATTTAAAAAACACACCGAGTAGTACCTGCAACGACAGCTACTGAATATAAAGCATATAAAAATAATACAGGTACGCCTAACTGAGCCTGCAGCGTCATGTTCGGCCTGCGCAAAAACTGCTCCACCTCGTTGACAATCTAATGCGAGGCGCAGATAGTAAACACAAGAACACACAAGCCAAGCGAGAAGAAAACACTCACCACCAGCTTCATGCGAGGGTGTCTCTGGAGGAGGCGGTTCAAGTAGTGCGAAATCTTGGAGGCAAGCTGCCTATCGGGATCACCCTGTGTGTGTCCAACTACAGATTATAAAGTGGAGAAGCAGAAAATCTAATATTTATGACCATCTTATTAACAAGCAGCGAGAGAAGAACTTTTTCCTGCTCAGGACGTTCTATAAGTAACTCGAGAAGAATTTGAATCAAGTTGTTCTTGATGGAGTACTGAGAATCGCTCAAGTGTTTCTACAAGTTTATGAACAAAATATATAACAACTTTTTAATCCGTATAACATGAAAACCTCCAACGCTTGTAGGTACGTAGAATACGCTACTTTAACTTGATCTTCAAAGTATATAAGTAACAAGTGCGCATCAGAGGAGGCAGCATCATAAAGATTTTGCTCATAGAAAAACCTAAAATATCAAACGTGTGTTTTGAAATTTTATAATATAACTTTTACTTTAATTTGCGGTTTTCAGGAAGAAGATCTGTAATCCAGAGACTTTTTAAACAGTCGAGAGCCTTTAGTGACTCTCTTTTCTTTTTCTGGGTCAATAAAATCACCGAGAGAAGTGAATCCAAGTTATGAATCTACTGAAGAAACAAAAATAACTCATAAAAAGGACTAGACAGAAGAGGAAAAAACCATAGACTCCTGCATCAACACAATCTTTGCTGCTAGCTTGTCATGGAAGGTGCCCGAAGCCGCAACCGTACTCATCCAGTTCAAGTCGCTGGAATTCTTTTCACCGAGATCTGCCATGGTAAACTTTGTAGTAAAAAAATAATGTTTATATATAAAATAGCTGAGCAACGACTATTATTATAAAGCTTCGTTTCCATTTCAAGTAATTTTTTTGCGTACAATTTCATAAGATCAGAATGCTCTCGACAAAGAGAACGTGAACTTGAATGTTGCTTTAACGGAGATAACTTGTGGTTATACCATAAAGTGTTTGAAGGAAACTACGATAAGAAATCAAAATAATAAGAAAGAAAAGACCAAAAAACGACAGTGCAAACCAGTAACTTGGTTCTTTTCTTAGGATCTCTCTTAAATTTTTCAACTAAAAGGGAAGGAAGTTCACTATTTCCATCAACACCCTCCACCTGGCCAAGTGATAATTTTATATTTTGTTTAGAAGATTTTTCCTTTTTCTTTAATAAAGTAGAGCTGTCTTCTGCTTGAACAATTAAACTTTGTGCCTAATAAAATGTTAGAATGAACGAAAGTAATTAAATATATAAGACCAAAGATGGGGAAAGATCACTTTCTTGATTTTCAAAAAACAGTCCGGATGAAGCAGTGCCCGTGGTCAAGCTATATAAGTTTTTGTTATCTGCAGAAACTTCTTTAGATGTTAACTCTAAGGATTTTGTTTTCGATGTTTTCATTTCCCTTTTTTCTTTGTTAACAGTTTTTCTCTGTATCCAATGTTTTCCTAAACTACTTACTTGCATTTTATTTTAAAAATAAATCATGCATTCTATATCGAAAAGTGCTTGATTTTAATAAAACTAGCGAAGGGAGAGGTTCACGACTAAATTACTTGCTAAGCCTTGAAAGTTTTTTTAAGCACGTGACTGCCATATTTCAGGCACTGACAGGAAGCCCTTGCTTGCTACGATTGTGGGGGGACAGATACTTTCTCATAGCTTGGAATGGTTTGTCGTTTTCATTGCTATCAGTTTGTACTGCGAATGATTTTATTTATTTTTTACAGAATTTATCTGAACACAAATGTGATGCTTTTTCTGTTTCTGAGAATTCTGTACTTTACAGAATATTTTTAGAGTTCCCTCAAGCTTTGTCTTGTACTGATGATAAATTTAAATATGCTCAAGACATGATGGCTCAGTACTATCAGGAACTTCAACCAAATTTATCTCGAGTGTTGTGGCACCACGACCCTTTTAATTTATCCATTAAAAGTTTTCAAGGTTAATTTGACCCATTATAGTAGTTTAGGTTTATATGCTACTTTTGATAATATTAGATCTCGCATCTGTTAAAACTAACTGCTTTTATTTGGAGGGAAGCACATATTTTGGTGATAATATCAACGATGAGTGGTTCATTGTTTTTCTTCTTTTTGAACTTACAAAGTTACATCAAGAATTAGTTATCTCGTTAGTGTCTAGTATTTTTACTGGTAGCGTTAATAAAAACCTTTTACCTATAGAGTGTTTGATTCCGATGGTGAATTCATTTTAATTGAAGCTGCACACCACCTTCCATCCTGGCTTCAGCCAGATACCTCTAAGAATAGAGTTAAAAAAAACTTTTTTGTGCTTGATAGCGGACTTATATAGTTAACAGGTTTTTATTAGTGATGGTCGTTTGCATATAATTCCCTTTCCCACGACAATAGAGGAGTTGACACACTTACCTGCAATTTTCCCCTCTATAAATGAAGGTTATTATATTATGATAGTTAAGAATTATTTTTATTTTTATATACTTTCAGCTATAAACTTAATTAGAAATCCTGCTGTGCGTACCCTCGCTTCTGAGGCTATACAAGAAGCCATTCTTTCCCATCTAGCTGAGTAGGCTTTACTAAAACTTTGCGTCGACGTTTACGTTTATATTATATATATTTGTAGGTCTGAATTGCAGATGAAAGATAGTCTGCACTTTGTAAATTGCTTTTTGCCCAAAGCAATCATTAATCTACTTGATAAAGAAGAGCAACTGATAAGCAAAGCAGTGGAAGCCTTCTGTCACAAAGATCCCACTGATGTTAAGGTCGAGTAAAGCATTATGCTCTTTAATATATGGTTAATAATTATTATTCTCATTAGACAATGAGAAGGAATTTGCAGTTCCCGGTTTGCTTCGAGGATCGCTCACCACTACGCGGCCGCTATTACAAGGCACATGTATATTATAATGCTTATTAGCTGGAGGGTGATCTCTTTTTGAAGGTAAAGATGACGAAGTGCATGTATGCACAGTTGGACTCTCAAAAGTGCCCTCTGCCGGCTTCGGTTTCTGCTTTAATTTCGATGAATAGCCAAGAGATCCGTCTTGCGCACAGTATGGGAATGAAAATAGTAAGGCCGTTGTGGTTTTTATTACATGTTGTGGACATTAGAAAGCTCTTGTATTGCAGACGTACGGCTTCGAAATATTGTATTCACGGGGTCCTAGGATGGGCCCATCAAAAAATAATGCTACATTTGAGAGTGCAGCCTTTGATGCATTTTTGAAGTACTTGGAAGATCGTGGCTACTTCAAGGTACATATATCGTGCTCTCGATTGCTTTTTAACTTTATTACCGGATAAAAACTTTTTCAGGGAGAATTAAAAGGCTCCAAGCTTCACACCAAGTTGCTCAATTCTGCCAATTCTTATTTTAGGGAGTTTTTGCGTGCGAATCTTCCGCGCAAACCTCGAGATCTTGAGCCTTCTTTGTCCCAAGTGGATGTTTCTCAGCCTTGCGAGAAAGTATGGCCGCTTCTTTTGAAGCAAGCGCCTTACAGCAGCATTTAGACTTTTTGTTTTTTTGAAGGGGCATTTGAGGATAGAAGAGCTGAGCCCTGGCAGTTCTAACTCTTGGCTTGAAATTTCTCCCCAGCAGCTGAATGCTCTCTGGGAAAAGCGTTTGGCAAGCATTTTTCCAAAGCTTCACTGCGTTTAGTCGACTAATTTGGCTTCACAGGGTGTCAAAATCCTCGATGGCACCGAGAAGGCGCCTTGTGTTGTGGCCAATTCCGTGCACTCGTTTGTAGGCGGGACCTCTTCTCACGAGGGCGCTGGTGCAGTCGTCTTTTCTTTTCCGTAGCTTTCTACCTTTACTGCAAATTACGTAGAACCAACAGAAAATATAGACGAGCCGAATAAACAAAAAATAGTGGATTGCCTTCGTTCGCTTTTGGAGTTTGATAATAGTTACACTAATAGTAATGACGAGCTGCTTACCGACGAGGACATACTTGACGAAAATTGCAGCGATGACTTTTCTTCCAGCGAAATTCGGTATTAAACTTTATTTATATGTTCCTATGGATAAGCAAAGATCCACAGGCAGTATTACGAAGCTATGGACGCGGAGTTGGAAACAACTAATCTCTCTAAAAGCTTTTTGAAAACTGGAGACATTTTGGCAGGTCATAGCTACGAAGACGAAGAAACAGACTTGAATTTTAATTTAGTTAAAAACTTTTTTGAATCGTACAGGTGGGCTTGGCTGTTGTTATTCGAACCATAACAATTTTTTTTATTACAAATCTCCAACACAGCTCTCAGCAGGGTGACTCCGGGCCAGTGGGAAACCTTTTAAGCTCACTGGGCTTTCTCCCGCCACCCGACGACCCTTCCAGCAACCTTGACTAGACATATTTTTCTTTTCGTTGCTTTTTAAATAAAAATAATTTGTTTTCATATGAATCTTCAACCATGAGTGCTTTACTAGTGCGTCGCTGTAGCGGCACAGGGGCTCTTTCTTATAAAAAATTAAGGATCTTTTGTGTTTTTTGTAAATATGAAAAAACCTTCCAACAATGCACTATAGAACATTAATTTGCGCCTTTTAAAAGGCGAAATTACTATTTAATTATTATTGTCAGGAAAACTCTTGATAGTACTTGCCTACTTGACAAATTAGGAAAAGATGCAACAATTACTTTATAAGTATTTAGCAAGGGCTCTTATTAACCTACAACTAAATATTTTAATTTATCCTTTCAAGTTGTAAATTATCAAAAGTTAATGTTGATAAGGTTTATAGCGGTTATATAATAATTATTGGTTGAGTCAAAAATTAAACTGAACAATGTTCAAGCCCAAACTTTCGAAAAAATTAAAAAAAAATTTGTAGATATAAGCTCTATTAAATTAAAAAACTAAACTAAAAAGTTTCTCCACTTTAACGCCGGCGAACGGGCCTCAGCCAATTACAAATACGAGACCTGAGGAGCCTCCTGACGCCTGCCAAACCTTACACATGGCCCATTCATAAATCCTAATAATGGCCTACTCATCTTCCTCCCCAACTTTTTAAGTCTTCTGCTAAAGGATGGCGGTACGTTTCAGTGTTTAATACTTATAAGTAATTATTTGGGCAATATTTATTCTTCATTTAAGTTTCGTTATATTTTCTAGTTAAAAATATTTTTTATTAACTCAATTATAGGTTATGTTAATTCACCTTTTAATATTTTATAGTGTCCTGTTTAACAACCTTTTTGATAGTATTTTTTATATAGAAAAAGTCACCTCAGAAAAGAAGTTTGTCAACCTTTGAGAGACGACGTTTTTATATAGACTTTTCCCCTGTGGCTAAATTTAATTTAGACCTAAAGCCTTTTGAAAAATTTCTTCATGACCGAATAAAAGTTGGAGGTAAAACAGGAAACTTGGGTGAAAAAGTGTCTATTTCAGTTGGCGATGGAAATAAAATAGTGGTGGACGCTGAGCCTCCATTTTCGAAGCGTTATTTAAAGTACCTTTCAAAAAAGTACTTAAAGGCTAACGACTTGCGAGATTATATGCACGTTGTTGCCAACCACAAGGACTCTTATCAAATTAAATTGTACAAGACAGTTTCTGTTTAAATATAATAAATCTTTTTTTTTATTAGCAATTTTCTTTAACACATTGAACAATTTGTGTATATATGTTCTAGCTGCTTCGCCTGCTTTTTCACGTTATGCATTGTGTTGAACTTTTTAGGCCATGACAAGTTATCTAGAGTCTACGTAAAGCATAGATCAACACATAAAAAGTTAAACGAAGTTTAAATCTATAAATAAACTAAAAATTAAGTTTATAGGGATAACTCAATAATTTTAGTACTGAAGGACAAAACTTACAGCAGGTTGGCCCGTGTATTTAGTTAGCAGGCTTTAGAGCCTTATAAATTATTATTAAAGTAAAAGTGATTTTAAAAAGCTTTTTATACAGCTCTCTAGACCTGTATTATAAAGCGAGTGACTTGTATTAAATGGTTTTATAATTGTTAGCGCTTTTAATAATAAGTGTAAACTTTTTTATGTAAATTTTGTAGGTTACACTTATAAAAATGTAATTTTAAAATTAAATTCTTCACAATATTGATAAAGTTCAACTGCTTTTTAAAAGAAAAATTATAAGTTGTTCTACCGGTGCATTTATAATTAACATATGATACAAAACCAAATTTAAAGAAAAAAATTAAATAGCTTTTTCTCGCTTCTTTTATTTTTCTTGTCTTAATGTTTCAAGCCTTAATTTTTGGACTTGTCGATTACTTCCTCCCTGAAATTAGCCGAGGAATACCTTTAAAGGCTAGTAATAGGTTTTTTCTTAAATAGGCGCCCCTTTTTTTTTAATTTAATATCGTAAATTAACTACTAATTATAAATAGAGCAAGAAATACAACATATCTCTTTTTATGTAGCGATTCGTCAAATATATTTGCTCTTTCAAGAAACTCCTTTTAGGCGAATCATTAGCGGCTTCGACAAACTAATTTATAAATTCAGATATTTTTTATTTCTAAGTTATTAGTTTCTTCAAAGGAGAAAATACTACAAGACTTAGTTAAAAAGAAGGTAAATCAAATAGCACAACCATAATAAATATATTGTTCAAATGCAATGTTTTAATTTGTATTTAGTTAATAACATCCTGTAGAAGTATAAAATTAGTCCCTTAAGCATTTTATCTTTAATTATATAAATTTTACTCTACTTTTCGTACTTTAACAAACAATAAGAGCATCACTTATGTAAACAACAGTTTAACAGGGTTCAGTTAAAATTTAAACCTTTTTGCGTTATGTTACAAATATTAGTATTACGACTTACTCTAACTGGGAGTAAGACTTACCTTAATAATATTGGTTTCCATTTATGTTGTCCCAGGCGAACAAATTGTAATTTTATATTTTTATTTATAAAAAAAATTCTATTTTTTTTCCTTAAGCGTAAAAAAAAGGATTATCTTTCAGTCTTAGTAAACTCTAGTTTTCCAGCCGACTTTATGACAAAAAGAAAAATGGAAGCTAAAGAAATTGATTTTTACATAGTTTAAATTATATTTCTACACAATTTGAGGACAATTTTTAAAAAATGCAAATGTACCGTGTTTTATTACTCATTTATATTCTATCAGTCTCAATTACACTAGCAAATGTAAGACTCTCAACTTTGTAAAGTATTTTTTTTAAAATTTTAGATAGTTTTTTTACGTATTAGCTATGTATATCTATGTACATTGATTTCATTTTTATATGATACAACATGAAAATACTACCAACTAGAAGGATCCGAAGACTGTACATTTGTTAAAGAAAAGGCTCTCATCAAAAACAGTAGTAAAAAAAACTGTTAAAAATAGTACAAATCCTTATACTCTGCACTTGCACCTTAATGACTAAGTGATCCTCGCATTAAAACTTAGTTCAAAGTGGAAAGGTTAGTGAAGAGGCCAAGTTATTTATATTTGGAGGACAACCAGCTGAAGACTATTACAAATG
Organism: Zophobas morio; assembly: GCF_036711695.1. Lineage (NCBI taxonomy): Eukaryota > Metazoa > Arthropoda > Insecta > Coleoptera > Tenebrionidae > Zophobas > Zophobas morio. The sequence continues at coordinate 236,953 of NW_026972317.1, forward strand.
GATGGCGTCTTTACAAAGGGTGTTTACATTAATTATATCTTTATTTTCTTGGCATTTCTTCTTTAACAGTTAATAAAATACTAACTAAAGGTTATCAGCTCCCAGAAGTTTATGCACTTATGTGGTGGTACACTGATTGCACCGTCGTGGGTCCTTACGGCGGCCCACTGCGGAGTAAAAATTCATAGGGTTTGTATTGGTAACTTATAGTCTGTGTATTAGCAAATAAAAAACTATTTATTTAATTAATAAGGGGGGACAAATTTGAAAAATCTTGATGATTTTGAGTGCGTTAACGTCAGTCGGGTTTTTCGGCATCCAAATTATTCTTTAAAGCGCTTCATTCACGATATATCTCTTGTTGAACTTAAGAGGAACGCGCAGACTCCACCGGTTGAACTTAATATGGTATATACTTTTGAACCACTTTTCTTAGGTAATAAGTGTGTATTATACTAGGACGAAACCTTGGACGCGCCTCCCACAATGGTTTCTTTGTTGGGTTGGGGGTATAAGAACGACAAAAATGTTACAGTAGACATGCTTCAGAAAATTCAACTAATTTTAACTGATCCTGATTTGGTAATTTATTTAACCATATATGGCCTCTTGATTTACTAATTGACTAATTGGCAACAAATAACCAGCATTGCAACGTGTTTGCTCCTCCGGCCCCTAATCCTTTACCCAAAGAAATATATTTATGTAGTGAAGGTCACCTGACAAAAGGTGCCTGCAGAGGAGATTCAGGTAAAATTACCGCTTTAAAAATAGTAACTTTGGCAGTAAAATTGTATAGGAGGGCCAATATATAATGAAGAATTAAAACTTCAGCTTGGTTTTACGAGTTTTGGAGGAAATGTCTGTGGACAATCAACTCCTATGGTTTTTGTCCGGATTTCATACTATATAGGTGAGCAGTATACTATAAAAAGGTTTAAATGTTATGCATGAAATTTAAAACTTACACCTTAATATGAAGGAGTGCAATTTTTTAAAAACTTGTTTGCTAAAAAATAATTTATTTACTATATCTTTCTCTTAACTTATAAAGATTGGATAACCTCTATCACGGGTACATTGGTGAAAACTTTTCCATATTCTAACCATACGAAAGTGACGTGCGAACTAAAGCCTTGTTTGAACTCGGGCACTTAATTACTTATATTTTATATACGTAATTCCATATACCGCTTATTTATAATTTTAGGTCGCTGCTTACTGCAAAAGAGTACTTACATCTGTCAGTGTGCAGAGGGGTATTCAGGTCCTTTCTGCGAGGTGGAGCTAAGTAACTAAGAACCAACTTGATTTGATGAGCGACTTCGCAGACAAGAATGTAATGCACTCTATTATTTTGTATATATAAAAGGCTCAGGTCTAATTGGAGGCTAATAAATTTTGAAAACAAAACTTTTATTTAAATGCCCCACTCCATTTAAAAAATTATAAATACACGTAAAAAATTTCGGTATATAAAAAAATACATTCCTTGAAACATTTGTTAATTACCTCATTTTTATAACATTTATCTTTTATTGTATAGTTACATTAAAAAAATACTACGTAAGTTATTAATTTAAAAGGAATTTTAGTAACTTAGAGACTACTTACAACTATTATTGCTGTTGCAAACCTAAAATACTCTTTACAGTTGTGTGACAATCGGTACTGTCAGCTTCATTATTGAAAGAAAACAATTTAAAGCACGTACCAAGGGAATAAGCTCTCGTTATATCTTCTTAAAAAAATTTATTTTCTTTGAAAATAGGCTTAATGAATTTTTACTTTATATGAGATAATTAAATTGATTGCAAACTTCCAACTCTCATATGAGCATAAAAGAAGTTAGACGTTTAAGATAGCAATTGACCAGTTCTTTATTTAATGTTTGTGGTGCATTTTTAGTCATTTTTCAATACATAACACATTTCCTAATTGTGCAATACAGCAAAGGTTGGTAGGTTGACTAACCTCGATAACATCCCTAAAAATGTGGGTATAGCAGTAATAATCGGTATCATTGTTATCTGCGCAGATATGATGTGCGTGCTCAGGTTTTGCACATTGGTCTAAAACCCTGCTCCAGTAAGCTTATTTAAGTATAATTTTGTTTGTAATTACTAGCTTAATATTTGATTTACCAGAATAATGTGATGGTTGCTTAGTAAAATAGGATAATTCAAGTCCTTACTTAAAATATTTTTACGTTAGTATCAATTTTTTCTCTAAACTAACCAAAAAAAAAATTCATTTGACATGGTAATAGATGTACAGTAATGATGAGTGGAGGAAAATTCTTTGATTTATCCTTTAGTGGAGCCAATAGTTACGAGCAATGAATGTTTAGTTTGAGGTAACAGTAATTTACACTTTTTGGGCTACCCTTCCTAGCCTCTCTTTGGTTAGTCATAGAGGCAAAAGTTAGTGAACCGGGCAAATATAAAAAATGTCTTTGTTACAGGTATCGCCTTATTATTATCATACAAACAATGTAACAGAACAACATTAAGATTTTACAAATATGAAAGCACTATTACCCATAATATAAAGCTAATAAGCAGTGTAACGCTCGAGAATACTGAGAGTCTGCTTAAAATTAAAAAATAATAATAATAATTTGACGCACTGGGAGATAAAGAAAGCATCTGCATGATATGCTTACCTTGAGGTTATTACTTAAGTTATGCCTCAATAACATTTACAATTTATGCTTTTTAGCATAGAAGTTGAGATCATATAACTAAAATTTTCTCTTCGGGCCAATCTAACAATATAATATTTCATAAATATCTTTAGTTATGAACGACTTGCGTTTCAAATAATTTTTCAATTTTAACTAAATAAGGTCCTTGGAATTTTTATCGCCCAAGCATTCTACCCTCGTTAGGTGTGTAAGTGAGTTATAACAAAAACTTCCTGGGTTAATGTTCAAGAGTCAAGATATTACTAACAGTAAGGTAAAGTGAAGCGAACTACAAAGAAAGAAGAGTTGGTAAAGTTTAAAAACCACGGAAATAATTTAGTTTATTACGCTTGAGTCGCCAAATATCACTTAACAAAACAACGAAAAAAAGATAGGGCGTGAATTGCTCAGTATCATATTTATCATTTTTAATTAACATTGTTCCTTTAAACGATAGTGTTAACTTACAGTAAAACCAACTTTTTTTAAAGCAAATTTTTATCGAGCCAATCACTGCGCTCTATATGACATTTTAACTTTCGCTGTTAGAAAAATTTATTATACTTTGTTTTAGTAAGCCCTCTTAATAAGTTAATGTCTTCTAATACAAATAATAAAAAATTACCTGTTCACACCTCACCAACGTACTATTCTGGACAGAGTATTCACCTTAGAGATCTTTTCGAAAAACAGGTCTAAATCTTTGCTAAAACTGCTTTAAAGCTAATAGATATTTATAAATGCAAAGGAACTTTGGGTTTTCGGCTATGGCTCCTTAATGTGGAAAACCGAGTTTCCATGTCCCTTTGTTGAGAAAATTTTTGGAAAAATTTGTGGTTATAAGCGTCGTTTTTGGCAGGTCTTTGTAAATCTAACATTGGGGTACTAAAGGCTTATATATGAATAAATAGGGGAGTACTGATCACCGTGGTACACCGGGTAAACCAGGTCGAGTTGTTACTATAGTGGAAGATAAAGAGGTAGAGTAGAACAAACCCATATGGGCCCTTTCCATTCATTAGGTTACTAATTCTGTTTAATTTCTATTTTTTTTTGTTCATATTAAACAGTCGGAAGTTTGGGGGGTCGCGTACTCTTTTCCTAAGGAAAGCACATATGAAATATTAGATCTTCTAGATTATAGAGAAAAAGTATTAATCTAAGTTTAATTTATTTTTTCAACTAAGTTTAATTCGTTAGGGGGGGTATGATTGTGCGATGGTTAATTTCTATCCAATTGATAACCGAGATTCTTTTAAAGTATTTATTAACATTATTAAAAAAAATTAAAAATTGAGACTTTACACCTTCAAAAACGATCTATTATTCTGATGTTTTTACATTAACTATTAACCTGAAAAAGTTCTTATACACCCATAACAAGGCGCTCCTCTACGTTGGGCGGCCTGTCAACTCCAGCTATCTCGGACCAGCAACTCTTTCAGAGATGGCCAAGCAAATCGCTACGGCGCAAGGTAGCTTCCTTTAACTTTAACCTCACTCGAGAAGAGAGTTTGTTTAATTTCTCCTCACTTTAGGACCAAGCGGTGCAAACTACGAGTATCTCTATAACCTCGCTAACGCTTTGAGGTAGATCTCCAGCGACATCGAAGTGAAGGAAGCTCACGTTTTTGAATTAGAGAGAGAAGTCAGGAAGCTTTTAAACGAGAAAAAAAAATAGCGTAGTTTACTATTTAACAACCTCTAGCGCATTCACATTGAAGTATGAACTTATACAGTGATAAATATAATGAAAACTTAATAAATACATATTTTTATTCATAAATTAATTCGCGCATGAAATAGAAGATTATTTTAATCGACATAAACTAATTATCAGTGAGCAGAGTTAGTGTGACAGATCTTCTGCCTAGACTTCTTTGGATCTTCTTCTGTAAATTCTTGTCACTCTTGCCCACGGTGGGTCTGCCGTTGATGCAGGAAAGGGTTTCTCCCACCGAGACTTGTAGTGCCATAATTAACAAGAAATTTAAGTTTTGAAAGTTCAAAATAAGTTAACAGTGATCTATAATACCTTTTACTTGTTCTGCTACGGAACCCGCTTGTACCACTACAACCTTATTAAGCCGTTAGCAAAGTTATCTACCACTTATTAACTACTTATTTAATAATTGTGTTAACCTTTCTTTTGCTTAGCCTCAAACCTAAAGAAACCTTTTTGCTATATTGATCTTTGTGGATAGTCAAGTATTTTCCCTGTCCGTCTTCTTGCAGGTAATTTGTATATAATAATTTATTTAACCCCTTCACTTTGCACAAGCGATTCTAAAAACTTACTTATTTTTAACTTTACTTCTTGGGAAAGGTTAAAAATGTTATTAATAGCTCTTTTCGAGAGTTGCGTCGTGATAACATAGCCGTTAAGCTATTAGAGGAGTGTTAAAAAAGTTTCGAGCGCTAGTTGATTAAAATAAATTCAGTAGCTCAAAATAATCTTACGGCCGACTGCCTTAATAACTGACCACTTACCTCTAGCAGTTCATCACCGATATTGATGCCACATCGCTCTGCGCGAGTCCCTTTCTCAATAGATACCACGATTAGCCTACTGCTAATCCACTCAAGCTATAAAGATTTTTATACGGGTTATGAAGAAATAAACTTCTTTCACATGTTAACCTTCAGTCCAAAAAAGTGTTTTCGGTTTTGTTTGACTTCAAAAAAGGGTAGACTTTTTACTTTCTTGCTTAAAGAAAACAATGCGGGTCTGCCAATAGTAATATTGCTTAAATTGTATATTTTAAGAACACTATACTAAGCCATATACTACTTGGGGACATGAATTATACCTTCTATACATGTAGTCGATCTTTGGAATTATTACTTCTCGAATAGTCGAATTCTTTCTATCTATTTATTAACTTTAGTGCGTATAGAGTTCCAAACAAAAGACGAATGTTGGGTAGCTTACCTTTTCGGTTTAAGTTATGTACACAATAGTTTTCAGTCTCGTCGCTGCGGGTTGTTATAATACTTTACATAAACAACATTTATGTTTTTAAAAGTTAGAACTTGAGCAATGTAAAATAAAAAAGTAGACAGTAAAGATGCTTAAGAAAAGTTATCAAATATACAATTACTTATATTTCTAACAAATTATAAGAGTTAAAACACTAAAAACGTTAAAAAGGGTCTTCTTATTATGTATGTAATATAGAAACCTGAAGGTTTCTTTACCTAATAATATCTAGTTTATCTGGAAAATTTTCTCGGTTATTGCTGCTCACAGAGCCTGCAGAGTCCTATAAAATTAAAGAATAATTCACTTACCGTTAGTCCAGCGCATAAGATAGAAATGTAATAACCTTTTCTGTATTTATTCTATTAATTTCAATTTCTTTTTCTAATTTTTTATAAAAATGGTTTAAAATTTAAGGCTCCACGTAATCAACAAACTTACAGAAACAGTGCTTTTAAGTTACTATATTTGCGAACCAAAATTAAAGAGACTTTATAACCAAAAAAAATGGATAACGCTATAATGTAATGGAGTATATATCTATGCGAACCATTTTTATTAAAGTTACAATTATTAAGCTTTGAGGGTATCAAGTTATTTGGTGAATTTTTTAGATTTGAAGGACTTCTTATTTTACAATAAATTCCGCGTCTTAAAGACATTAAATAGCGACTTTATAGGCTCAATTTCTCTATTAAAAATAACAGAAGAACACTTTTGAATGAAAAAAGATCACAAATTGACTCACGGCTATCAAAAGAAAGAGGTAAAGTATTGCTAAAAATCAGAAATTTTGCGTTACTATCAAAAATTATAAGCTTCATACGGCTTAAAATTAATGGAACTAACTAACTAAATTAAGCTAATCAAAAGTTTGATTTGCTGAAAACATTGACTTATAAATATACTTAATGAGTTAGTGCTTCTCATGGTATTAAAGGCTTTAGGATTCGAGGGCTTTATAGTAATCTGTGACCACTATTGTAGGGAGGTAGTGGAGACTTATAGTTTGTGGTGAAGAAGTTGCTGTTAATAAAACATTTTTAAAGTTCGGTACAGTTTACACACATAATAAAAAGACCTTTTGACTATTTCTTTACCGCCTAAGCATGGATAACAGGTTATATAGGTAAAGCCATCATACCATGATTGTGAGTGCTTATCGTAGCTCAACGGTTAAGAGCATTTTAGCGTATGTACTCAAGGTCCTGGATCCGATTCACACTGACAGAACGCTCAATTCTCGGTCTTTGATGGTTGCGTATCTAACTTCGCCCTCATGAATTCGTATAGTCGCAGGCTTTGAGGGAGAAGAACAGTTTATGCTAACGTAATCAAATTCTAACAAATTCCATTTAGCGAACAAAATGAAAGTAAGTAAACGAAAAAATAAAATTAATACATTTTTAAAGGAGCGGCGCGGTATATATAATCCTAGTAGCTAGTATTATATATATCTCGCGCTCCCGAGTGCAGTGAGAAAATTGATATTTCCATGAAAATTACTAATAATTAATGTGCGTGTTAAGGTCTCTTTTCAAACTTTTCTTCCTAGTACTTTACGTAATTGATAGACGAAAGAGAAATTCATGTTGGTTCTGGTTACATTTTGTCGTGGCAGTTAGTCTAATCACATTAACAGCAGCATGGGGACTGACCGTGTATGCCCAAGCACAGATCCTAGTCAACTCCATTAGCCAGCTGTAAATAGATGTGAACGAAACCTTTGTATGTACTGTATACTATAATCTATCTCACCACAACTAAGAGGCTTGCATAATGAGTGGTGCGTTGTAACTGTTTTAATCCTAAACGGTCTGCACCTTGTTACCTAATTTTTTTTTGGCAGTCATGAGTACTTTGTTGTTCAGATGGGTTTATAGCAAACCTCCCTCTGGTGGTAGGGTTTTAGGTTTGGTTATATTCTTTACAATAAAGCGCCTTGTTACTTTCTTCTTAACTGTTCTGCCTAACTCTCAGCTGACCCCTATTTTTTCTTATAGTTTTATTTTAATATTATTTCTCTTTCTAAATTTTCTGTTTATTATTATATTTGGTTTTAGTTTTTCTTATTTTTAACAAGTTTCTGAATTTCTTTTACTCTAATCGCTGTTTAATTTCGCCCTATTTATCTCCATAGAAGGTTATAATCTTTACTATGGTTATAACATAACACTGCGTGTCTCGAGTTTAGGGTTTTTCTGATTTTAATTTGGGAATAATAGTTCTTGCTCAAAGTGTTAGTGTTTTTTCCTCATTAGTGCAATAACTCCAGCATTATATTGACCAAACATACTATTTTAATAGTGTTCTTACCTAGAATATACTATAAATAGTGCGGTTCAAATCATTGGAGGTAAAACCAACCTACCAGCTTAGAAACCAACAGGTCGAGACCATAACAATCCTACCAATTAGTAAGTAATGTTGTTTTATTGTCATAAATAATTTGCTAATTAAAAAGCTAGCGTTATATTTTTCTCAAACATTAACTTTTAAAAGGGGTTAACGTTCTCAGTAAAGCAGACCTTGATAGAATGGTAACTTCTGTTTAACAATCTTGTTTGGTTAAAAAAGGAACTAATTTAAATTTAAAAACCAAACCAAAAAAATATCACTAGATTAACTGACTAGGTACACGAACAAGTCAACCGATGTGTACTAAATCTGGCCTAGCCATTTTACTAATTATCCAAATAAGTGGATATGGTTCCTAGTTTTATAAAAGCAATGTTCTAGGTGTGTGCACAGTGCACTTGTACCTAGAAGAAAATAAATTTATATAAATACGATGAGAGATATTAACATATAATGATCAAATAATACACTATTATCCTAAGAGGTGCATTTTTTTCAAAGCAGTACTTGGGCCAGAGAAGTGCGCATAGTGGTTAACAGATCTACTAAGACATAAATAGGAGCATATTTTAAGCCCAAGTATGTACAAAAAAACCCACTCAATGCCCCTCAACCTTTACCGCAATTTATTGAGCCTACCTTTATTAGAATTTATATTAAAATAAAACAAAAAAAATATAAAAATATACAAAAAAATGATATGATAACAAATAATATAATAAAGCTTTTCTGCTGCTTTTAATGTAAAATCCTTATGGTGTTCATACTAATAAAATGGATTCGAAGAACCAATTTATATCGGTATCACGATTAATGAAAATCCACTTTTTTATTAATTGAACTAGTTTTAATTTAATTTTGTAGTTTTTTTCTTATTAACCATCCATATATAATAAAAATTGCGTAGCACATACTGCCAGGAATAAATTTAACGTTTTTGCTCAACACTTGTCTACACCTTTTTCCGAGAATTTCATCATGATCATGAAGAGGAGGCCTTCGCATGAGGCTCGACCTCCAGTTATTATTTAGCTAGTCTTTGTTTTAGTAGTAGCGAAGAAATGATTAATATAACCAACTTGTTAAAGACCAAAAAGGCTATGAGGCCAGATAGTATATATGACCTAATGCTAAACATTTACTACTAAGGCTTTTTCCTACGTAAACGAGCTTTTTAATTCAATGTTAATTTTACTATATGTTACATACAAATCGTTGGTAGTTAGCAGAAGTTGTTCCAGGAAACTTTATTAGATACTATCGGCCCATAAGTTTACTATTCGGCATTTGCAAAGAATAAAAAACTTTGGTAGCGTTAATTTGTTTCCGTGAAAAAAACCCCACTTTAACAGATTCTTAGACTTTAGAATGTGTTACTAAAGCTTTTAACGATCGAAAATATACCGCAATAGTATTATTAGACTTTGAGGATACCCTTAGTAAAGCTTGGACAGAGAGGACTTGTCTATAAGATGGTCAAGTTTAACTTTCCTAGGTCTTTAGCCGAGATAACAAATAAATTATTTATTACTAAGAAAATTCACAGTCCCAGATAGGGAACGGATAGCTCAAATGTAGGGATTTAAACGTTGGAGTCCTTCAAGGGTCGCCTTTATCGCCGCATTTCAATTCTCGATTTGCATGACTGACGTCCTCTGATCAACTGCTGTATCTCTAGCCCAATATGCTGACGACACAGCTATATTTTGCAACTCTAAAACGACACCACTGGCTACTAAACACTTACAACCTTTTTTGTACACTCTGAAAACTTGGTTTACTAATTGGAAGGTGACACCTCCCCTTTAAGAGTGCAGCAATGGTAATTTCAATAAGAAGAGTTAATATTTAAAAGCGCTAAACTCTACATATATTTAAAACTGCTATTCCGTAAAGTTTCTGTGTTAAGTACTTAGCAGTTATTATAGATCATAAATCAACTTGGAACGCTCAGGTTGTGTATGTCCTGAGAAAAATGAACGCTGCCAAGAATGTCTTATACCATTAATATGTAGGAGCAGTAAACTCCATCTTAAAAACAAGCTGTTTTTATATAATTCCATTATCCGCCCAACAAGTGTATAAGTCCGTTTGTTGATCCTGCCCTGAGCGTCAAATAAATAGGCTGCAGATTTCTTAAAACAAACTCCTCAGAATGATCCCACTGATGCTTCATGGATCATACGTAATGCTCAGTTACCTCGTAGCTACCAAATGAAGACAATTAAAACTTTGTTCATCCGAATTGCGACTGCACGCTATAAAAAATATAATGAATATAACAATAGTTTATTAGCCACTGCTGTTAGTTACCAGGATAACAGGTATAAAAGACCTAAACACATTTTAAGATCACTTTCTTTGGAGCTTCGACTTACTACCCTAATTATTTGTCATTTACCCATTTATAATATAATTAAAATTATACTTCTTTATTATTATTAGTGACAGAGTACATATATACTATTAATTCAATATGCTTAATCGACATAAGTATTATTATATTTTAGTTAATACAAATAAGGAAAATAGCGTATTATAGTTTATTTATATATTATCACTTAAATTATCTTATTATGATTATTTACTGACCTTATTTACTTATCGTTTTATTCTAATAATTCTTGATAATAAAATCTGTTATTATTTGTTTGGTTGTGGCAATGTACTTCTTTCTTTTTATAACTTGCCCAAGGGCTTGGAAGCAAACAATGAAAATGAAGACTCCTCGAAGAAGACTGGATCCTTCTTTACCCCTCTTATAGTGTAAGAGGGGAATAAGAATTAAGCAGCAAAGATGTGCTATACATATCGACTGTAGTTTGTCAGTAAAAAAAAAAAAAGATAAAAGAAGAAATACTCTTGGGAGGCTTTGCCAGTCTCCCCTGTGGAAATCTCAAAGAAAGCGCCCAGGAATACTTACCCCGACGCTGAAAGTTTAGCGTTCTCCACTACTCTAGGCTAGCGAGTATAAAGTTTCTCCGCTGACTCTTGGATCGACCGTAATATGTCAGCGCCAAAATAAAATAGTAATGAAATTTTGCCTCAAGCCAAGGATCACACTACAAACAAATAATATTGTATTGCGCAGTACACACTGTAGTATGTCTTAGATAGGTAAAAAAAACATTTACCTCAGTAAGATTTATATTCACCTTGTCTTTACGTTTTAAGCACGAAGTTTAGCTTTGGCCAAAGGAAAGTTCTTTGAGCTCATAAAAAACAAACCTTATTTATATTTATTATTTAAGTAATACTTGCCGCATACTACATGAAGCAAAAAATGTAAGCTTCATTTAATAAAAAATGTAATGGTATAAAACAAACTATTTTGCAAATAAGAGTGCCTATGACCATTCATGAATCGCCGTTTTTCGAAAAATTGGTAGTAAGAAGACTAGAGGTGGAGATGAAAAGTTTGAAGCCCAAGGTTTACATTTCCCTTAAGTTCCTGCTTATTTAGACTTAATTCTAATAAATAAAGAATCAAATTTTATTATACAATAAAGCAGTACGAGAGAAATAAACAGATTTTAGGTAATTAAAAACTTATAGATTTTTCATATTCACTTTCTACTAAAGCTGTAGATGAGTCCTTGAATGATATTCTTTATAAAACACATTGATCTTTATACACTATTTTGACTTCCAAACTTTCTAAAGCTATGTACTTAAATGAAATTTTAAGGAAACCAAAACAGGGCAATAAGAAGTATTTATACGTTCATATATGACCGTAAAGTAAATACTTTTAATGGCTCTCTTAAATAGAAAGCGGGCCCTAATGTCGGTTTTTAACAATCCAAATTAATGCAAGCGCAGTACTGCAACATTTTTTTTAAGTTGCTTGTATATTAATGGTGACGCTATGAAGAATAGGAGTGCAAAGCAAGCAATATAAAGATACTACTCATGGTACAGCCACTGTTTAACAAGAAGGTATCGGCACAATATTTAAATCTGATGTCTTAAACACGAACTTTAGTATTTAGCAGGGACTGACTTAACAGCTGCTTGTGGTAATAATAAGCTCAAGTTTTTAAAAAAAAGGTGAAATTGTTGTTCTACTTAAACTCAAGTTAGTACGAAAAAAAAACTCTTTATTCAAATTATATAGCTACCAAACAAAAAATTTAAACCGAAAAAGGTAAGTTGCAAGGTTTATAGTTTACGCTTGACATATGGAGTATATAATTCAATATCTTGTTAAAAGTTCAGCCTAAAAGCAAAGAACAATTTATAGCTTTGCCTTTTTGACCCTGGGGATGGGAGCGCTAGGATTTTCGAAAGTATAAAACTGTTGAAGTAAAGAAACGGCCAATTCCTTATAATTTGGTAAAAGCTTGCAAACAAGAGGAGGTAGAGGAACTCTACACTTGGCAAGGTCCCTTCCAGAGAAAAATCTACTAATCGAATTACCTTTGGGATGGTTCGATATATCAGATCCGTCACCTTCAGCCTTTCTAATATCGTTATTGTTGTCATTGTCATACTCACTATAGTCGCTATAACCAACTCTAGTAAAGGCATATAAAGGATGAAGATGCAACTTCAATACTGAGCCACAACCGCCAAATCGTTCATTCTTCGCACAGTAGTATATAAGTTGAACACCTAAATATCGTAAGGCCGCCGTGCACATTATACAAGGTTCAATGGTGACATACAACACACACTCCATGAAAAATTCGGTAACTTCTTTAGATACTTTTAGATTATTATAACCTCTACTATTAGACCCGAATCCAAGCAAAACTTGTTCAAGAGCAACAAGCTCAGCATGTCTGGTGGCATTTTTAGTTAAATTAGTTTGGTTTCTACCAACTGATATGATTACACCATTACGAACAAGAACACATCCTACAGGAATCTCCTTTTCCAATAATGCTTTTCTCGCTTGTTCTATGACATAAAAAATTAAAAAACTTATTCAATTTAATTATATCTAAAACCTATAGCCACTTCCATGAAATTACTTTCCATTTTATATTTTTATAAAAGTGAAGGCGCGGTGCGAACCAGAAAGAACTTTGAAGGCAGTCCTGCCAATCAGGGCTAAGGTTGTTAAAAATAGTCCCTGAAACCAAAATTGGAGACTTTAATTTGGCTCAGCGTCGCTTTCACGTGGCACACCTTGCGTACCTTTTAGACTAATAGTAAAACCTGGGCCTGTATCATTTTATAGATAAAAGTCATGGGCTCTAAGTTAGTGGTTAAAATATTAAAGAACTATCTTAGCCATAGCAGGGAAGCCGAAGCACAAAGGTTTCAAGATGGAATTAACCATAGAAAGCAGACAATGAAACGAAAAAACATTATGAATAGTGAGTTTTAGTTGAAAATTATTTTAAAACTTTTAACATTTTTAGCTTAGACATATATTTTATTAAAATACTTTGTTGAGATATATCAGATTCATACATACTGTTCTTTGTTACAACCTTTTTATATATATTAGTTGAGTATGTTTTTCAGTTGGCTAACACTGCAGATTATTATGTTTTTACGTTATAAAGAATTGTTTATTTGCATTTATATAATCGACTTTTACTCTTTTTTTTTTATTTACTTATTTTTTACTTTATAATAGGAGAAGATCCCAAGTCTAAGTGCTTAAAAAAAAACCGACAAAAAAAAACCGGTTTAGCGGAAAACCCTCGCTTGGATTATAAACTTGTGAAAAAGGTTTTTTATTTTCTATTTACGTACTTAAAAAAAAAAAATTACTGTATATTTCATACAGATTTTGGAATATCAGTTGTGTACCAAAAACAAATAACTTAATTAATAAAGGTTTTGAGTGGTATACTAATCCATTTGCTGAGAGATTATTGTACCTAATTAGGGAGTTATTTGTGCTAGAGATATTTAGCATTTTTTTGCTGAAGACTGAGGAAAAAGTTACACCAAGAAAAGGTAACAAATCTGTTTGAAATAAATAATCTTGCCTTCTTGTGTGGGGCAAGTTAAACTTTAGCCGTTTTCCTAGGTTGTAAAAAATATTACAAGAATATGTTTGAACTGCAAAATATATTATACTATATGGTAATAGTTGTAGGTCGCGTTTTATCCGTATATTTGTGGTAATAGGAACATATTAATATAGTTTTTTTTTTTGATAAAAGAAGTATAGGAATCACCGCAACGTTTTGTAGTGACAGGCTCGATTCTACTGAATTATTACCTGCAACCCCTTTTTATTGGTGGGAATGGACTTCACTTACGATCAGTTCTTTTCTTCCAAATACGGCCCTTATTATATCTTATAATTACTTTACTCCTTTAAAAAGGAATTTATTTGGGCGTTTTCTTTACTCAAAAAAATATATATTTCTGAGGTAATGCTCTATTTAGGATATAATTATTTGGGACATTAGTTTGCCCAACTTAGATAATTTAGATAATGTATAACCTTATCGAAACCTCTAGGTGTTAGTCATTGCTTGTTTTGACTGGTTTGGGTTGTTAACTTTTTATATTGAAATTTCTAGAATATTAAAGGTTTAAATTTCATAGTGCTGATAAAGCAAAATTGTTTGCTTAGCTCGCTACTCTATGTTAAATATCTACATTCCAGCTAAAGACGTTAATTATTTTTTGTTGATAGCTACTGCGGACAGTTATACCTTAAATTTTAAAATAATTAAAAACTTAAAAAAATTCTTTTTTTATCCCGAAAAGACATAGAACTTCTTTGCGTCGCATTTAAGTAAATAAAAATAAGTATCCGATGTTATAAGGTTTTTTTACTTCTTCTGTATTTGTCTAACGCATTTCTTAACATTACGAGGCTGGCATAACCTCGCCAAGGCACAAAAAAAATAATTTAAAATTGCTTTTAACGTTATCTAAAATACGATCAGTCACTACTTTTTGCGTTGTTGTTTTGTACCATGATATACCGTTCTCCCATGGTGCAAAGTTTATAACTGCCTTCAAAAGTTAGTAATAATTTATGACTCACCGCGAAAATTGAAAAGTATTAAATTTGGACAATAATGAAGCTTTTTAAATTAATTTATAAGTTTGAATGCCTTTATACATTCTTTTTCTATATTAAACCCGATTCAAAATCTTCGTAGTCTACAGAAACGGAAGTTTTGACTTTTTGTTATTGAATGGCGTGTCCTGGTGGCCCATCGTGTTAACAACTTCGAATACACGAGCTCTCAAACAGGTTTTGAGTCGTCCACGGGTATATGTAAAATTATCTTAAAATGTGTTCTTCATGGTCATTTAAAAACTTCTAACTTAGCTTTTAAGAGTTCGCCACCCCACTAATTGTAAGTGAGTTCGTCTGCTAAAAGGCGGCTAGCGTGCCCAGCTATCCAGTCGTAGAGGGCGATGGTGCATCATTTTTTAAGGTCGTGTTCAGCAAGTCACTCTGTAGTTTGCGGTGAAGTGTTCCATTTTACACACGGCTCTTTTGTGAAAAGGCAAAGCAGTTTATATTGTCGCACTTGGAGCCGATAAACTGTAAACCCAGGCAGGAGGTGCTTACCTCGTAATCGGCCGAATGGCCAGGACGAAGCCTTTGCTCATTGCGCTACGAAAGTTTGCTGCGCTATTGAGGATACAGCATCTGGGTCGCTACTTTGACCGCCGCCACGTAATTTACGTGTGGACGCCCTGTAAGGACCCTCAGGTGTTTTACCTGAGAACATCACGGAATTTCAATGCCTTTAAAGTTAAGGTGTCGGCAGCGCATGGCGTATCTTAGTTATAAGAAGCACCTTGCTCTTTGCGGCGTTAACGGAGAGGCCTCATTGACGACACCAGCTAGCAAGCGCGTCGAGATGAATTGTAGGCGCTAACATAGTAAAACGGGAAATTTTGACGATGAATAATTCATCGTATCATCGGCATAAATGGCGACCCGCGTTATAGGGTGGACTGGCAAAAGAATAACGTCACTTGTACAGAGCGTAAATAGCAGCGGTGATAGAATAGAGCTTTGCGGAAACTCAGCTGTGGGCAGCGAAACGACGACAGTGCAGCGCCAATTCGCACGTTGAATTCGGCCATATAAGTGGGACTTGAGAACAACAAATTAGAATACAAAAAATCCCATTTTTAACTGTAGGGTAAATAAAATATAACTAATACTTACAAGACCCAATTATGAAAAATACACCTTTGTTAGTAACCTAGTAAAGGCCTATTATCATTAATGGTGTTTCTCCTAGTGTTGATTTGGGTGAAAAAGACGTTGAACTTTCGAGATTTCGTCAAGATGATAGCACACAAAGTAGATTTGAGCTTGCGATTGAAACAATCCCGTATATATATATCATTTTATTTTTTTAAGCTTTTAAGTCTTCACGTAAACCTAAGTAATAATTAATCATATCGATATGACTTACCAAATATACTGCATATCTAAAAGGCACGGCAATATTAAAAATTAGATTTTTATAAAAATTTAAAAAACTATATTTATATAAATTTAAGTAAAACAAGTTGCATGAAAATTCCTTAAGCATCGTTTGCAAAAATTGAGGGGAAAAAATAGTAGTCTCTTATAAGAAAAAATGGGATATGTCGGAACAGCCAAACCAACGTCAAACTTACATTTTTTACAATTATACTGTTTTATTAATATATATATATAATATTTATTTTCATAAATAACTTCAATATTTTTTTTAACGAATATTGCTTTCATTAAATTGGCCCATGGAATGGTTCAAAAGTCAATTAACATTTTCTCTAAAATCTCGTAGTAAGTTGTTAAGAACATATTCTTCTAGTTCAAAATACGGCTTTCTACTCAAGTATAACCCAACGTTCGGTTGATCAGAGATCTCATAGCCTAATGACATAATAAAAGGAGACAGCGGCCTCTTTTTTAAGCGTGCTGGGGACTTATAGGTGGACTTTTATAGAGTATTTGTGAATTAATCCAGTCGGGATCTGGTTCTTGGAATAAGACGGAGGCGATCTTAGTAACTTGCACTAGCGGGGCTGTCTAAATTCGAGTGTTTTTTTTCTATATCGCCAGCTTAGAGCAAACAATCGTGCTGCTTAATTTCTCAAATTGTAGCAGGAAAAGTTATATTAACTAAAGCCGTTAAATAATCTGGCTTTTGAAAATAGAAGTTAACAAATAATTTTAATTTCTCTTTGCGCTTTAACCGCTATCCTAAGGCAGAAACGAATGAGAGCGATGCTAGTTCGACTAAAAGTACGATAAAAACTCTGCCAGAGCAACTTGCAGTTTGCGTCGAAGTGAAAATTGCTTTACCGTAAGGCTAAATGATAATCAGCTATAAAAACCAAATTTAAACATTTTTTAACTCAAAAAAAATGTCAGTGTTTTTTTTCTTAAAGGTAGTATCTTATACATAGGCTATAAGTAGCGTAAAATAATTTTTTTTACGCAATAACAAATGAACAAATTAATTTTAATACTTACATATATATTACACAGTAAATAGGCTACTCTTTTAAGGCGCAAGAGGAGTAAAGTCTTTCTATATTTTTCTTAACACGCAAAGATGCAGACTAAAAAATTACTCAATACAAGTTTAAAAAACTTAAAACTTCCAGTACAGATGTTATAAAAGGAGGACAACAGTTTTAAGATATAAATCTATTATTTTTCAGTAAGAAAAATTTGAAAAAACCATCAACCACTCTATACCGCACCCACAATACTCAATTAAAATTACTTTTAAATTGCACTTCCAAACGGGTCATCATTACACAATTTATATATGTCTTAATAAGTATTGGCAACTCATTAAAAAAATAATGTGCAGCAAACTACACATTTTAATTATTACACAAGAAGAGGAACCGGTATTTAAAACCTTAACCAAGCCAGCATGAAGCAGAAGTCGATATAGGAATTGGGGAACATGTAACTTATTAAATCATACTTACTGTCTTTAAAAAGATAAGAGGGTTTTTCTTTATTTATTCAAACAATTAAAAGAAAATACGGAACCACAAAAAAAGACTACCGCAAGCTGGGCACTTTGCAAAAGATATTTATGGCTTTTAACTTTAGCAGGCCTCAGCAAGACAACGTCATATAATTAATTTGTTAACCGTCATAGAAATTACTACCAAATTAGAGTGAAGGCGATAAATTTTCGTCGACGGCCGTGCAACATGACCATGCGACGGGCGGCTGCTATAACTGTACGCATTACTCTTTTTGCACCTGGTCTCTTTCTGGTTCCTCAGGCTTCTTGGTTTTTTTTTGCTAAGGTGTTTTTGTTTTTCCAGCTTTGCTCGGATTTAACTTCTTCACCTAAATCATCACTACCACTACCCTTTTCACTTGTAGGGTAATTAATAAGTTTTGAGTATTTACACTTTTAATTGATTGGTAGGGGGCTCTTCTCCCCTCCAAACTTTGTACTTTAGTTTATATTATATGGCTTTGCACTTTATGGTTGGAAGAAGAACTTCTTTGGTTGTGGTTATTAAAAAGGAAAAATATAAATAACATCGCTTGAAGCAGCCAAGAAAAGGGGGAATCTCTACATTAAAGATGGGCGTTACTAATCCCCTACTCCATGACTCTGAAATTAAGTTCAATGAACCTATTTTTCTTTCAGCTGAAATTGACTTTTTCGAAGGTAGCAATCTCTTCTTATTACGTCATAATTTTCCTTATTATCTGTAGGGACTGAAAAGTTATTAGAAATCTGGTTTGAAAAGGGTACATACTCTGTCTCCTTGAGATCTGTTTCTTATGAAAAAGTAAAAACATTACTGGATCTGGTGAATTATATATTTTTACCGTTAAAATGGTGTTGACAATTTAATTTTTTAATTAAGGTGAATTGCACAATTTTAAGTAAAACCAGTAATAATAGTTTTGACGCGTATGTATTAAGGTTTTTTTACTTACCTTGTTTTTATATCTTTATATTCTTTTTCAACAGTTCTACACATTTTCAGAGTACATATCATTAAAGATATTTATTCTTATTATTTTTTGACTCAGTGAAAGTTCTTTATTTATTTATGACGAAAAATTAATTTTGAAAACTTGCGGTACGACGTCTTTGCTTTCCTCTGTTCCTTTTATTTTAGACCTCGCTTGTAACCAAGTAAGAAATTTACTTTAGTTGTTATTCCGTTTATGACATGTTTAGTGCGCTCTCCGCGTTGGCGATGTATTTTATTCTCATAAACAATTTCTGAGACCTGAAAGTCAACCCTTTCCTCACAACAGTTTTACTAGTGAAGTCAAGTTTCTGGATAAGTTTTTTAGGGGCGCTTCGTATGCTTTAGGTTTTTATATATTTATATATATACACGTTTCGTACCTTTTAAGTACTATTAGGGCGTTTGGATGGAGATCTTTGGTATCTCTATATAGTAAACAAGCTTAGAATTCCTGCGGCACCTAAGATTCACTTGCCGGTTTTATTTTTTTATTTTAAGAATTTTAAAAACTTTACACATATTTATATTTTGTTACATTTTATATTATATCTGAAAGCTTGTTAAAATAATTTAATTTTAAAATCCATTGCTATATGTATATTTGCATATATCATGGCACTCCATTATTTTTTTTCTTATTGTCATATATAGCACACCGACCAAACGCTGGAGATTATGATGAACGATTTGTCCTCCGCGTGCGCTTCAAAATTCTTTCGGCAAGCGAACACGCCTGCTACTTTGATGACGGAGGTTCTTGCATTGCACGTGTACTATGCCACTGCGCGGCACATAATCTCTCGTAGACTTCCGGCATCTCCCGTCTATTTGGTGATGCGGTGGTTGATGCCTTCGCCTTTGATCCCTGCGGCTACTCCTGCAACGGGCTACTTGGAAATCACTACTTTACTATTCACGCGACTCCTCAAAGCGGCTCCTCGTATGCAAGTTTCGAAACTAATTATCCTTTTGGAAACTACACTGAAATTGTTAATCAGGTAAAAGAAAGGTTATTTATTTTTGTACCGGGCTAACTTTTTTTGTTTTTTTGTAGGTGTTGCAGATTTTTCAGCCGCAGCGTTGCAGTATTTCTCTTTTTTTGAATTCCTTCGAGTGCGGCTCATCTTGTGAGGATTTTATCGTTCACGGCTACGAGAGGCTCCACAAACAACTTCTCTACTTCGAAACTTACAATCTCTGTTTTGCTCAGTTTCACAAAACAGCACCTTCAGAGTAGCACTGCTTTATGGGGACTTGTACAGAAAAGCATCTTAATCTTAGTATCACGTTCTTCTGCCGCTTTATATGTTTTCATAATGATAGTTTGTTTAATAAAGTCACTGCTTTTTATTTTTTTTTTTTTATCTTTAGTACAATAACTTTCGTAATCTAGCACCATTACTAGAATAGTTTTTGTCTCCTATTGGTTTTGAAAAGCTTTGCTAATAGCATTGTACTCTATTTAACAGGATCTTTGATAGAGAAATAGTTATAAAAAAGACCATAAAGAGTATTTGTTAGAAAGAGCTTCTTTTTACGTCAGCGAGATATTGATTGCGAAACGAGCAGTAGGCTGAAAATTTCTGAACTTAAATTCTGGTTGTTTTGAAAGCATAATCACTATAGTTCTAAAGTTCGTATATTGACCCATAAGTCATAGTTGTCTGCCTGTGAAGCATCGAAGGATCTTATAAGAAGTGTTATTAGCTTTCGACTCCAGGTTTTAAACTTGGAGGTTAAAAATGCTGTACAAAGAGCTAATTTCGCCCCTCAGTGTGTATTATATGACTGTCGCCCTGAAATTTAGGAAATCACTGGTCTAAACTGATAACCGAAATGGTCCTCATGCGTTGTTTGTAATGTTTTGCAACACTCTGATCACCAATGAGCTAAATAAGTTTAAAGGCAACGTTGCTTCTTTTTTTTTTTTTAAGTAAACCTTAAATAGCTATCTTTGAAGTCTATAAAAATTTATTTATAAATAAGTACAGACCTTAAAATAAAATGGATAGAAAGGCGTAATATTGTCCGTAAGAATAGAAAGTTTGCTTATTTAGTTACTGTGAAGATTAAATTTTTATATATTGTTTTTATTAATGGAGGTGAAAATATTTCTAATATTCTACAACAGGGATATATTGATATCCTTTTGCCAAATTCTATTTTAAGAGTTTTTTGGATAATATTAAGGGAATCAATATGGATTTTTTTAATTGATCCCTTTTCTTTAAGTTTGTTTTTTTAATAGTAGTAGTTATGTTACTATCTTTGTGGCTCAGCGTGTTTTCCAAGTTTACTTGGTTTCTTCAACAATAAATAATTTTTTTGTTCTTTAACCGAGAAGTACGCAATGTACCTCGGTTAAATGTTTGTGAAAGAAAAATTAGTTTACTGTTGCTGGAGTGGAGCAGTAACATAAGTAAAAAGTTTTTCTTGTTTTCATATTGTTAGCTCTGTGCATTGTCAGTTAGATGAGCTCTAGTGATAGGTTCGGAAGTTGGATTTTAAGTTGCGTGTACATAATATATAAGTATTATAAATTTGTTAATAATATCCGCGCGCGTAAGCGACGTATAAAATCGCTTGAGATTTTGATCTGTCAGGTTTAGTGCAAGTATTCTCTTCCTTTATTGTTTATGATTTAAACGCTAAAGTAAAATTCGCAAAATTACTGAGGAAGCGACCTTCAGAATTAACAATTTGGAAAATTATAAATTCGCTCTAGAGTAAATTCTTAGGTATTGCTAAAAAAAAATATTTTTTTAAATACTTTACATCGCGACTTTTTTTTTAACATAGACTTATAAAATAGAATTCTACTATCGTTATTTTAATAACTCCATCTACGCGAATTTTGAGCCAGTTTTTAGTTTTAAATAGCTCCTCTTTTAAATATGTAATTTATATTTATACAACATCATAGAGAGCTTTCGTAGCTCAGAAGTAGTTAAGCTATTTAAAATACAACACTTCATATTGGAGATTATTGAAATAGTTATAGTAATAAAGAAGTGATCGTATTTCGGTTCTAACAAAACTTCAAATTTCTTAGGGCGCCCTTCTGCGGGCTATAAATTTTGTTTTAAAATAGTTGTAACTAATCATTTACCCTTGAACCTTATTAAAATCAGTATTTAATTTCTATCTCGTTGAACTTGGTAAATATTAGCTTACTGTAACTAAATAGTGTTCGCAATTAAGGGTTTTTACGATTTTTAAGTGTTCTTAAAACCCTGTTATGTTGTGTTTTAAAAAAAAAAGTAAGCTACGGTCTATTTTTCCAACAAACTAGACATCTACTCAAACTGGTTTTCCTAATCTTCAATAATAAAGGCATTACTTTGTAAACTTTCTGCCAGGTCAAAATAGCTTAGAAATCACGACTGAGTCCACCATCTGCTAGGAGTTGTGCTCGATAAGCCATAATTTGGGGGTTTCTGTTCTCGGGTATACGGATACTGTTTTTGTTTACCTCAAACTTTTAGAAAGGCGAAAGGTAACAAAGGGTTTAGGCTGTAGAAAAACTTATTACTAACCTTAATGGAAGTTACATTGTGCTTGTAGACTCTTTGACTGTTAATTTTATTATGGAGTTTGAACCATACCAAACCACCTTCAGTGACGTAAATAAATTACAACAGCCTTTTCCCTATCAGCCAAGCATCTTTGACGGTAAAAGGTTAAGAAAACGCGTTCAACGAAAGACTGTGGACTATTTTGGCAGTGTGCTGCGATATATTGAAGTACACTTTTGAAGAATTACTATTAATAATTTGTAAATGAAAAATTAAGATTTAAAAACTTATTTAGTTTTATGTGTATAATACTTACTTAACAAAACTGTTTTAGTCTCGCCCATGGATGAAAAATCCACGTAAGGAGTCGTGTCGTTTGGCTGCCCACTTTAATTATTATCTTCAGGCAAGCCAACTTTAATAAGACTCTCTAAGGAGACTAATTACTATAAATTTGTTATTTTTTAAAATTATTTTTAGCTCCTTCCACCTGCAGCTTATCCTTCGACTCCTGCTAATGCCATTTGCACGAAGTACGTTCATACCTCTTTAAATAAAAATAGGCACCCTATTAATGTTTGTAAGGTTACTGCGTCTTTTCCTTTATTCTGTTTGCCTTGCTGTAAGACATTGTTTGAAGTACATGCCAGATGGGAAAAGACTTATTACAGGATTATCTAGCGGCGAATTTACTTTGTGGAATGCTTTAACCTTCAATTTCGAAACAATTTTACAGGTTAATTACTTACTTTACATAAAAAATAAACGATGTTCTAGATCTATTCCGGTTAGGCCCACGATCAAGCTGTCAGGACTATGATTTGGAGCCATGACAGTAAATGGATGCTCACTGCTGACGATTCAGGCTGTATTAAATACTGGCAGTCAAATATGAATAACGTTAAAGAGTTTCAGGCGCACGAATGTCCGCTTCGAGAGGCGGCGTAAGCTATCTAACGTGGTATCGATCTTGCACCACTTTTTAGGTTATTTTACAGATTTTCGCCTACTGACGTAAAGTTTGTGACTGGCGCTGACGACAAAAAAGTTAAAATTTTTGATTTTAAAACGTGCCAAGAGGAACGGATCTTGGAAGGTAGATGAACTTGGTTATTTTTACAACACTCCAATATGCTGTTTGCACAACGAAGGACACAGGTCGGAGATCCGTTGTGTAGACTGGCATCCAAAAATGGGACTAGTAGTTTCTGGCGGAAAAGACAAGTTAGTTAAATTGTGGGAGCCGCGCTCTGGTCAAGTAGTGCACACCATGTAGGTTTTTTTTTTTTTTTTCAAAAAAAAATAATGAAGCGAATGGTCACGTGTACTTACACTTCATCAAAAAGAAAAGATCATAAAAACTATGTTATGAAAGTCAAGTTTAACCAAAATGGTACACGTTGATATGCACAAAGCCCTTCAATCTTCTTTCTTATGCCGGTTTGTAGGAAACTGGTTCATCACTGCCTGCAGAGATCTGCTGATCCATATGTACGACGTGCGGATGAACAAGGAAGTTCAAGTATTCAGCGGCCACGAAAAAAGAATCACGAGTTAGTTGTCCTCGCGTTTCGCTTTTCTGGCTGTAGCTAAACTTTGCCTTTGAGCTCATCGCAGCCATCGCGTGGCATCCCGTTCTGGAAAAGTTGTTTGTTAGCGGCGCGGAGAAGGGCGACACTCCCGGCGAATTCGGGGCCATCAAGTACTGGTTGGTCGGGTAATTTTATGTTAATATTTCTTTTGGTTGCTCTTATTTTTTTTGACTTGTTTAGAAAAGAAACAGAAGCAGGTGGAATCCAAAAGGCACACGAAGGTTGAAGTGAATCTCGAACCCCTTTTGATGCCCCATTATAAATCCTTGCTAAGGTCATGTGTTTTGCATTGACTGGCACCCCCTCGGCCACATTCTCTGTTCAGGCTCCAATGACCACGCCACCAAGTTTTGGACAAGGTATAACCGTAAGCCTAGCAAACTGCTGTCGATCTTTAGTTTCTCTCTCGTATAGAAATCGACCGGGCGACGCAATGCGTGACAAGTACAACCTGGACATTGGCGAGGAAGACGTCCTGGAAACAGTGGAGAATGGTATTTGCTGCGGAGGGCCGCTGCTGTAGTGACTAACGCCCCGTAAAGACTCGAGCTTTAGCGTGCCGGGACTAGAGGGTGCTGCAGCTGTCCAGCACACGTGGCTGAAGAACGGCAACCGATTCGGCGCGCATGACAAAAGAACCGTGCCCGCTGCCAGCGTCAAAGACCGCATGGCAGAGCCCGCCCATGGAGCAGTCAACCGCGCGTTCTTCATATCCGGAGAGCCACGTGGAGACCCTTTTATGCAGCCGCCAGTCCATGCCCATGCTTTTTACCCTCCCAACCACATGGGCGGCATTGAACATGCGCTGTCCCTTCCGCCTTACGCCCCCGTCTTTCCCTCTTCTCTCGAATTTAGTACGTGTTCTTTTTTCTTTTAAACTTCTACTTAACTGTGTACCCCCAGATGCCCGCCCGCATGGCTATCCTCAACACTTTTACGCCGCTAATGCCCTAAATAACCAACCCGTATATGGGGGGAGTGGCCACGCACTGGGAGTATACAGGCCACTCACCGCAGATCCAATGCGACCAAGGCCCTCTCCACGCCCTCGCAGGCCGGGAGCTCCACAGTGAGCTCAAGTTCATTAAAAAAAAAAAAAAAAAAAAAAAAAAGATTTACTTTTATTCATAAAAAAACAACACGATAAAGTTCCTCTTCGATTGAGCTTGCGAAAGTACTACTCGTAAGCGGGCCCGGCGAGGCGGTGACTGGCACGTGTCAAAGCCTTTCTCCCAGAAATTATTGCTTAGGTGTGACCTCGTGGAGAGCAGCGGAAGTAGTCGTCTGTGAGAGAGAAACCAGCGACTGAATGGCCTCCTCCATCTGCGTCGGCTGCTTATTTAGTAAAGTGTACGAAATCCTGTTTTCCCTGCATAAAGGTAAAAGCGCCGGATAATACGCAAAGAGGAGAATACACGCACTTATTGTCGCTGGCGATGTTTTGCGCCAGTAACGGTCCGTCGACTGTTGCTTGCTTTTTCTTATAGGAGCGCTTCTTTCTGGCCTCTGGAACGCTCTTATTCACATTCGCATTGGCCAGTGGCGGCAGAGCTGTTTTCTTACTGGCTGTAAGGAGTTTTAATGAGTATGTCAAGCAGCTGAAAGTAATAAAAAAAAATACATGTGACGAGATCGAGCAAAGCGCCGACCATTGCGCTGTCAGAGTCGTGACCGGAATCGCCCGCCTCCTGTTTGGTGGTCTTCTCCTTCAGTTGGTTGCTGGCTTCCGACGACGCTTTACGGGCTCCACTTAACTCTGAAAATTATTCAGTTGCTACAAAATAAATCAAACGATAAAAATAAAAATAAAAAAACTTTTTTCTGGCAACGGTGACGAAGCCGATTCCTTCTGCACTGCATCAAGCGAGGAGGAGCTGCGATGGCCGTGACCTTTTTTTTTTGAGGCAGAGCCCATTTCTAGAGAAGACCGGGAAGGACTGAGGACATCGCCGCTGAAATCCGTTAGCGGTCCTTTCGTAGCTTCTTTGTCTTTTTTGGATTTTTTGGATTTTTTCTTTTTTTCTTTAAACTTTTTGTGTTTGTTACTAAGGAGCACTGAAACGCCTTCCTCCTCATGGCCTTCATCGGTGGATTTAAGCTTCTTATTACTTTGATCGACCTCTTCTGGAGTGGCATCCGCCACTACGGATCTCTTTGAAATTCCTGAGGGGGAAGGGCGATCCAAAGTAATAGTGCCAGCTTCAACCCCAACCGCAGAGCGCGGGATATCACTTTTCGGTTCAGCAGTACAACTGTTTCCGTTAAGCTGAATGGTGTGATTTTCGGTGCCGATTGGGGTCTCTATTGCAGGAAAAAAGATTATCTACAACAGGGGGGAAATAAAAAAAAATTACCCGAAGAAAAGTTATCTTTTTTCTCTCGAGTTATTTCCTTTTCTAATAATAAAGAGTTTTTTTCAGGAATAGGAGATTCTATAATAAAGTTTGCAAAGAATAAAAAATATTTTAAACAAATTTCTTAAGTTAATAGCTGAAATCCCAGTACTTTGGAGTATAGAGCACGTGGATGGGTTTTTGTTACCGTTAACACTGAAAGGCGTACTGCACAAAAGGTTTCTCCATTCTTTATAAAAAAAATTAAGATGTGGTTTTTATAAAAAAATTTTGAAGTAAAACAAACCTCTTATAAGTGCATTGTGAACGAAACATTCTTCGAAAGGAATAATATAAGAATTCCAATAGTTGATAGGAGAAAATCTTTCATATGTATAAAACCTATCAGAAGTCTTACAAACTAAATTTTAGTAATACAAATACATGTACCCTCTATTTGAATTGCTTTGTGTCAACGTGAATAACAAATCATTATCGGAAATGCACCGGCTAATCGTATAACGAGGAAGAAGATCACCATTGGTGGGGTGCCGAACACCAATAACGTCGAGAGCACTATATACCATACACTGATTTAAGAAGTATAGATAATAGTACGGAAAGTAACCCATCTTCGGGATAAAGTTCAGAATGCACAGAAACAATTTCATTCACCAAATCCGCGATGGTCAATTCGGAATCTATTAATACGCAAAATTTTCTCAGGCCTGTGTAAACCAATATCTTCCAATTCATCAATATTTACTTACAATAAACAACCTATAATGAAGATGAAAGTGTTCATATAACAATTGAGCTGGAATATTTAGTGAGTTGTGAATAAGTCACGTGCTACCCACGCTCTATCATCAAGATGATCACGTGCGTTTAAATTGTTTATTTCGGGGTTTTCTAATTGCAAGGCTTCACTTCCCTTTGGCCCTTTTTTTTCGTTTTTGAACTAGGTAAAAGTCTATTTAGTGTAGCTTATTACATGAATCTTGAATAATTTATATGATAATTAAATATAGTCAAGTTTTTTAAAGCCAACATAAGAAAGACCCTTGGATATATATTATACCTACAGCTTGTGAAAGCCTAGCCGTATAGGGACGCACCCTTATGAGTCATACAATTGTCATACTGTACTTGAAAAATTTTGCTTGCTACAATAGGGGTGGCCAACTGTTTACTTTAACCTGAAGTCTTTAGTTATTAGTATTATCGTTTCCTTTTTAACAAAGTGTGATAATGTTTTTATTATATTGTAGCAACTATATTTTCTTCTTAGTTTGATAGTATTCAGCGTAGATTTTTTGATAAGCATATATTGTTATAGCGTTTTGTAAGTTAAGTTTTATTTAATAAAAATTATTTCCCGACTACCCTAAAAGAACGTAATATTATTAATACATATTTATGACACAGCGATGCTAACTTCGGGGGTTGATAGTTTTTTTTAACAATTTAAGCTTTACAATAGATATAATAATAATAAAGCTTATGCTTTTGCAAAACCTGAGGAAGATCTTTAACTTCGTTTTATCTGTTTTTGTTCTTTATATACATTTTCTTTATTAACGCAAAACTAAAAGATGAGTTATTATTACTTATTCTTAGAGGACATTAGTTTGTTATAATTATTCATATATAACCAAACTTTCATTCTTGTACTTCCGTTGGAAAGGAGGTATAACATATGTTAAACCGGGCTATTTCATTTGGACGGCCGTGCATTTACATTGGAAATTTTTTTAAAAAATTAACTAAATATAAGCACTTTAGCGCTTCTTAATTGGAGGTTAACAGTAAATTAAATTTTTATTTGTTTCCAAAAAGTTATAAACGATAATATATTTCACTTTAAATATTACTCCACTATTTCTTTAAGTACCAATTTACGCTGAATCTTATAAAAAATGAAACAGTTTTTTTGCTGCAGTAATGTCCACGATCTAGAGACTGTTTTAATTTATAAAGTTTTTTAACAAAGTAGTAAAAAATGATATTTAAGAAAAAGGGAGGAAACATCTACAATATAAACAACGATTCCAGAACTTTTTTAGGAGGTTGGAAAGTTTCATATAATTACCCTTGTTAAAACAAGACTATGTATACCCTTGTGTTAAGTCTTATCCTCAACTGTATTTGTTTCTATAATAGAAACATAATTACAGCTTATTGTTTCTCTTTTTTTTATGAAAAAAAGTTACATATAATACGATAGAAAATTTTTTTTAGATTGTTATAGTAAAAAGACACAAATTTACCTTTAAAGGCTCTCTATCAAAGTCAAGAAGTCTGAGCCCTATTAATATTATTTACCAAATTTCTTTGAAGATCGCGGGTTCTTCATCGGCAAACAAGTATAAGCACGCAGTTGGGAGGTGATTTCGGCTTACAAAATGAACATATAAAACCCGTTATAATTTTCTAAGAAAATAGTATTCATTGAGTTGGGCCAAACTAGAGACATTCATGAGAATAGTTAAAAACTTCAGCGCTAAACAACCTTAAAAATTCCGGGTCACCTTATTCAAATTCTTCGATTTACCCAAAAACCCAAACAAAACATCTAACCACCGACAAATACAAAACAGAGCCACCAGCCAAAGTTTCGCTGCTATCTTACTCTAAAACTAAGTTAAACCCAAAATGAAAGTTTAACGCTTTCATCCACCTCATAGCCTACCAACCACTACGCCTTTAGACCTCATAAGCAAAGAAGCTGTAACTCCGAATGGTACACGCCAAAGCACAAAAAGTAAAGCCAAGACGTGCGTTTTAACTCTGGAGTGCCAACTTCGTTATACTCCATGGGAAACGCCACTACTGAAGTTTAAGCAGACTACCGCAGTGGAGCTAGAAGGAGATAGGATTGTTCAAGCGTGGCACATGTTCGAATAGGACCAATATATACTAAGATTTGCTTGTCTTAAAAATGTTGGACACATGAAGAACACGGAAAAATTTGTACAAAAATTTTACTAATAATCGTGGGCGACTGAGAGATAATGAAAATATTTGATCTACATAGAGTAAGTTATAGCTATTAAAGCCCTTCTTAATAACTTTATTTACTGCAGCTTCTCACTTTTACAAGTAACGGAGAGGTTCATTTAACTAGTTAGGCTTCTTAACGCTCTCGTTTGTTAAATAAATTATTAGAAAACACGGCTACCTTTACTTTAATAATACTAATATTAACAAAAAACGTTCTAAAATTGAGTAAGGCTTTAGCATGCCAATTTTTAAGACAGGTTCCTTTACTGTTAGTTCTTTAATATATATGACAATATGTAATCGGCTTTCTTATTAATAAGGCTGCAATAGTACTATAAAGCTTCTTTTCGGGAACAAAACTATGATTAACGTGCTTTTTTTAAGTCCGTCATTAAATATTAACCAGAGTTAAATGGCAAAATTAACATCTGTTATTAATAGTAAGTGCAAATCTACACTGTAAAATTTGTTAAAGCATTAACATCAAAGTCTAAAGCTAAATCTAAGTTAGCTATCAGTCTCGCCCTTTATCGGCTGTTCCTCCCATACTACTTAGTATTTAAGTCTTTAAAAACCTTTTGTTGCAATGCGGCAGGCGTAACATTACAAGAATTTCTCATACAAAGCGGCTGAGATGTTTATACCTAAACGATACACAAACAGCATAAAGCGCGGAGGGACCGCGCAGTGTTACGTGAGGAAATCAGTAACTTTGCAGGCAGTGGAGTGCACTCTCAAAAAAAAATAAAGAAAAAAAGAAGTTAATGAAGCATCTCTATGAAAAAGTAAATCCCTGTTACCTAGGAACACTTGATCAGCATATACCTATTGTAGTCTTAATTTGGCGCTTGACGTAAAACATAAATGGCCTAGCGTAGATACTGAAGTTTTGAAGGACCTTTCTAAATCTTTCTCCACGAATACCAAACGAAATTTTTATTAAATAAATACAATAACTAGCTAGAGAAAGAGACAAAGTTTTTATTTGTAAAGCGCAGTTAAAAAAAAAGAAATTAATTAATTACATCTACGTATTATTAGTCATAAAAGGGTTAATAACGCTATTTTTAATATCAAGTACTGGAGATTACCCCGCCATGTTTCGTGCTTTGCTGTTTTTGGGACATAAAAAAACGCTCTGCATTACAATTATATATTCGCACATTTCTGGAAATCTTTAAAAAATAAGCTTATTGCTAACTACTACTACCTACATCAAGTTATTGATTGCACTAAACATTTTTTTTGAACTATTTTGTTGATAAGTAAAAGTATCTATCTACAAAATACTTTACAGCGGTATGATGAATAAATTTTAATCTCAGTGGCTTCGCAAAGCGAATAGCTTAACACTCCCAACGCGCTTAACTAACCTATCTTTTAAAAAAAATGAATTTAACTAAAACTGAAGCTTCTAATAAATATTAAATTTAAAGTCGTTCTTTCTTCTTCAATGAGTGTATTCTTTCTATAAATTTTAAAATTGGAATAAAATCTAATGCTTCACAGAGTAATACTCTTAAGAAATTTATTTAAATAAGTACATCAACGTGAACAAGAGGCAGCCTATTATGAATGTAATAGATTTTAGTAATTATATAGTAGTACAATTCTACTGTACTTGTATCCAAAAATCGAAAAAAATTGATTAAATTATTATGAAATTTATATAAATTGAAGTTAAGTACTTAAAAAAATCGCTTAATAATTACTAATTAAAACAAATAAATACCACGATATGTAAATCTTTTTAATAAAAATTTTAATACAACTTTTACTTTAAGCTTTTCTTTATTTTTAGGTTAGTTATCTTTTTGAAAAAGAATTATAAAAATGTAGTAAATATTACTAGTAACGCACTTTTTTATATTATTCCTAACTCATAATTTTCTAAATTATTAAATGATAACTACAAAGTCTTTTAATATAATTTTTATTATACTTTTACTTTCTTTTTTTTTAATAGTAATAAAGTTTACTATTATATTTATTAAACTAAATTATTTGAAAAATCTTTAAAAACTACAACAAAAACTTTTACTTTGAATTTTTATTATTATTTTTTTAACTATGCTTAACTTTGATTTGAAAATTAAACATAATTGGAAGGTAAAGCATGCTATTAATTTTTTCTAATTTTTAATTAAATATAAAGCCTCTCAAAATTGATTCACATATAATTTATTTTTTACTTTGCCTAATTTTCTCTGAAAGGTAAAAAAAGTTAGTAGTAAAAATTACTATTTAATTGATTAATTAATAAAATTTTATTATAACTTTTACTTGAAATTGTTATTATCAGTTTTTACTTCGCTTAGCTTTCTTGAAATTTTAAAAAAAATTAGTAGCTAAATTAATTAGAGTTTTTGATAAATTTTTATATTAATAATAACAATAACCGGCGATGATTGCAGCGATGATGTACTGATCTCTTTTTTTGCGCACGCCGATGCGTTGGACGAGGCGGTTTATTCCTGGAACATTTTCTTTACATGAAATATAAACTCTTAAAAAAATTTAAAATTTAGAATAAAAAAAATTCAGTTTATTTTCCAATTTTATTATAAATAAGGTGAGTTATAAAAAAAATTATAATTATAGTAAATAATATGTATTTGTAAATTATTTTTTATATGAAGAAATTGATTTAAAAATATTAGTTTCTCATAACTGTAACATAATTATAATCTAACAAATTTCTATTATTATTTGGTTAACCTTAATTACGTTTAAATATTTCACTAATTGAAAATTTAAAAAAAAGTTTTTTTTTAAATTTTCTAATTTCAAGAATAATAAAGATTTGTTACCTGTGATTTTCCTCAATGAAGACTGATTAGATTGAAGACGCTCGCTTTCGCCCAGCAACTGCCCGTATAAACTAGAAGCAGCGCTTGAAAGTAAACAATTATAAAAAAAAGGATATATAACATTCAAGATTTTAAAAATTTTAAAATTATTTGCTACAAAAACAATGAAATGAGATTAACTAATTGCATAAAATTTATTAATTATGTTAAAAAATTATTTTTTTATTAATAAAATCTTTAACTTTTAAAAAATTCTACAGAAATAGATAACATATTTTTATAAGACATCTGCAAGTACTTTAAGTTTTCTTCTGCTTCTTTTTGTATATCAATCACTCGCGCATTTTCAATAGAGTAGTACTCGACAGGGTTTTTATACTCACTTGAAAGAGAAAACATTATATATTAAAGCTAGCTGCTGTTATTCTTGAAATTAAGTGTGTATAAAAATAGACAAATAAAATTCTCTAAGAAAACCTAATTTCTCTACGGGCATCACCTACAAGAAAATTTCTTGTTTTTTGATTGCTAACGGCAGTCTTATAATTATGTAAAGTTAGTTTTTTTTTAGTCACTTAAAGAAGACTCATATTACTGTAAAACTATAGGAATAAAAATTACTCGTGTAGTTTGAAATTCACGCGAAAGAGAAAGTAAATGTTCTTGGTGACGCCGTAACTGTGCGCTTTTCACAGAAGCCGGCGAACTTTCGGACATTAGTACAAGAAGTTCCTTTAGCTAAAAAAAAAAGTTTTCGCCGAGAAAATTAAATTAACTGGGGCAAGATTTACAATGCCTGTAGTAGTAAATCTTGTATTTCTTTTTCGTAAACTTCATAAAGTTTTTCTTCCCTATATATAAAAAATAATAGATACGTTTATAAAACTTTTCTATAAACAGTACTCCTCTGAAACTGTATAACATTCCAGTTGATTTGCGTAGGAAGATAACTTAACATTTATTTTATTTTCTAGACGAATAATATCCCCTACAAGAATAATAACGTATTTTTTATAAAATCATAAAGAATTCTCCTATACAAAAATTATGATAAAACCTTCAACGGACGCCATTCTTTAGTACTGAAGCTTTTGTTATCCGAGAGAAGAGACAGATAAAAATACTACACTAACAATATAAAGAATAAAAAATAACCTTTTAATTATATTTTTTTTACTGAAAGTTTTAAATTAAGACTTTTGCTTTTATTATATTCTCACTAACAACCAGAATAAATTTAAGTGTTCTGCCCTTTTAGGTTTGAAATGAACCTGAACACATCTAACAAAACTTGTCCTTTACCCTCTACAATTTTCAGTGGGAGTTTGCCGTTTATGTTTACTATCAAGTGCTAAGTTAGTTTATATATTTATGCTCTCATAAGACGAATATTAAGTTTAAAAGTATTGCATTGTGAATAAATTATCTAATATTTTACATCAAGATATATGTTTTTTAGCTCCCCTTTTTTTATTGTATTATAGTTTATTTGCTTTACTTCTTATTATAGCATGCTTAAATAGGATTTAAAAAAGCAGTTAAATATTTATTTAAAAAATAGAGATAGGCTAGATGTAAACATTAAGGATTAAATCTTTATATAAAAAGATGTAAGTTGTAGGTCTCTGCGCAATCGTGTAATAATGTTTTTGTATTTTAGTCGCTTAGATATTATTTACTAAAAATATGTAATATAAAGGGCCCATGAAAGTTTTCAAGACAAAAATTAAATGATAAACTTTTCGTAGTTTAAAGTAACGGAAGGTTTGTTTTATTAAGTTATCTACTAAGCAAAGTATTGTGAGCTAATGGTATAAAGAATTTATAAGATATAATTGTACCAGAAATCTCGAAAATAAGAATAAGGTTTAAGTTTTTCATTCGTTATTTGTACAGCAAAGAGACAAAGTCAACCTACAATAAAAATGGCCCAAGATAAATCGTACATAGCTATATGACGTTGCCTGAATTAACTAGCATACTGTTTTATAGAAAGATCGGTTGTCTCTGTGAAAAGGTACATATAGAGTTTTAAAGATTGTTAACAAGTTACTAAAAAAAACTACTAACTAGTAGCTAACTAGCTTCTCTGATGCAGAAGAAAGTTTTACTAAATAATCTAGAGCACCAGGGATTCTCAAAGGGGCTGTTGTCAGGCGCAAACCTAGCTAATAGTGGAGCTAAGCCTAAGTTAAACTCGTCAACTTTAGTACAAAAAGAAATTGATAGTTTAAAATTTTAGCTATGATCATTAAAACTATAAGGGAGTATTTATTATCTATTTCCAAAATACTGCGAATCGATTCACGTATAAGTTAATTCAGAGCTGGCTTCGCTAGATACTGCTAGGTTGGAGCTATATACACTTGACTCGTGGTATATTAGTTATAGCTTTCCATTATATAATTAGTTATAACAGGTTTTACTTGTGATACTTATCCTACTTATATTTGATCCGAACTTAAATTAGTTGTAATTAATTATTGTTGGATATAATAACTACTTATCCGAGAAGAAGAAATTTTTAAAGTTTGGACTAAGTATAATACGGCATTGTCGCTCGTAAGCTAACTTCGACAATTTATTGAACATTTTTTTTAAAATTTATCCAGATAATCACCTCGCAACTATACACTGAAACGAAGGGAGAAGTAGACAAGGAAATGCCTTGAACCTGGTGCAGCTTTTTCAAAACAGTCCACAAAAAATTTATTTTGAGACTTAAATTTATAACCGCATTTTTGTAAAGTTGTCGGGTTTTATATAGTAATGCCGCACTTGGCTTAAAGCTTAACAGAAATTCCCGGCGCACATATGCTACTCAGCAAGACCATTATTTGCCACCAGCGAGTACTGACCGTTTCATGAAAGCAAGAAAATTGGCGTACATGTATGTATAAACCTAAAAAAAATACCCCCCTCCACAACGCTGAGATTCTAAACTGAAAGCAACTAAATTAACCTTTATGAAGCTTCGGGTTATGCAAGCGTACTCGCCATGTGGTTTATAATAGCTCCGGTTTTTTATTTTTTTTTTGCTACCTTTCAGCCCTTCGGGAGATAAAAATTGAAGAAGTAAAGCCTTGGGTATAGCATGGCTAAGACATCTAGCTTACACTAACTGCTAATCTGAGGGTGGTATCTGTTGCAAACTTATAACTGCTAACGAAATATCATTTTAAAAAAAATAAATAGCCCTTATCAGTGCTTGGGCAGTTCTCTTAAAACAAGTTATAAGTTAGACCTGGTCATTCCTTTCTTAATAGTGCGTGCTTTTTATAAGCGCAGTTATACAAATCTTTAGTTATATCACGCGTTAAACTTTTTAGGCTCTATATAAAAGTTTACGGTAGTATTCTGCCTCCAAAAGGGCATCTTTTGAGTACAAAGATTTGTATGATTTAAACAGTTTTAAATCCTGTCTCGTCGTTACCTGTTATTTGTTTTTGTGTGTATAAAGCTTATTAATTTTTAAAATACCTTAAGAATCCAACCCTTGCAGAAGAGGAGAATTTAGATTAAGCGGTTTAACCCTATAGTAGTCGCACCTCTTATTAGACATTAGTAGTCTCTCAGGCCCCTTGTCTTATAAATTTTTTACTTTTAAATTAAATGAAAAATACCGTAAATTTTTGAGCAATTGCTGTTTATTAAGATTTTAAAAAAATACAGGTCACACATGCTCATCCTTTAGATCTGGACTCTGTCATTTATTTAACTTCAATGAGGCGAAAAACCCTTTAGCTTTCTCTTGATCTTTCTACATAGAGAGCTACCTCTAAAAGATTATTTTATAAATATCTTAGAATTTTCTATTCTTTAAAATCTTAAATTTTAATATATTAAACAATTTAAATGATTTATATATTTTATATTTTATATCTTAAATAACACTCTACTTTAACGTCTATCTAA
The DNA here is from genome assembly GCF_036711695.1 of Zophobas morio. Lineage (NCBI taxonomy): Eukaryota > Metazoa > Arthropoda > Insecta > Coleoptera > Tenebrionidae > Zophobas > Zophobas morio. The sequence goes on from NW_026972317.1 coordinate 273,050, forward strand.
TTTGAAAATTTAGAAAACAAAATAATTTCCAGAGCAGTGAGACCCCCTGCGACTTCTGTAGGGGTAAGGTCTTAATAAAAAAAGAAGACCGGCCATTGCATGCCAGAGCCAAAAAATACCTTTCGAAGAAGTTTTTAGAAGGCGATATTGTAACGGCTTTAAAAACGCTATCATTTTGTATAATTCCCTATAAACGCCAATCGCTCTCCTTCATGTTATAAGGTAACTTTTAAGGCCTTAAATTTTGCTCAGTGGGGTCACCTTATTAGCCTTCTCACTGAGGAAAAAATATGGAGCAAGCAGCTTAAATTAAAGCAAACGACTTTGGTATGTTAAAAAACTATAGATAATACATGAACTGAGAAATAAAACACCTTTCCTAATACCGGCATGACTAATGCCATTGCAAAGTCTGTATCTTGAAGCCGCCTTCTCTACTGGTGGTGATTATCATAATTTACCAAAACACGTTGTTTACTAATGCTATAAGACTCCAAGAACTAAACTTGAAGATTTTGACTATAAAAAAGTTCCACAAAACTTCTGTCGGTTTATTATGCAAGGGTAGCCGCAGTATGGATTCAATATTACATATAAAGTTTTAGCAAATAAGTTTTTGAAGGTCAGATTAAATTACTTTTCTTTTATGTGATGATGGCATGTTCCCGAAAAGAATCAGTGGTAGGATCAAATCTGAGTATTCTCATAATAAATTACCGCACCCAACAGGGAAGGGAAGCCTTCCACAGTTGTGGTTTATTTCGACTTTGTAGGGGCACGAGTTTGAATCCCGGAGGCAGCGAGTCCATGAAGAGCTAGGGTTTAGGAGTTAAAATAAGTTATGTTCTAAACTTCTGAACCTCTCTGGGTGCTACGGCCCACTGTTAACTCTTGCTCTAGGGGCGCGTAGTTTAACATATATTAACTATAGCGCCCACGTCAATAGCGCTGGAGTGAAAAAGCAAAAAAGAACTATTGAATTATTTTACGCCCACACTTGTATAACAAAAGTGAGATAAAGGCCCGTTAAATGAGCAAAGATGTACCAATTTTAGAAATTTGTGATCCAAAAGGGCCTAGGGAAAATCTTAAAGCTTTGAACAGAAATTTACCCTTTTTATATAATAAGAGAGAAAGTTGTCGTGTACTCTTTTAGCGGATCACTAGCCTTTGCCCTGGTTTAAGGTTTTTTTAAAACTGGTGGTAATATGTCTGTGCTATTAGAAACAGCGGTTTTTACCAATTATAGCGTGCTTGTTGGTTTCCTTGAAGACTAGTTAATTATTCAACCACTAGATAGTATTTTCCTTTATTGAAATTGGCTACACTCAGAGCATAATAGTTATATATAAAATTTAAAAAAGTTTATTGTTCTATTCGTTAACACTATAAACCTATCTAGCTAGAGCTTTTTGCTACAACCCTTTCGATAATTATTATAGAAGGTTGGATTCAGCTTAGTAGTTGCTGAGGAGGAGACGCTTTTTATACAAAAAAAATAAAAGCTAAGCAAAACGGAATTTAGCTTTTTTTAACCTAGAAAAATAATTCAGAACTTAGAAGTAAAACAACTTATTTCATAGAAAATAAAATAAGATTTTTGTTCCCACTTAGTAAGGTTATTTAAAAAGTTGTCGTTACTGTCGCTTTTAATTATCTGTGTTTGGGTCATCATTTATAATTGAATGCAGTAAAGTTGTTCGTTTACAAGAGTTATTACGACCAACATAACGATACCTAAAGCTTTTAAAGGTTATAAAAATTTTTAAAAATCTCGCCTAGCATACAGAAGTATACTTAAGCGCTGACAGTAATAACGACACATATCGAAGTTTTTCAATAATTTCTTGTTCTCGGTTTTCCTTCAAGAGAAAATTTTTTACCACGTAAGTTAATTTAATCTAACTTAAGATCGTGAAAATATGTAATTTTTAACTAACTTCTTTTATAAAAGAATTTAAGGTTCCTTTTCTTAAAAAAAAATTAAGAAAAAGAAGTGTTTTTAAAGTTAACTTAATTTAAAAGTCTAGTGGCAGTGAACATAATTTTAGCAATTTGTTACTGCTGGGCTTTATTAGGACGAGGCGAGGTATGTCTGTAATAAAAATATCTAAGAATGGCTAGTTCTTTTTTTGTTTCTTGAATTCATTCTGCAAAAATTGAAGTCCTCTCAAACGTCAGTTTTACTAACGCAGCTTTCTTTGTAGCGCTTTTAGGTCACCTCCCTCACTATCTTTATTTTCAGCTATCTTACAGCTCACAGGACTCAAGACGGACTTCGTTGAGAATTGGGGCAGCTTTTGTTATATCTTTATAATAAACTCTTTTTCCTTCTGCTTGTTTAACCTTAATATTTTTATCAGCTTCCTTAGTCTATTCCTAGTTTTTTCTAGTTTTCAGTCCCGTTTTTCTGTTACTCATTCTAAGCTTTACCATTACAGAATTCTAACATTACCAAGGTATATGTTTTTAACAATCCCAAGAATAACTTTTTTAAAACGTATGTAACTTGTAATACAACGCCTTATAACATGTATACCGTATATATTATAAACTAGCAGTTAGAAAATTTTATGCTCTCTATGATTTTTAAAAGTTATTTCCTAGTAAAGATTATACCTCAAGATTTAAGCAGAAGTAGAAGTTTAACTTATAAAATGATTAAGTAGAGGTATTTAAAAAATGAAATTGCTATAGCGTTAGCCATAAAATTAAATATATGCTATAAATCCAAAGCAACTACCAAGCCCGGCAGAGATGATAATCCAACCAGTATTACTGCCCCCGAGCGATGCGAGCTATAATAATTTAAACAAGGTCTCATCTTTGCAATGCAAATATATTTAGCCTTACAGAGCTTTTAACGATAGGCTATAGAGAGAATACCCTTGGAGTCTGCGCTCTCTATATTCTTTTTTTTAAATAGATTTTAAACCCCCTCCTATCAACTTCGACCAATACTACTAACAAGCGTGAGCCCCTTTAAGCAGCTCCAGTCAGGCTATCTCGTCTTTATGCAATGCTGGCACCAAGCTTAGTCCTTGCTCGGTTTTTTTAAACATTTATATTAAACGGGAGTGTTACACCAATTTGTTCTTTACATAGCCTCTCTCCTTCCCCATTTTAAAGATAAGAAGCCCTCAGGAATTAATATATTGCTTTAAAAAATATATTAATAATAAATTTTTTAAAAATATAATAAGACCTTCAATATTTTATATATTTATTAATACAATATAATAAACTTAACAGAGAGATTTATAACGCTTAAAAAAAATAGCAAATATTTTTACTAATAATGGTTTAAAAAAGTTATAAAAGTAAAACTTTTTAATAAAATATTATATAAAAACATTTGTCAAGGATGATTGTGAGATAGGAAAAAATGGTAAAGAAGAGCGACTACAGTATTGCCCCGTAAAGAAGAGGTAGTAACTTTTTTGCGAATGGTCTGTAAGTGGAGCGCAAACTATCAAGTTTAAATAATTATTTGGCGCTATCATCGAACTTCCTCTGAGAGAGAAAAATTACCTTCAATAGATCACTATAAATAAAGTTTATAAGGTAACAACCTCCAAAATTGTCTACTAAAATGATTTAATGGACTAAACACAACAGTTAGAAACTTTAGCTGCATCTTTTACTTAGAATATAAAGGATGCAAATATCAATGAACCGCAATCCTTCAAAAAAAATAAGTAAAAATAAAAAAATTATAGTATATATTTATTTTAAAAATATATATCTAAAAATGAAAAAAAAAGTTAAAGTAAACAGCATAAATAAAGAAATAGAAAAAATTGCAGAGGTGTTGCGTGTTCATCTTAGTGAATTTCAATTATAGTCTCGTGTTCACTACTAAAATTATCTGTCTTATTGAACTCTGTGTGAAATATCTGAACAGTTAACTTTTTAAGGGAAAAGCACAAGTAATACTGACTATAATGATAATGAATTTCAAGCTCAAAACAACACGCAAAAATAATTTGATTTTATAAAATAGCATATTCTATTGTGGTGGCAAAAGGGATCGAGGATGCGCAAATGTGAAGTAAAAAGGTAAAAAGGCCACACCACTGGGAATAAATACAACAGATAAAAAATAAATAATTTTTTTAAAATTTTTTAAAAATGGAAGTTTTGAAAATATAAAGTATTAGAAGTTGTGGAAAATTTTGTACCACCCGTTGGTCCTGCGAGGAAATCAGTATAAATTTTAATATAATAAATTTTTTACAAACCTAAAATAAAAAATGTAGACGCACATTTCAAATTAAATGAAAAGGGACTTTATTATTGCTAACTTTATATATAATTTAGTTGTTCATATATAAATTTGCTTATAGCCTTTAAACTATAAAAAAAATTTCCTTAAACATTTATATATAAAAAAGGTGATATGTTTAGTTTTTATTCAAAAAAAAATTTAAAATAGTAAAATTTTATTTACCACCTTGAAAATAAATTTTGTATTAAATTGAAATAAATTATTATCACAATGATTTCAAAAGTACGATGATACAAACCCTTTTAGAATCTATAAAAAACCGATTAGATATTTTGTTGCAAAAAAATATATTTAGTAAACTTTATCTTATAAATTAATATATTTAAAAAATCACTTAATTTAAATTTTGGCTTTGAAATTAAGATTAAGAAGTGACGGCTTCCGCATGCCTATAAAAAAATTTGCAGCAAAAAAAATAAAGAAAATCTATAAATACAATAAGCAAAGTTATTCTACTTTTATATATTTTTTTCTCGCTAGCTAGTATATCATTCATTCATACGCTGGTGCATATTAATAACTTCTTAGATTTTTTATATTATTGTAAAGTTGATAATTTGCTTTTTTTAATTATACTTTATACAAATTTATCAGTATTTTATTTAATATTATTTACTATACTAATTATTAAAAATTTAAAATTAATATTTAATTAATTTTTTATACTTTTTATAAATTTTTCCATGTTGATATTTGTATACATATTTTATTTATTTATTAAATTTAGTCTCTAATGTTTATAAGTAGTTCCTTTCTTTTTTGTACATATTAATCTTTTTATAGCCATGCGCAGAGGCCGCATGAAAGCTACCACGGATCGAACTTTTTTCTCGTTTAATCGCCAGGAGCAGCTATTATGCCACGCTTATATGACTTCAGCGCTAGCCTTTTCACTGCGCGTGACTTATGCTTTACATCATTGCTAACCACTAATAAACGACCTATACTTCCTCGGCACGCCAATCAAAAACTCGCAAAAGAACTCGATTACAATTACCACCTATAAACGACTTATCCAACAAAGTACTCAAAAATCGTAAAATAATTTAATTATGACACCACTAATAAACGATTTATTTAGCAAACTAATCGCAAAAAAGTTAATGTACCTACCATTGGAAGGCGCCGGTATCTCCCAATGGGCGCCTAGAATCTTAGTTTTATCTATAATAAGGAGAGCATGAAGTAACAAAATGTAGATTATTATATAATTTTAAAAGTGGTTAAAAGTAGAATAATTTATAATAATTTTAATAAAATTACGCAATTATCAAATCCTATTATATTAAGAAGTTAACATTTATTTTGTTATATAAAAGTGAGATTGCTTTGACACACGCTTAAATCAGAGCTCGTAAATTCTATTTTTTTTTTTTTTATATAGTTGAACAAGTACCATATAATATCAATATAAAATAATATTTAAAATAAAATAAAATATTTAATTTTTTGATAAAAAATAAAAAAAAATCTATAATTAAAAAAAGTTAAAAATAAGTATTAATATAAGTACTAATAACTTTTTTTTACTTTTAAAGTTAAAAAATTTTCAAATAATTTGAAAACTAATTTTTTTATCTAATAATATTAATTTAAAATTAACATTAACTAATTTTACGTTGTAATATATATATTAAGAAAATAATATTTTAAAATTTCCTAAAACAAAATATTTAAAAAATAATAGTCAATAAATACTAATAAAATAATTTTTAAGATATAATTACTATTATTAAAAAAATTATAAAAATAAAAATTACAAAATTTAAAAAAATTTCCCGATAAAAATATTTAAAAAAAAGATCTAAAATATAAATATAAATAAATAAATTAATAAATAAAAATTTATAAACTGAATCTATTTTTTAAAACAATAATTAAAATTTATGGATTTAAAAACAAAATATTATTAATGTTAAAAGGAAAAAAAAGAGATTATAAAAAAATATTGTTTTGAAGAAAATTTACTCTTCGAGTATTTATAAAATAATTAATTATTAAAGTTTCCAAAAATAAATTAATTTTTTTTCCCGAATTATAAAAAAATAATACCGAGTTTTTTCTAAATTTTACCTTATTTTTTAAATTTAACAAAATAAAAAAAAAATGAAGTACAAAAAGTTTATATGGAGAATCCATATGAACTTTTTTACTTTCCGTATTTTTAGAATTTTTGTTAGTATTATTACTATAAAATAAGTTTCTTTATGCCTATGTTATTAACTTCATGGTAGCTTACCCAATATCATTACGCTGATGTATACTTAGTAAAACTAAACTGACAAGCTTGTTCTAATAAGGCAGGATTTCCTTTGACAAGTTCGTATCTTATCGACCACAGTTGAACGACCCTTAGTCTAAAGCTCATGAATAACGTTTCAGCGTTTTAGCTCAGGTTTAAAGCCCTACAAGCAAGGGAAAAAGAAAAAATAATACTATGAAAATTTTTTCTTAACAAGTTTCTTGGGTGTTTATATTTTACAAAACTCTAGTTCGTCGTGGTAAAAAGATTCTTATCTTGCTTACATCGTAATATAACAACAGTTAATCAAGCGACTTGACCGCCTTTGGAGGGTCAATAACTTATATTACTGAATCCAGCATGCACTTTTTTTGGCTGTTTAAGTACTCGGGGAACGTTTTAAGCTTACGTTAAGGGTGACTGAGGGAGCGCCTAAGCTCTTTGTATTTTAAGGTATATAATTAATTTAAATATTTTGTCATTGCATATTTTTGTTGAGGATATTAATGATATCCTCAAGTGTTAACATTAACTAACTATTAAAACATACAACAATATTGTTTTTTTAAAGTTTCAAAAACTAGCAAGGTAATTTTACAGTTACATAATAAAGTTAACATCATTCGTTTGCAAACTTTATGACCTTTTAATAAAACTTTTCGCACAAGTGGTAAAAGGAAGGATTCCATAATCGAGGCCTGTTTGCTTTCACTTGTGGCACACTTGCAAGTTCGAGGGCCATTTTAATCTAGTGTGGAATTGTATTCCAAGGTGCTCAGTTTACTCTTTGCCTTTGATTTAAAACATATTTCTTCCAGCTGGCCAGTTTTACAACATGGTATGCAACCTTTCACGCTGAATCTTGCCCTGGTAGATCTTAGAGATGATGGTCTTGTCTCATATGTGGGTCTTCATTGCTTAAAAATTCCTTGTTCTTCATGATCATTGCTTTAAAGGTTAGTGAACGTTGTTCGCCTTTGCTTCCTTAATTTGTTCGTGACCTGCCAGACTTAAGCGAGTTAAATTAATGCCTTTACGCCCAGAGTTCAACCAAATACATACTTTTGCATCAGTATATCTATTTTAAATGTTTTTCATTGCTCACAATTAGGTAGACTATTCAGATAACGTTCAAATTTTATTGAGTCTCTGTTACCATTTTCCTCCGGGTGCCCACCACTAGAGAAACAACTAATTTATTAAAACCTCGAACCCCTTAATATTTCGCCATGACATAGTTTAATATCAGAAATCTCCTTTTCAATGTTAGTTTTATGACTAGAAGTTTTGTCCCGTAAGAACTTTACTTTGTATGCGAGGAGCCAGTCTTTCGTCCGAATTCCCCCTTTGGTACCCGTCTTATGATGTAAAAGACTATTCCATCGACACTGCTGATCAGAGCCTCAGAAGCTCGATAGTATTTGTAAAATAGAAAGGCTCTTAAGATCATTTTAGAAAGTGTTAACCATTACAAACACTCTTCTCCTATCTCCCGAAGTTGACAACCATAAATAAATACGTTTTTCTACTTTTTAGTCTAGCAAGTTATAAAATCCATATTAACGTAGAACCTTTGAGAGCGGTAGTGTTGAAAGCTACCAGTTAAGTCAAACCTCCCTCGAGGAGATTGCTGTATTTTTAAAAAACGTTATTTAAATTAATGAATTTTTTATGGGCTTAAGACTATATATTTTATAACTGAGTTTCCGAAAAATAAAAAAACTACTTTTTTTTTTATTTTAAGGCAGCAATAAAACTTTATATTTTTAATTCTAGCAGTGTCCTCGTAAGTAAATAGCAGAACTAACTTACCTGTTATGTTTAAATCCTAGTCATAATATATAATACTTTTTGTAAGCGAATAATATGGCTACTTCACCTGATAATATATATTTATAGGCAAAGTTACAATTTGTAAAAGCATAGCTTTATTTAGAGATAGACAATCTGCGATTAAGAAGGACCTAGCTTTGGGTCAGCATTGATGGTTTTTCACTTATCTACTCAGGAATTTTTTTTTAATTGTTAAAAAGACTTTTTTGGCTTATATTATAGTATTTGTTAAACTAAGATATTTCAGGCGGTTCATTTTGGGGTGTGAAGTCTATAGAATTAAGCAAAGTTTAGTTATATGAACACAACATGCATAGACATCACTAGTTTGGGTACTACAGCCTACATAAGTGGACATGAAGCCATATAAAATTTATAAAATAAGAAAACTTTAAGGTATATAAAATGCTAAAATTATTATTTAGTGAGTATCTTTTCCTTTTAATTAAAGATAGCTAAAATGACGCTACTAGTTTTTTGTTTCTTCGCACACATTTGTTCACCAGCGTTTTTTAAAAGGGGTAGTACTGTGTTAGTAAAGAATTAAGTTTGGAATATATTTAATTTAAAGCTATAGGCCAAATTTTTTCAGTCATGCTAAAAATTGGCAGCACGCCTTGAAGAGATTGTCTATTACAACATCAAGTTCTGATTTACAACTTTTTAATAAATGCCAAAGTACGTAGAATTATTATTTATGTTTAAAAGTAAACTCCAACCTTAAACCGGCAACAGTGCAGCTAAAATTACCAGTTAGTGTGAGTGAGGGGGGGGTATGAAAAATTACACCAATTTTCTAAGGGCTCTCCTTAAACTTCCTTTTTTCTGCACGGCCAATTTTTTATAAAAAAAAGGTTAAAATAATTTCATCTACGTTAATATATCATGAACCTTAAAGTCCTACAACTGTTTTTCATACCCTTTTCTTATCAGAAAATATTTGTGCCTAACTGCTAACAAACCTAAGCAATATTCCCCACTTATAAGGGTCATAACAAAGCTGGAAACCATAACCAACCCGCGCCTCTCTTTTGGTAAAGAATTTACTTTATCTTTCGCGGGACCTTTTAGAGGTTGCTCTCATTTGAGCAAAAATAGTTATCAGAAATTTTAAAATTTTTGTGCAGGTCTCACAAGTTTTAAAAACAGGGCAAATTTAATCTGGCGTTGTTTACTAAATATAAAGAAAGAATTAAATAATATGCATGACTGGCATCCTCAGAGCGTACGCTTTTAGAACTCATGAAAAGTGTAAAATAATTGTGAACGCAGTAACCGATATCGGGAATCTCTTTAAGTTGTAAATAGTTAATTGACTAAAAAAAATTAGTACAAAATTTTTGTTAAGCATAATTTCCCTATCTAAATCCTTAATAATATGAATTATTTATATATATTATATTTCTTATAAAAAAATTAAAAACCATCTTTATTTTTTTAATACAAAGTATACTACTAACACATGAAAGCTCCTGCAGGGAAGCGAACAAATTTTAAATAAAAACTTTAACACTTCTCTCAGAAAAACTTGCAAAAAGATGATCCTTTTTTCTCGTGTTTACCCGAGACTTTCACGATCCCTCGTGCCTTAGATTTCGTTGAGGATGGCTCTACGCGAGACTCCAGCTTACTTTTGATGCGTCCAGACATTTCTAAAAAGGCCTCTTTTATATTAATCATTTCCTTAGCACTCGTCTCGTAAAACTGAAGGCCATATTTTCTAGCAAGATCTTTTCCTTCCTAAATATGAAAGATCCAAAAAAAAGTTAAGTTCGCATATAAAAAAAACGATTTAAACGAAATACTTTAATCAATTAAAAATCCTCTAGGCTTAAGCTACATAAAAAAAGTTTTTATGTTTTCCTTTACTATTAAACAACAATAAAATCTAATTTGTAAGTAAAGTTTGTTTAAAAAAAGGTAGACTAAAGCTTTTCAGCTAACTATAACAACTTTTTTAATCTTTTCATACTGATTAGTAAATTCTTCCTTCAAAGCAAACATATTTTTTTTCTTTATTGATTATTCTAAAACCAAAATCTTACCTCTTTAGAAACTTCACGGTTAGAGTCCATATCGCACTTATTGCCAAGAATAATCTTCTCAACGTCATTGCTGGCGTTCTGTTCAATATTTTTCATCCATTGTTGAATATTTTCAAAAGACTTCCGATTGGTAATGTCTATAATATTTTTTTAATGAAGCATTATTAAATTATTTTTAGTAATTTAAAAATAGTAACACGAACCGTACACTAACATAATGCCCATTGCACCTCGATAGTAAGCCATCGTTATGGTTCGAAAACGCTCTTGGCCTGTATAATACAATTTAAGTTGGTAACTAATTCATACAATATAAAAACATTATATCTTATTCAAATACTATTAAAGAATTATTATAAATAACCTGCCGTATCCCATATTTGGAGTTTAATGGTCTTTCCATCGATTTCAATAGTTTTAATTTTGAAGTCGATGCCAATGGTGGAGATAAAAGTGTCTTTAAATAAATTTATCTTCAATCGTAAAAAGAGCAATATATAAAATATTAATAAAAGTAACAGAAACGGGTGAAATTTAAATAAGTAGGCAACGAAAAAACTGACCGTTAAACGCGTCATCACTAAAACGAAACAAAACACATGTTTTTCCTACTCCTGAATCACCAATTAATAAAAGTTTAAAAAGGTAGTCATAAGTTTTTGCTGCCATTATAATTATGAATCCTCTGAAGGCAAAAAATAACCCAGAGTTTTTTTTAAAGAAAAAAAGGCCGCTTTAGTTAAACTTAAAGCAGTTGATTTTAACCTATAAGTTATAAATATATATAACCAGAGAAATATTATAATATAGCTTAAGGTATAGGAAAAGACTAATTCTTCCGGTTAAGGATAATAGCTTACCACAACGCAAGCACAAGCCGACTCAGCGAACAGCTCGTAGTCGCGCAAACCTCATAAGTGGATTTCCCCGTTTTATGAGTAATACAGTTAAAAGGAAAAATCAATAAAAGGAATTTTTTAAAAATGCGTGGACATAATCTCTTTTACATTAAAAAAAAAACCGAGATAAGGCATCGAACCTGTAAGTTACATTTTAAGTATATATACTCTTAATTATGTAGTAAAACGAACTTTATACTTGGTTGTAGACATGGGATTTGTTTATTGATGCATTTTGTGCTGATGAAGACTAAGTGTGAAGAGTTCTTAAATTAAAATCGATGAAGCTCAAAGGTCATAGGAAAATCGCTTTTCTAAAATGTTAAAAATAACTTTGGCTATTTCCAAAAAGGAGAAAAGTCTCGTCTTCTTTGCATGAAAAAAAAAGAACTAGCATCGCAAGATTAGATACGTAAATTTGTTTTGTCAATAATTTTACTGATAGTAGTGACCAAAATTAAAAAGCTTTTATACTAAAACATAAAAGAAGCAATTAATGCCATATATAAAAATATCCTGAGTTTATTTAAAAGATAATAATTTAAATAAACATTGACAAGATCACCCTAAAAAATAAGTCCTACACTACATATTGAAGAATGAAGAGAGATGTTATTAGCGACTATTTGGGTATTGTTAGTTATGTTTTGATATTATATTATAATTAACAACAGCTGTGTGATGCGGTGCAAGTTTTACAAGTACAAAGAATTAGTGGAAGGTTTAGCCAAGTTAGAAAGTCAATATTTTTGATCTATAATAAGATGCACCGAAAAGTTGACAAAAATATTTTGAAGAGGCCTAATAAAATAATTTTTTCGACCCTAATATCCTAAGGTTCTAAAAAGACCAAATGTATTATAACAAATCACAATTAAAAAAGCAAAAGCTTAATTCATAAAAAGTTAAACTCAAAAGGCTTTGAGAAAAATTAACTTAAAAACTAACGATAACAGAAGCGAAATAAACTTAGAACTTTGAAATTAAGGCAACAAGCAGATCAGTATTTAACTAGTTTTTTTTAAAATAACTGTATCGGTAAAAATGCGAGCATAAATTATATACAATATAGAAACTGCACTTGTCGCTATTAAAGTAAATTCGTCCAACGAAATTAAAGCTTGTAGCGGTGTAGAGCGAATCACTGCTGTATAAAGCAAAGAGATGTGATCTTTGCTAATCGTATTTAAGCTACATTTAGCAATTGCTTACAGCCCCAAGATTTCGTAAGGAATGCGATATAAATCTTAAAAGTAGAACTACTAAGGGATACCATAAATGGTAGAAACACGCAAGTACTTTCAAAAGGTAATTAAAACTTAAGAATTATTAAAACACTTCAGAATAATTAGTACGACATGCATAAATTGCTGGTGAGCAGGAACTATTAGCATTCTAACGATTGAGATAATCGCATACTTATAATATAAACTAATGGGACAACCCAATTTCTATCTTCAAGCTGTAAGCGCCAACAAACTGGGTAAAAACCATTATGACTCTCTAGAGTAAGACCAAGTACGCTAACGCAAAAACACTTTGAGAGAAAAATAAACATCAATGTGGCATAATTACCTCATAATTTACTTAATTCAACTGTAATAATTCTAGCAATTAGTGTGCGGTTGAGAGACTAATTTGGCCAGTCCCAATGGGTTTATTTTTAAGAGTAATCCCATCACACTAGGCTAAATGGAAGGAGCTTACTATTATTAAATTAGTCTTAAAAGAATTTTGACTATTCGTTTTCTAGTGTAAAAGAAGCAAAGCGGGCAATCATTATTAATTAGGTATATAAATGTACATATAGTAAAAATAAAAATAATTCGTATTTCTTGACGGAACCTTTTTGTTGCTGTGTCCTTGTTTAGTGAAGTTAACTTGTCATGTACAGTAAATGAGCAAATAAGCTGTTATATGTGAGGTCCTGCAGTAGCTCAAAAACTCTAAAAATTCTTAAAAATTAAAATGTATGAAAGACAGTATACTTTTATTTCGGACACATAGAAATGGTCGGCAAGAATTTTTCATCAAGAGAACCTAAATAAAACAGATAAATAAAATTTAACATTTAGGGCTTAAATATTAAGAAAAATTACCTTATATATTTAAATTAAAAACAAATCCTCTCTTTCTTCCTAAACATTGATAAATAAATTTGTTTCATTTAATTATTTTTAAAATAAAATATTTGTACAAAGTATTAAGTAATTTATAGTTATTCATTTTGGTTTGTGGTATTTTTTTTTTTTGTTTCTTCGTACAAAGCCCGTCGTATAATAAAACTTTTGTTTAAGGTATTTACATAAAAATGGTTTTAAAATTTTTAAAGTTTGCTTGAACTCGGTGTATTCTTTATTTGCTGATGTATGTATGATAACTTAATGAGGTCTTAGCTGGAAGTTTATTTAACTGATAATAACTTATTGAGGGCTTACCCTGCTCTCCTTGTTGTTAATCTCATTAAAAGTGAACAAACAGGTTTAAGGTAGCACTTAAACAGTAGCATATTTGTTCTACTACCCTTAGACTTCATAAAAGAAAATTAACATGTGGATAATTATATATAAAAAACTACATTTGTAAAATTTAAAAAAGGAAGATATACAAAAGAGAGATAAGTATAATGAGTAGCTTATGTCTGTGGAGTTACTAGTAACTTTTTGTGGATGTAATATTTGGGGTTTATTTAAGTTAAACTAAGGCTACTTAACAATTTATACTTGATAACAATAGTGCCTTCTCAGTGTATGCAATATTACGTTAGAAAGGAAGCCAAGAACAATAAGGTTTCCGTATCAAAAAAGCAACTGAGAGATAAAGAAAATTTTCAGATATATATTTTAGCCCTGGTCCTTTTAAAAAGGGTTACCATTGATATGTAAAGCTACTGAGCCATTGTGAGAAGGTTTGAAAAAATTTAAGTAATATGCTAAGAGAAAAATTTCTTTTATAACTACTTGCATAATATCGCGTGAAGTGGCCTACAAGTAACTAACGGCGCTCTAGTTTGCATCAGTTGACTCCAAGATAGGGAGTTACTAGGTTATAAGAAAACCCTCTAGACGCAGTTTTCCTGCTTAAATAAATTATGATAAAGAAATACATTAGGCTATTATTGCTTTTGAGAATTTTTTAAATGATGGCATTCATTAACTATTTTAGCATTGAATTTTGATAAACAAAATTATTAGTATTAAGCCTTTGTTTATTTGAGTATGTTCGTCTAACACAGACGTTGTGTACCTTTACGACAGTTTTTAATAAATTCATATTACATTTATAAATCTTTTCACTTCCATAAAACATGTATTATGGCGACTAGTAGTAATTATTGACTAAAAAAAAATAACTTCGGTGGTTATATATGCAAGAAAACCCTAATCTATGTTTTTAAATATTATGCAGAGCAACCCGGGAAGGCGAGCGCCGCACCTCACGTTACCCTCAAATTTTTATAAGGTTACAGTATGACAGCAAACCACTAATTAAAGCACATGAACGCGGGCTGCCTGCTTTTATATATTTTTTTTAATTTTTACCTTCCCTGGAGCTTCAAATATTTTAGGTAAACCTTCTTTGGAGCTATATAAATTTATATTATTTATTATATTACACTTAAGATCATGGTTGTTCCTCACACTATCGCTAAAAAGCGGGACAGAAACGAAAAGTTAAGGCTAGCTTTAATTAAAGCTCGCGTCTTAAAGAGAAGGGTGAGTTTTTTTTACTCTTGTTTTTCTTTTAAAAGTTACTTTCATATATTAACACGCCTCTAGGAGGTCACTTTGAAACGAAGAGGTTTTATTAAGAGAACAGCAAGATATTATAAAGAATATGAAAATAAAAAAAAGGAATTAATCCGCTTAGATCGCCAAGCGAAAAAAGAAGGCAACTTTTTTGTGAAGCCTGAGCATAAGGTTGCCTTCGTTGTTAGAATACGTGGAATTAACAAGATTGATCCCAAGTCTAGAACTATATTAAAGCTTTTACGCTTGCACCAAATTCACAATGGTGTTTTTATCAAAGTTAATAAGGCCACTATGAATATGGTGCGAAGAGTAGAACCTTACGTGACGTATGGTTATTTAAGTTTGAAGACAGTGAGAGATCTTATTTACAAGCGGGGTCACGTAAAATTTAACGGCCAGAGAATTCGTATTCAAGACAATGATGTTATTGAAAATAAACTTGGCCGCTACGGTATTCGTTGCATTGAAGATTTAATCCATGAAATTTATACCTGCGGTCGTAATTTCAAGCGAGCTAACAATTTTTTGTGGCCTTTTAAACTCAGTTCTCCTCGAGGTGGTTATGTGAAAAAGGGCATTCATTTTCAAGAAGGTGGTGATTACGGCAATAGAGAAGAAATGTTAAGTCAGTTTGTTGCTAGAATGAATTAGTTTCTTTGGTTATAAATAGTTATTTTAATAAAAGCTTTACTCTTCTCATTTTTTATTAAGTACTCGTAATTATACACTGTTATGTGTTGCTTCAATGTCTTAACTGTTTTTATAATATACTGCTCTGTTCTTTATTTTCCCCTTTTTTTACAGATATTATTATCAAAACAAAAAGTTTTTGGTGTATATACGTTATATTTTCATAATTTTTTACCACTTTGTTTTAATATTTCCTTTGGACAATGCTATTAAATAGTTGTAGCTCTTTTTATTTAGGTTAATCGTTTTATATTAGCTAAGAACTATGCCATCTTTGGCGTTATTATTAATAAAATATAAAATGCACGCCCAGGCTCAAAGTGCTTTACTTTACTTACATTACGATATGTAAAGAATTTTATTTCAAAGATTATGATAACGTGAATAACAAAATCGTAGCTTTTTGTACTTAACTATAGGGTGATTAAAAAATATTTTGTACGAAGCACTTGTCGGTATTAAAGCTTTTCCTCTCTAAGAATACAGCAAGTTATTAAAGTAACTCTATAACAGTTTTGGTTTTTATGTATGAATAAGTGGTGGGTTTTTTAATATATTAAAGCCTTCAGTACGGTAAGGCAAGACACGACTTACAACGAAAAAGCGTTTAAGGCCGAGCCCAGCGGTCTCGAGCATTTTTCTGCAAAAACTTTTCTAAACGCTTTCATTGCTTATTTAGACGTTTTACTAGTCTTAAGGTATTTTAAGGTTGGACGTTTGTATATTACTACATGTTACTCTTATACGAGGTTAAAAACCCTTTTATCCTAGACGAACGAAGCTCGTTACCGCAAATAAATATTCTGCTTGGACGGTCGCTTTTTAATGTGATAGATAATAAATCGATGATCCCATTAGCATTGCCCGGATTATTTTGTTCTCTGTCTTTTTTTTTTCTTCTCTGCACTGCAGATAGTTATAAAGTCATAAGACATAAGTCACTATTTTGTAGCGATCTTCATTCTTTCGCTTTAATAAAAACAGTTGCTTTAACTTACTGACCTTCGAGTTGGGGAACATTCGCTTTTGATAAAAAATTTTTTTTTTGTTCACCTTTCGGGATTTTATTTCGCTTTATATACGTGAAAAGTATAGCGAAATATATAGAGGTAGCTATTAACTAACTTTATGAAATGCGATATAGAGTTGAGCCTTATCATTTACGAATAATGGCCGGTGATGAATACTTTTGGGCGATGAGTGATCATCTATAAAATCTTTTATAAGTGCGTAACGCAAACGTAGCTAAGAAGACAAGAAGTGTACTCTGATTTAGATGCTATTAATATATAGATGCAGATGCATCTTCAAAATATTTAAGTGAACATAACTCAATAAACGTCTATAGAAGCTGTTTAAGTAAAAGTATATTAAGTTAAAAAGTTGGCTATGAGAAAAGAAGATCTTAAGTTAATAGCAAGAAAATAATTAACACCTATATGCTTTCCCTTTAAAAGATTATTTGAAAAATCTTGAGAGTTACTGAGTAAAAGACCAGTATAGAAGACCGATAAATGCTATCTTTTTAGTAAACAAGTCAATTTGCTTAGATATACACAAAAATTAGAACGAGTGCTTGAGAAGTGGATAGGAGTAGGAGAATTGAGAAGCTCAATGTTTTAGTAAGTTGTACTTCTGTGTTTTTAACAACTATATAAGACTACTAACTTGTTCTTTTGGTTTTCTAATTTTAGTTTTGACTGATGTTAAGTCCTGTAGACACAAACAAACAGTTACAAGACGAAGGAGCGCAAAGTAGGAGAATAATCTTATTTTATTAAGTATTTTTTTACATATATACACTGCTGTCAGTGAATTAACCACAAATCTTAGAGGTATAGGTATTTGCGTCTTGAAATTTTGGCTTTTTAATTTAAAGATGCCTCTTAGTAACAAGAAAAACCGAAAACGTACTATTATAATAATTATACCCGTATGAGGAATAATGTTCCTAGGAAAAATTATACTTAGTCACCTAATTTATACGAGAAATCCAACCCAATTAACAAAAAAAACATTAATTTTATATTAAAACGCAATTAACCAAGTAAAATTTATATAGAAAAAGTACACACTTTTCAATAAACAACATTAAACAAATCAAAAACAAAATAAAAGCAAAATAGTAATAGGGAATGATATTAAAAAAAAAAACGGCAAGTGAACACTAACATTAACCCGCAAATTAATAACAGAATATATAACATCTGATAAAACGATTCTGAATTTTTAAAAAACCAATTAATAGTGTACAAATAATATATAAACAAAGAAAAAATTAAAAATAAAATAAAAGCAAATAAACTATTGGTGAATATGTTTGGAAATTAAACTTTAGCAAGCAAATTGTAAACAGCAAATCTGAAATATCTATCATACAAATTTAAATTTATTTAAAATTGTCTTTTGTGAAGGTATATAAAATGCCAGTATTGATAGTCAGTTTGATCTTCAGGCTCGCTGGTTTGCAAAAAAGTTTGTGAATTTTTTTTTTAATCACTTAAATTGTTTAATTTAAGTTTGGAGTTGACCCTGTCTCCCAAGTAGTTTTCACTCCATGTTAAATTGTAGTTGTCCCCGGCACTCATGTTCGTATTACATCGCCACTAGTACTTCGTGCTTATAACTGTGTATACAAAGTTGAGCATCGCTTCGATCGTCCGACTGTCGAGATTAGCTTTTTATCTGGGGCCTGAAGCAGCACTCGCAGCATGCCAAAAGAAAACTAGCAATAAATCGATTAAACCGACATTTATTAGTAAAAAGCTACAGGCGCACTTGTTGCCGTTAAAGAAAGTTACACTACAAACTGGAGGCAGGTGGAAGCGATGACTTCGTTTGGCAGTTTATTAAGGGGAATGATTAGGGTAGAGGTGCGTTACTACCTTTTTGAGAGATGGTGACAAAGCACTTTTATTTGTTGATTGTTCTGTTGTTAATGTGTGCCACCTTTCCCCTTTAATTGCCAATAATAGCTTATTAAAGCGAGTTTTAGTGACCTTTAACCCTACAGTAGTTGCGGAGGGGCTTGCAGTTCTGAAAATTATTGTTTTTTAAATTTTCAAATTAGATGGAAGTCAAAGTTTAGTGTGACCCGCTTCCTAATATCTCAGTAAACAAAAGTGTTCAAAAATTTACTGTGTTTTTTATATAATATAAAAGTAAAAAATTTCAAAATCAAGGGGTCTGAGAGACCTACTGCGGCTACAAATATCTTGAAAAGAGGTGCAACCACTTAGGGTCAAATAGACCATCAGCACCGAGATTCAGGAGAGCATAAAAGCTTTCCGGAGAAAGAACCTGGTACTGAAACACATGCGACTGATAGCGATACATATTTTACTATCTTTATTACTTAAGAAGACGCTAACCCTTCACAGCATTTCGATTTGATAGAAAAAGAAGACTTTTGGTGATGTTACTACAGACGCCATGGCCTGCATGTCTGCCAATTAGATAGAGATCTATCAACCTCTTGTTCGCAGTTGGAAAATTTGCTGTGGCCGCTTGAAGGAGGCCTTAATGCCCGCCGCGACCTCTACCAGAGTTACAGTGTGGGTAGGCATGGAATTAAATGACTCAACAGTCTCCAGTATAACATAGCAAATTATCCTGTGTTTCTTCTTTTAAGTTAAGAAAACATTTGACTGAGTGTTGCATGAAGCTTAAAAATTAAACGCCTATATCCCTCCTATGTGGCACCTGTGTTGGCAAAGCACGTCAGCATTTAAGAAAACTAGCGGGGGTAATCCTTGCCTTCTATGAGCGACTTACATTACCGACTAGACCTCACTATAAGGTTGCCATGTACATAGGTAATAGAACCTTTAATTCTTCATCAAAGCCGCCCGCTCTACTTTGAAAGCATTTGCACTTCATGCTTGCTTTTAATTGCTGTTTTTTAAAAGGTTACTCTCCAAAAGACGCCTGAGCAAAGAACATTTTATCATGGAGAACCACACCGCTATCGGCACTGGTCTTTAATGACACGATAATCCAGTGGTGCAAGCCAAATACTCGATAATTATTATCAGCAGTATACTTTCGCGGTATTTACACGAGACTTCGTAGTTGCAAAGGTCATGACTGCGACGGAAGCACAATACCCTTTACACTACGTAGCGAAAGCAGCTAATTCTGACATATACCTCTGCTGCTTGGGAGCTCCCCTAGCCGTAAGAGCTCTAAAACAAGTTACTCCCACTCTGTTTCAAGCAAAACGGTGCTTTACATAGAAACCTTTAGCTAGAGTCTAAATTTATATTTTGTTGTCGTGTTATTTCCTTTAATGAACTGTCAACCCTCCCCTAGCAGTTAAATATATTACGAATGAAAGGATGACTCACACTATCGTGGTTCGCCTTCAATACAAGTTTGGTTTTTGTCAGAATATTTAAGACTGATGTAAAGGTAAGGGGAGGGGAGAAAGGGTAACGCAGGGGCTAAGCGAGAAACCAAAAAGTTGGAATGACGTTACTAGTCTGTCTAAAGGCTCGAGTATTGAAAGTTTGTTGGCGAGTTAAAGAAAAAATAATTTTTGATTAATAATTCAACGAAAAACAAACTTTATGTCTTTAATGCTTTGGAACGTTACTTTGCAATAAACTTCTTTATAAATGCTTATTGTTTCCTTTAATGTCGCAAGTTGGTCCACAACATATCGCGAAATTACTTTACAATTTGGCTCTTTAGAAAAATGGCTTAATTTACTTAAAATAGACATATTGTGTTTACAAGAGGTTCTAATTTTTTCAAATTTTTTTGTTATAAAAATTACTTTCTTCGTTAGACAAAACTTTCTTTGGAAAAAATAGGTAATAACGCCCACTTTTCAGGATCTTTATTAAAAGATTGGGAAACTTTTTGGAGTTGTTGCCGAAGTTCGACTTTATTCCTACTATTATTACTATTTAGTTAAACCTAATTTTTTTTGTTTGAATTTTTTTTCCAGGCCGTCAAGGCTTTAATGGCGTAGCTACTTTTGCAAGAAAAGGGTTAACTAGTAGCGCAGATGCCAATCCCTTTCCCTGTTCGAATTCTACTTTGTTATCTACAATATACATTAAACATAGAACTAACTGCGCTTGTAATTCCGATTCAAACAAATTTTCGGGACACGATAACCAGTTGGGTTTAAAGGAGGCTGAGCTACTTAACTTGGAAGGGCGATGCCTCGTTACGTTTCATGGTAATCTGTTTTGGCTTCTTAAATGTTTCCTTAATTTTGAATTCTTTTTTTAATCTTTGCTCGTCGAAAATAGGCAGTTTTTTAATAGTGAATGTTTACGCACCTTCTTCTAGAAATTGCCATAAAGCGCAGTTTCACCTCGCCTTAACCCAGTTGGTGGTGAGCTTGCAATCTTCTTTGAAGGCCGTCATTATAGCCGGTTTCCCTTCTAAATTATATTATATAATTATTTACACTATTTATATATATCGCTTTTGTATTTTTTTGTATAATTTTAAAATATAAAATTATTGAAGGGGATTTGAACTTGACGGGAAGAAAAGAGGATGTTTCTTGGTACCTATAAATTATTTTTAACTAAATCATAAAATTAAAAAAAAAAATAATCTTTTTATTATCAGGTTTAACAGGGTTATATGTTATAGTGAACTTTTAAGTATAATAAATAATCACGAAGGAAAGAAGTAAAACATTTTTAGCTATTTATAAAATATTAATTAATTAATTTAAGTAACGAGAGCGGTCAACTTGCAAGAAAACTAAAAAAAGGTTTAAGAGTTGTTAATATTTAAACCCCCTCGGATTGTATTTTTACATTTTTAATTTGTAAAATTTACGGTAAGGATGTTTTTGCTTAATCTAGTAAATATTGATTGTACTCAAAGTTGTTGATGCTTTTTTTTAAGTTTAATATTAAAAATAAAGAATTTTTTATATAGTTAAAGAAAAACTTAAAAATTTTATACGGAATCGACAACTCGAACTTATTATAAAGTAGACCTAAAAATTGTTTTTTTAAAAAAGTTTCAAACTATAAATTCTTTTGGAGAGGGATATATATTTTTATCCATTTTTATAAGGGTTGGAGCGAGTTATTTTATTACTGAAGAGTTTAAGTGTGCAAGTTATTGAAATCGTGGAGAAAAAAACTTTAAAGAGAAAATTTCAGTACAAAGTAAAATAAAAAAAATTTATAAATATGAATTTTTTTATATTATTTTATAGATTGTTTCCAATCTTAAAGATATAAAGCTTCGGCACATTGGTAGTAATTTTTTTTACTTTGATTAGCAAGTTTATTGAAATCATCTTATTTTTCGTCTCTTTTTCTTCAATATAAATCTGGTTTATATAATAAAAGTTGTATATGAGTATATGCTTATCAGTACTAATTTATTTTTACTATTTGGATCAGGTAAGCGATACGAGAGCTGTTCAGAAGCTCAAGATGCCTTTTGTATTGGAAAATGGAGTGGAGAAAATTGTAGTGCTTCTTATCGAAATACACTTTTTGTCGGTCAGTGGATTGAATGCTACGAAAAAGCCGCCAACACAACGTTCACAAAAAAGGAGGCTTATATACTCTCCGATTTTGGCGCGTACGGCTCGCTCTCCTTTTAAAATAATTTAACAGTTTTTTAAGAAAAGTGTGCAGTTAATATTACAGTTTGCGACTTGCTAAACTTAGACGGTTTTGTGAAAAATTTCAACTTTTTTTTTTCCGATGCGAATTAGGTCGCCCACTGATTCGTTTTTCCAGTGCTGGTTTTACGACTTGCTGGAGCGGGCAAACCTCGTAGATTCTCTAGTTGCGATGCACCCCGAAGTCAAGGAAAGGTTTACTTGTTTTGATCAGTCTAGAAACAGAAGGTTTCTAAATAATTTTCATATTTTTTTACGTAGCAGTTCTCATTGTCGTCATTACAACAGATTTTCTAATGATGGAGCGAGAATCGACTTCTTACTGGTCGAGAAAAACCTCTTTAACCAGTTTGTTGTCGCTGGCACGCCCCTTCTGAACAAACAATTTTATACTTTTCTGAATGATAGTCGATACTATGAGACGGTTGCAAGGTCTAATTTTTTTTCTCGCATGCAAATTTAAAGGTATTTATATAAAAGCAGTTGCTCGCTGGAAAAATTGGATTTTAACCGCACCAAGTCTTACCAAGAAGACGAGTCTGATCTCCTTTTCTGTCTCACTGCTGGCGGACTGATCAAGCCAGCTCCGTACGACGGCACTGGTTCGCTCTTTTATTCCTTGACCGACTCCGTATTGGTAATTTATACGTACAGGAATGCAAGACGCCCCGCCTGCTGCCTACTATTTCCATATTGTACCCCCGCACACCGGCGAGCTGCTTTTTGCTTATTGCGTCGTTTAGAAAAAAAGTTTTGATAACTGATTTCCGCAGGGATGCTGTATACTCCTCCGCAGTTTTCTGATCACCTGCCCATCTGTGTTTTGTTGGACGCCGACAAGCACGTGGGTCTCGTGCATGTGCACACATGCGTGGGATTTTGCTACTGAGCTAAACTATCTCTGCAGAAACAAGTCCGGCCCTACCTAAAAACCTGGCACTAGATGGACGCTCGTCCACACGCGTAGCACAGCCGCACAAGTCCCAAAAAAAGCTCACGGCGTTCTTCACGAATCGCGCTCCCCCGAAGAGAACAGCTGAGGACGAGAAGCGGATGGACAGACAAAAAAAATCCGGCAGACAAGTTATTGGAATCGAAAAATATTTTAATCCTTCTAAAAAGTCTAAAGACGGTCAATGACAGAACGGCTTATTTCTTATTATTAAAAAGTCTTTTTCAGAAGTGCGGTCATCCCGTCTTCCCTCCACTCTGCAGCGGATATCCACATCTGCATATGCTTATTATGCACTAATAATAGACGCAAGAAAAGGCGGCACTCATTACCCTTTTAAAGGTGCTGAGCGATGCCAATATCGACCCTCCCACCCACGTGGAGTTCTGTCTGCTAGCGAGAAGAACGTTAGAGGAACTGAGAAGAGAGAAGAGCCCTTTGCCTGTCCTGCGGGGCGAGTATGCGGATCTTCACCGTCGGGCTCAGTAAAGCCCTCACTTCCGATAAAAGTCGACTGCCAAACCCTTTCCGAATCACGTGCATTTTAAAAAGGCCCAATCAACTTTTATGGCAGCAACCTCCAAAGAGAGTCGATCCTCCACTCAAAATGATGTTCTGGAAAAGTGTTTGCCTACGATTGGATAAAAAAGGCTTATAGAAAAGTGACCTAACCAATGAAAAGAAAAGTTTCCTACCTGAAGTCCATGTCCGTCGTGAGTACGGAGTCGACTAGTGTGCGATGGACCCCGGCGTACTCCTGGCCAATCAACTGAGGCCTTCGAGCATAACAGCAACGTGGCGGAATATGTAAGGAATGAGTACCTGAAGAGTATTTCCGGCGCCTGATAACGCGCTTTGCCAATCTTTAATATGAAAAAGTTGAGTTTGAGTGGAAAACCGCGGGAACACAACACTTTCTTACTGAAATTGCGCGCCCGTCTGGAAGAAAATACACTTCCTTTTCTAAATCTTTCTTCCCGTTAGTGGACTCGCTGGAAAGAAAGCACATCTACCCCAAAGCCTATTGGTTATTCCCTTAAAAAAAACATTCATTGAACCGTTTACTTTTTCTTTTATTTCGCGGACGATTTCGAATTCTGCGGAGGTTTCAAAAAAGTGTCCCTGCCGCCTCAAAAGTCTTTGCAAGTAGCAAGTGACTTCTCTTTAAAAGAGGTTGTAGTAAGAAAATAACTATACAAGTACTAAAAATAATATATATAAGCCTGCCAGCGAGATCCATTCGCTTCATAGAGTGAGGCATAGCAAAGCCTTCATAGACAGGCACGCTGTGGGTCACCCCTGAATCAAGTTTAAAGTTAACTGTAAGAAAAATAAATTTTAAAAAATTAGAAGAAAAATCTTGCCGTCGCCGCTGTCAAGGACAACTCCGGTTGTATGGCCGCTCGCATATCTAAAAAAAAAAATTAATTAACGTTCATTAGCAGTAAAAAGTAATAATATAACAGAAGTAGCGGCATACAGGCTTAGTACGGCCTGAATGGATATATAAAGAGCAGGAACGTTGAAAGTTTCGAAAAAAAGTTGAGCGGTTTGTTCCCTGTTTCTGTGAGGATTCAAAGGAGCTTCCGTCAGCAGAACTGGATGCTTTAAAAAAATGCAAAAAAAGAAAAAAATTTGATGCTTTACAGAAAAATCCATATTAACGCACTTCTTCTGACTTGACCATCAATTCTTCCTTATACAAAAATGCCCAAACAAGCTCCATGTCCGCCCACTCCTCCACTTTTAAAGAGTTTGTCATTATCATTATTTTTATTTTTAACATTATTGTTATTGGGCCCACCAATGCCGTGTTCTACAGGATAATTAAGCTTTAAGAGTCCTCTGTGTTCCGAGATCGCCTTCCCTAAGTACTATAACGAATATTTAAAAAGTTTTATTATTATAAAAGGGAACTAAAGCAAGTTAATTTTTTAAAAAAATTGTAAACTTGAATATATAAATTATAGTTAGCCTTTCATTTTATAGTAACAGATAATCCTTCGAATTTTTTAAGAGTTAGAAATCCTAATTACTTAAAAGAAAAACTTGTATAAAGTTTAAATCACCTCATCCTTTACTCGTTCAATACTCCCTGCCATCACCCTAATGTGTTTAGGCCGTCCTACCCTTATTACAAAGAAAATATTTTTTAAAAGATAAAAGGATGTAATTGTAGTTTGTTACAAATTGGGGAAAATTGTTTTAGGATTGTCCTCTCCTGCAAATCCTGCTTTAATAACTCCTGAACCCTTATATTAGTATTGTATTACTAGTATTTACTGTTAAAAATTAAAGGCTCACATTATCAATAACAATAGGTTGTATAACGTCGTTGTAATTCATTAGAAATAAAACTTTTTAAAATATGGTTGTTTGCTCTAAAAAGAGCAGAAAGTCAAAAGGTGTGTATTTTTCTACTGTTAAGAAATTCGTTTAAGGTTAGATAATAGTTTATAACTTGAAAGATTTCTATCCAGAGCGATCTTTATTACCACAAACGCCCTGTGAAGTTAAAAGATGTTGGATAGCCAAAGGCTTAAATCCAAGACTACCCTCACTCTTAGCATTGACTATTATTTTTGTACCAGCGCTAGTTATAGTAAAGACGAAGTTTATTTTTAAATGGCGATTCTTGGCAATCGATCGAGTTAACAACTTCGAATACTCAAACGGGTTTTTGGTCGTCCACGAGTACACGTATCTTATAATGCGTCTTTCACATTCAATTTAAACCCCCCAACGTAGCTTTCAACCGTCATGCTGAGTGCATCATTCCAAAGCTTGTAAGTGAGCCCTTCAGCTAGTAAAACGATTGGCGTGTCCAGCTATCCGTTCGTAGAGGGCAAGGGCTTAATTTTAAATATTTTCAGTAGCTTATATTGTCGCACATGAAACGAGAACATTATTGCCGAGAAGTCGTAAACACAGGCAGGAGATGCATACCTCATACTCAGCCGAATGCACAACAAATAAAACCTTCTCTTATTGCGCCTCGAAACTTTACTTTTGCTGCACAATAGAAGAAATAGCATCTGGGTCGCTGCCTTCACCTTCGTCGCCACATAATTTACCTGTATGCCACAGCGTGGTTCAGGTTAGGAGGTTAGGGTTAAGCCGACACCACGGAAATTCCATGTTGTTTAAAATAACGTGTCGGCAGCGCATGGTGTTATCTCTTCGTTATAAGAAGCGCGTTGCCCCTGGCTGCGTTAACAGAGAGGTCCCATTGCCGACACCAGCTAGCAAGCGCTTCAAGATAAAATTGTAAGTGCTGACATAGTAAAACGTGTAAGTTGGACGAAGAATAAATTATCGCGTAGTACCGGCCTAAATGGTCTCCCGTGTGTGAGGGTGGAGAGGAGGAGGAATATCGTTCGCATAGAGCGCGATAGCAGCGGTGATAGAAGAGAGCCTTGTGGGACTCCCGCTGTAAGAGAGCGAGGTGACGACAGTGCAGCGCCTTCTCGCAAATTGAAGGCCCTGCCGGTTAAGTGCGACTTGAGAACTTCTTGAAGTCGGCGTGGTATCTCCAAAGCATGTAGCTGGCATAACAGACCGCCTTGCCATATTCGGTCAAAGGCCCTCTCAACATCGGGAAAGACAGCACCAGTGGCTTTTTTTAAATTAAAGGCTCTGGTCGTCACTCGACTAGGCGAAGAATTTGTTGGGCCGTTGAGTATCCCTGGCGAAATCCAAATTGAAACTGATAAAATTCCACGAGCTTTCATAACCGCCTTCAAACGATTAAGTATTACTGCTTCAGCTATCTTACCACCTGCCGACAAAAGGCTTTTTTTCCTAACGCCCAGCAAAACGGCCGATGGTCAACAGCGAGTCGACGAGACCGCATATATGATTCATAGCAGCCTCTAGCAACCGTTTTAACATCAGGTTGGGCCGTCAGGACAGGGCGCCTTTCGCTTCCGTAGTAATTTGATTATTGATAGACAATTCCAGAAAATCAGAAAATCAGTGGTATCAAAAAAGATAAGATTGGGCACAAGAGGGGCGTTGTGGTCGGTTGAGGTTGTAAAGGCGAGCACTGGGCAGCTAGATGTTAAGCAAAAAGTTTCTTTTTATCTTCATCGCTTTCGGCTACGGTATTGCCGTTGCGAAGTGGTGGTTCGGGTTGAATGTCCTCGATTTCTAACTCGCTCAACAATTTTCCAAAAAGTTCGACCGGTTTCACTAGCCTCCGATACTTCGTTTGATTTGTTATTTTATTGGAAGTTTATAGGCGTCATCAGCTTTTGCCTGATGTGCCGGTGGAGGTTTAGCACTGGTTTGTCTTCTTCGCCTTTGCTCGCATCCTAATGTTCCTTAGGAAGGCGTTTAGGGCGGTACATAATTTCACATGTCGTCGTTGCTTTACTGTGAGCTTTGCGTTCGAATTCGACAACAGCATTGTTTAGTTTAGCGGAAGTTTCGAGTAGTGTCTTAAACGAAGGCAAGGCCTTTTCGAGCAGTTCGGTTAATTTGTTCCAGTTCGTGTAAGCTCGGAAGAATGTTTCTTATTGCTTCCTTTTCGTCGCCAAGTTTTGGGGCAGGACAGGTAAATGACCCGACGACAATTCATTTAGCGCCTCAATAGCCGTTGGAAGGCGTATATTTTTTAACACGGCGATATCTAAGACGTCCATTGTGCCCGTCTTCCTCGTCATGTGTGTTGGCAACTGTGGTCCTAGGACTCTCAACCCACCTTCCTCAGCGTAAGCCTTAAGGGTGTAGCCGTTCCGATTTACAACTCCGCTGTCCCACGCAGGATGTTTACAGTTAAAATCTCCGCATAGAATGGCCTGGATGTCACGCACTTGAAGAGCGTTAAGATCGAACAACGTGAGTGGTTGACTGGGCGATTTATATTGACATTATAGTAATGGGACCCCTACTAGCCAGGTTAAGGGTAGTACCAACTGCCTCGATCCCTTGCAGAGCTGGTAATGCTCTAAATGGTGTTAAATGACTCGTAAGAACGAAATATTATAAAAACGTAAATATGCAGTTTTAAAATTATATTAACTCTTCTGAACAGTCCGTAAGCGTAGATAATTTTGGTTTCAAGCTCTTTTTTAACCCAGTCTCGCTGTATGTAAAAAAGAAATTAGGCTTTGAAAGTCGTTAACAAGTAAGTGATAATATTAGCTCTTTAAGTTTTCAAAGATATAATTGAAAGCGTAGACGTAGTGATATTCTCCAGTCTCCAGTTATTTATAGTACCTCAAAGTCTTTACCTCTTCTGACAAACATGTGAAATCCTACTACAACTTTTGCATTTGCTTAACAAAGTAAAAATATTTGTTAATCCCTAGAACTGCCACACCATCCTTATCTTCTCAATAGGAAGAAAGGAATATAAATAGATTAATTTTTTTTTTCACAACCCCTTTTCCTGGAATATTGAAGACATTACTTCGGTGGCTTTATATATAAAAAACTAAATTGAAAGACCTACTTTAAATATTTTATAAAAAAAATTAAATTATTTTTGGCGCATTTTACATCCACTGAAATGCAAAAATAGTGCACTTTAACAGGTTCTATATGTAAATTTGTTATACCGGGATAGTCGCAGTTGAGCGGTTAAGAGCATTAACACATAAACTCATTTAAATTTTCTTGGACGCAATCTACTGATGAATTAGTAAATAATCTTGTTCTCATAAATTCTGATACACTTAAACTTTATAACAAATTAGTTATCTATGAAGCTATCTTTAGATTAGTAATGGGTTACGCTTAGTAGCTTGGGCCTATCCCTTGAACCTTTAATATATAATCCTTGTCTAATATTAAAAACCTTAGAGAATGTTTACAGGAACTGCTCGGTATTTAAGGCTTTTCTATTATAACGTATAATGCGAACTTATACAATTCTTTAAATATGCTAACCCTTAGCCTAAAATTGCATTAAAGCATCTGAAGGTTACAAATATACTACTAGCTACTTCCCTAAGTTACAAGCTTTTTCTTTTTTTTTAAATATATATAGCCGAGAGAAACATATTACTCTGTTAGAATAACATTGCAAGATTTTTTAAGAGATATATAACAATACTAATAATAATGGAATACAAAATAGTTAAAGTGTTAATGAGCAAGAGTTTTAACAATAAGGATATAGTAGTGATATCTTATTTAAAATTAATGTTGTAAAACTTAAATTATATACACCAAAACTAATAGCAATTATTACATGTTAATTGCATTTGTTATAATAGTAAAAGTAACTTAGAGTTTTCTTTGTAATCTTTTCATGCGTATTTATAAAGTCAGTGAAGGTTTCTCACTTTTATTTTACTATTTAGAAAGTGTTCTTATAAAGACTTTTATTAGGGTTAAGGGGGTTAGGGTTACATCCCTTAAAAGCAGCATCTTTACAGGACATTTCCCTCGTTTAAAGCAAAATGATAAGGCAGTTTAAGTTTTTTCACTCATAACACTGTAGCAAGCTAGGGATATAAATAGATAAAATTACTTTCAACTCTGAATCACAAGCGTGCAATAACAACGTTAGCTGTAAACCGAAAAAAAAGCAACCAAATTTAAAAAATTCTACCTAGTGCAAGGAAAAAGGCGCTTTCTAAACTTTCATATACTTTCCATGGGTAAAATTGGCTCATCAGTTATTAAAACGAGATGATTTACAAAAGTTTCTTTTTCTTAACTGATAAACGCGTTATAGAACTGCTGAAAAAATATTTTTTCTTTATTTTCAAATACTTTCATAATGTAAAAACATACGTTATAAAAACTAAGAAGACTATAAGTTTAATGCTTGCACTAGAATATAAAGAGACAGACAGTAAACTTTCATCGTCCTTTTTATCTTTTTATTAAGTTTAACCTTAAACTTTACCTCTATATATTTATATTTACCTTGATCTCATTCTTAACCGTGCTTGCTTCCAGGAAAATTTTTTCTTACCCCCAAAGTTTATTTTTTTTATTTCATATTATTTTGTTACTAAGTTTATATACTAATACTTTTATATTTTTCGTTTTATCTTTTTAATAAATTTTTAATTTCTTCTGTATTATTCATTATAAATTTATTTAGTAAATTATAACTTTTACCATATTTTTTCGACAAATTTAGAACATATGCTTAAGTATAAGTGTAAGATATTCATTAAAAATTGTCGGTATTCATTAATAATAAACTACTGTTAAAAGTTTAATATGTTAAAGTAACAATATAACCAAGCGCAATTTTTCATAATAATATATTATTATAAAGTTTCCCAAGAAAGAAATATAACTATTTAAAAATAAATATATTTTTTAGTTACAAACTCGCAAGGAGAGACTTAGAGAAAAACACAGCTTCGCTTTTAGGCTCTCTTGAACAGGTAGCTTAAAGACATGCAGGCCTTATAGCTTTTGAGTGCGTTGGTGAGTGCATTTAAGTTTTGTATGAAATGGAACTTTATTATATAAGCAATGTCGAGGTTTTACTTAATAAAATATTTTTATGTATATAATATTTGTTAAAAGGTATTACTTTGTGTATATTTTTTTTAAAAACCATTGCCGGGTTTTACTTGAAATTAAAAAATTATATATATAAATAATTTGTTAAAATGCAATACTTTATATGTTGCAATCTCTTTCAACGCTTAATAATAATTCGAGTTTGTAGCTAAGAAGTATAGTTTTGCTATATTCCATCTGATTATATAGCTATATTCATGCTCATCACATATTTACAAAGCCTTTTGCTTTTCTTACAAGAGCAAATTTATATATTACAAAAGAAAGGAAAAGATTATTTATGGTTTTTTTACTAAAAGTTCTTTTAATTATAATTTTGCTTCTATTAAAAATTAATGAAAGTGAACAATTGTCTCAAGAATCTCGATTAAGTTTAAGAAGAGATTATCGAAGTCTTTTAAAAGAAACCGAAGGTTCTTATATTTTACTGTATGAACAATACTTTTTGCTATTATTATTTTGAATCTTTTTATTTAAAATTTAACTAAAGAAAGTAGAAATGAATTGGAAGTCCCTACTTCTACAGGCCTTACAGAGGGCTTGAATAAATGCAATGAACTTTTTTCAAGAGGTTTTATAAATATTACTATTTTTATTACCTTTTTAAATTTTAAGCAAAAAAAATTATTATTTAGCTCTTTATTATAGTATTTAAACTATTCTTACTCCCATTTATTATCTTATATTTATCATATAAACATTATATTAGCTTTGAAACTTGTGGATGAATATATTTTTAGTTTTATTTTTTAATAAAATTTAAATTTTTTAAATATTTTTATTGCTTATATTATTATTAATTTTTATAACTCTATTTACCAGAATTTTAATATTTAGTTGAAACTTGTAGGGAAGCTGTCCTCGATTCTGAATACCTCGTTGTTTCTTCCTCGATTGCTTTAAAAAAATCGTTAAATTTGAATTTAAATTTTGTTTCGTTTGATGCCACATTTTACGTGAACAAAGTAAAAGAATTTATAAATAGAGCAGATTTCCTTGACAATTCTGAGTTGGTAATTAATTTATTTATACCAAACTTGGGTTGGAAGCTTAATAGTTTACAAATTTGTTTTAGAAAAGATAGCAGATCATAATTTTTTAAAAAGGTTTTATATTTAATTTATTTAAAATAAGTTTTTGGGGAGGGATTTTTATAATTCGTAGTGATGGAATATGTTTAGTAATAAAAGTAGATTCCGTAAAATTTACTAAATTGCTAATATATATATTTTTAAATAGATTGAGATAAAATTTTTAAACTTTGTTACAAATTCAGTTTTATAAAAAAAGAAAATCTCTTCAAATTTTCTGTTTTTTTTTTTTAAATTAAATTTAAAGGAATTTTTTGAAACGGAATTTTCATTTACTTTTTAGTGGAAGCTCGTTTTTTTTTAAAGTAGATTCCAATAACAATTGTTCGTAATGGTGTTTGATGTAATTTTTAAAATAAATTGTGATGGATTTGTTGTAGTTGCGTTTAATTTTCTTCTTCTGGTTTTGCTTTATAAAAATTTCTGGGTCCAAAGAAAACTTTTCAAAATAATTTTATTAAAGAAATTTTTGGGATGGGAAATTCTATTTGTTTAATTACCTTTTTATAATTAATTTTTGAGCGTCAAAGCCTCGTTCCTTATAATTCAGCGCTTGTACCTCACTGCAAACTTTTTTTTTTGTTGTTTCGTTAAATGTTACCACGGATTATTTTTTTTTTAGATTTTAATTTATAATAGAAGACCAGAATTTTTTAATACAAATTTAATTCTTCGTATATTTTTTAGTTTTTTAATTTAAAATTGTTAAGAATCGAACTTGTCGGCAGTTTGAATGGGCTTTTCTCGGAAAACACGTTGAAGAGCTTTTTAGCGGGAGGCCGCCCAGAATTGATTTTATGTTAATTTTGCATATTTTTTTATTACGAAAAAGAGACTATAAAGATCTCATGGGCTGCAGCTCGGGAGCGCTAAGCCAAGTGGTTCCGGAAGGAAAGTCACGCCAGAGAAGACAGACGGGCAGGACGACCAGCGCCAGCGAGGAAGACGCCCGCCCATTTACGGTAGAAACTACCGGCGTTTCGTTTATGTCGCAATTCACCATGTGGCAGGACGGCAATGAGAGCGGCCAGGAAGAGGCGACGACTCGCGAAGTGGCCCGAGTCGCAAAGTATAGTGGCTTTGTGTAGCTATTGGTTGGTAGTGTATTGTTCGCAATGCTTATTGGCCGGTATATGGCAGGTACCTGCGGCGGCTGCGGAGGCCCATGTGCCTTTTCCGCTTTATTATGAATCCCTTCTCGTTCGTAGCTACCGTCGAGAATATCTTCTATCTTTCCTTTCTGGTGAAGGACGGATGGGCGGCCATACAATTGGACAAAGATACCAATTTGCCTACGATTGGTCGCCCTTTTTTCTATGGCGTTGTGATAGGCAAAAAAACTCCACTATCTTTTTTAGAGCCCGCTACTCCTGGTATTGAGCACGAGACTTCATCCGAAAGGAACCAGCTTGTTTGGAGTTTTACGATGAACGATTGGACGGTAAATATCACCAAGTATCAGCCTAAATGATTCTTCCTCTCATTAACTACTCCCGTCCGTCCAGGCCGCAGTAAAAGCCTTTGACATCAAACGGCCCTTCATTCCCCCGGCTGCCGACGAGGAGAGCAGCGAAGCACGCGACGACCAGGAATCCGACTGAGGGCTAATCAATTTCTTTCCCTTCCACGTGCTATGCGGCAGTTGTCCGGATTCCCGCTTTCCTGCGCGTTTTCGTTTCACGAAACAACCATTATTTTATAAACTTCTTTAGTAGTTGACTTTAATAAAAAAGGAAAGTTTCCAAGATTTTTTTTATTTTTTTATCAAACACTTCTTTCTGGTAAACTATAAAGTTTGTTCTCCACGTGGTACCTTCAACCCCAACATATGCATTGACAATAATAATAATGAAACACCAAAAAAGTCACCATTCCACGCGGAAGAGGTTCCACATAGCCCTCCGGAACACCTCGGCGACCTCCAGCACCAGCGTGAGCTCCTGTCCTTTCAGGTGAACAGCAGACGCCAGCTGCAGGCTCCATGTGCACCGCAGGACAAAATCCGCCCCGATGGCTACGTAGTACCTAATAGCAGAGTTCAGGCAGCTTTAAACTTAGCGGCTACCAATATAGCAGTTATGATACGAAGCGTGCCGCCCTGCAGGCATGAAACAAACCAATAAAAAACATTCTAGCACGTGACCATATGACTGGATAGACGAGATGCCCCCGCAGGAAAAGGTGCCTGCCCGAGCGGACCTGGCCCAGTCCCCAGTCCATCAATACGTCCCAAAAAAACGTGCAAGCCGAGTTGACGATGCTTTTTGTTTTCAATAATAATAATGACATCGTAATCAACAATAGCAGCGAAACCTCGAGAGCCACCAAACAACCAATAGTGATTGTTTCTTCTGGGAATTAGTAGAATGCATCAGGTATCCAATCCAAATCGCCGGAAACGCTTCGGTGAAAATAATGAAGACAACAGTATATAACACAATAATGAAGGGAAACCAGTGGCGTACTTGAGAAGATTGACCAAATAAGGAAACTTCTGACCGGTTAGCTTGTAGAGCCAACCGCATTGGATAACGCGAAGAAGGAAAGGAAACGATAGGACGACGGGTGTCATGAGGGAATGGAGGCAACCACGTGTTGTGTCGTAGACTTCTTTTTGTCTGTAAAAAAAAATATTAAATTGCTCTTTCAAATATTCTGGTGAATTTACATTTCTTATTATTAAATTTTAATTTTTCTCAACTTTTTAAGTAAATTTGAATAATAAAAAGTTATAAATGTGTTTATAATAGTTTTCAGATTTACATTATATATTTTTTTATAGTAAATTTCAAAAAAATAAAACATAAATATATAAAAGTTTAACTAAACAAAAAATAATATAAAAAAATTTCTGAAAATATTGAAAAAGAATAACTTTAATTAATTTAATAGTTATTAATAAATTGAGAAAAAAAAGTCAAGTTTAGAAATTTTTAAAAGTAAATTGTAAATTCTTTTTATTAATTTACTGTTTTTAAAAAAAAAGAAATAAAAAATTCAAGTTTTAATGGCTAAATTAGAAATTAGTTAATTCTTTTTCATAAAAGTTAATAAAATATTTTCTAATTTTAATATAACTTCTACTAAAATACAAAATATTTGATCGTATTATTAATATTTTTTATATAAATTAAAATATTATAAAATTTTAGTACGAAATTGTTAATGTTTTATTCGCTTTTAGCAAAATTAAATAAAAGATTTTCAAAATAATTTATAAAATTGTCTGATCGTTTTGATCAAGAAAATATTAAATATTTAATAAACTACATATAAATATAAAAGTTTATTACGAAATTATAAAAATGTAGATTCGTTTTTATTAGAGTTTATAAATTAAATAATACATTAGAAATAATAATAAATTCTGTTAATTATAAAATTGTATTAAAATTGATTAGTTTTCCACTAAATTTAAAAATATATAATTTTATTACCAAATTAAAAATTGTTTAAATTTAATTAGAAATTTAATAATTTTAGAAATCATAATAATTCGTTACTAATTTTAAGTGTAGATTAAAATTAGTGTTTCATTAATTTTAAAAAATATAAAATTTTATAACTAAATTTATTTCTTATTAAAATTTATTACTAAAAAAAAAATCAAATAATGTTTAAATTTACGAAAGTTAATTAGTTAGTCAATAATTTAGAATAATAAATATTTTATTTCTAAATTATTAAAGGTCCTTCATAAATTTAGTAAGTCCATGTTAAATTTAATAATAATTTTAAATGTTAGTATTAGTAGGCATAAAAAGTACATTTCAAAAAAAATAATTATAAAATACTAATAAATTAAATTGAATTCACTACAAATTTTTTAAAAAAAAAATAATTTTAAGTTCACAATAAAATCAGTTTAGATAAATTTATTAACAAAAAGGAAATAGTTTAAAGTTAGAATAAAAAGTGGCGGTTTTGGAGTTTGTGAATCAGAAATGTACTCCCAAAATTCTGTAAAGTAAAACTTATTATCATAAAATAAAATTCATATATAAACATTTATTCAATTAAATTTGTCAATTCAATTTTTTGGCGCAATACAATTTATACGAATCGAAAACAATTAAAAATAATTAATAAGTCAAGTAGTATTAAATTTCGTAAATCAGATTTATTATTAATAAATAATAAAGTGTATATGAAATATAAGACACGAAATTTTAAACAATTAAATTTCGAGTTAAGACTAAAAAAAAAAAAAATTTATATGAAATTTAATAAACCTTGTAAACAAAAGTTTTAAAATATAAAATATATATGAATTTTATGAAACAATAACTTAATTTGAAATCTTTGAAATAAAAATTAGAAAAAAAAAAATTAATTAAAAAAAATTTCCGATGAGAGAAGATGGAGCAGATGATCAGTTCCAAGTCGGCCAGAACTTTAGAGAGAGAAGTGAGGCCGTCCGCTAAAAAAACTTCTTGAAACGTTATGGAAAGTCGAAAAGGAAAAAAAACCTTAAAGAAATTAATTTAATTTTCAAAATAATATATTTATATAACAAATTAATTATAATAATATGTTCAGTGAATTAAATTTTTAAAATTACAAAAGTTAAATTAAAAAAGTTTTAATCAGAAATTTTATTTCTTTCTCAAAATTATATATAAAAAAAGAAAATTTGATTTCATGTTTGTAGAATTAATTATTTTAAATTATAAAATGAAATAAGAAATTTACTTAAAAATTTAATTTCTAGCGAAAAGAATAAAAAAAACTTTGAAAAGAAATTAATTATTTTGAAAATTATATATTAAAAAAAAAAAAATTAGTTTTATTATAGGAAAAAGTTTGATGGATCTAATATAAATTTATAAACTAATTTTAAAATAATTCATTAGAAATTTAATTTCTTTTGAAGAAAAGAAAAATCTTTTTGAAACAAATTAGTTCTACTTTAAATTTATGTGTTAAAAATTTTTAATTTACTTTTCTTAAAAAAAAAATTCTGGTCTCAAAATATACAAAAAAAATATTTCAACTAACTTAGTAGATTAAATGATTAAAATTTATAATAATCAAACTAAATTAGTTTTAATTTAACATAAATCTTTTAAGAAGGGAATTAAAAAACTTTTTGAAAGAAATTAAATCAATTTTATTTACTTTCGGGTAAAAAAAATCACGCTTTTAAATTTACCCAAATAAAATTTATTTTTTAAAAAAATCGTTTAGTGAATTTAATTATTTAAAATGTTATAACTAAATTAAAAAAATCTATTTAGAAATTAAATCTGTCTTAAAATAAATTAAAAAACATTTAGAAAGAAACCAATTCCATTTCAAAATTAGGTAAACAAAAATAAAATTTTATAAATAAATAAATTATTACAAAAATAAAAAGTTCGAAGGAAAAAAATTACTTTTTAAGTATTGAAAAAGTTTTATAATGTTATGAAAAGTCTAAAAAAAAAAAAAAAAAAGAAAATTTTACCAAAAAAAATTTAAAAAAGTTAATTATAAACTAAATTTTTATTAAAGGGAATCGAAAAACTTTATTATTTAAACTTTTTAAAAAAAAACTTCAAATAAACTTTAAATCGAAAATTAAAAAAATTATTTACTTTATTAAAAAAATGGTTTACAGAATTAATTTGATTTAATAAAATAAAATTTACAAAAAAATAATTTAATAAATTCAATAGAAACCAATTTTTTTTAACACGAAATGAAAACTTTTAAATAGGAAAAGTTGGAAGAAAAAAAAAAAACTAAAAAAATTTAAATTATTGTACGTTAAGAAATTAAATATAATTTATAATATTATAAATAATAATAAGATAAATAAATTAATAATAGTAACAAAAAACATAAAATTGCAAGTAGTTATAATTAATTATTTAAAGCAATAAATTCAAAAAAGTTAATTAGAATCAAAATATTTTTCATGGGAAATTAATAAATATTTGGCAAATAAAGTTATAATAAAGTTAATTATATAACAAAATTTAAAAAAATAAATCAAACAAATTTGAATTACGAAAGAATTAAATTTCAATATTTGCTAAAAAATAAATTTAAAAATGTAACCACAAACGAAAGAAAATATTTTTTTATTAAAACAAAAATTTTAATTTCCAAACAACTAAAAATCAAATTAAAAGTTATAACCGAAAAGATGAATAAATTAATTTTTTATTATATTATCAATAATTACTAGATATAAACTAAAAAAATTAAAAAGAATAAATAATTTACTTTCAATAATAATAAAATCAAATTATCAGATAAAAACTGAAAATATCAAAATAAATTAAAAAAACATTATAAATTGTAACCATAAAGTTGGAAAAAATTCTTTTTATAAAAACATTTAATTTTTAATAAAAACTGAAAAACATCCAAAAAAAAAAAAGCCAAAATTCATTTTGGAAACGAACATAATTATATAAACTAAACTTTAAAAAAAAAAATTTAAAAACCACCCATCAGTAATAATAATGGAGTAATAATTTATTTTATTAATTTTTTGAAAGTTTAAAAAATTAGTTAAAAATAAAATTTTCTATAATAAAAAGTTCAGAGCAAAATTTCAATATAAATAATTCCGTATGAAAAAGAATTGGAACTACCTTGCACAGTAAATCTAAAAAGTAGCGCCGCTGGGGCCCGTAAAAAAAATTCTAATATTATGTAAGAATTGTTAAATATGAAATAAATTAAAAATTTAATTTAATGCTGAGCAATCTTATATAACGAAATTGTATGAAAAAAATTATTTAGACACAATTCTTAGAATTTTTATAAATTGTAAATGTAAACTCTTAAAATTCTTAAAATGTCTAGATTTTTAAGAAAAAATTATTAGATCTCTTTGGGCCTATAAAAGTTAATAATGAGTCAAGGTGCGCCTTAATTAAAGTAAAGAATTAAAATTAGAATCAATTTAAAGCATTTTTCATAGTGTTAAAAGTATTCTCTTTTCCTTAATTTCAACCTAATTTCCTGAAAGGAATTTTAGTTTCTATCGACGCGCTCTATTATTTATACTAAAACTTACAAATGAAATTGTAAGTTATAGCAAATATGAAGAGTTTAAGGTCAAAAAATAGCGATGCAATAAAATTCATATTATGACAACACGCTTAAAGATAAAAACCAATTGGTAAAAGAAAAAATTAAAAGTAA
Organism: Zophobas morio; assembly: GCF_036711695.1. Taxonomy (NCBI): domain Eukaryota; kingdom Metazoa; phylum Arthropoda; class Insecta; order Coleoptera; family Tenebrionidae; genus Zophobas; species Zophobas morio. The sequence goes on from NW_026972317.1 coordinate 312,086, forward strand.
ATTTTAAAAATAAAAAAAGTTACCGTTGGAAGTATGAAGGAAATTAACACGGTAATGTAGAAGACGGAAGGAAAAAAGTCGACTAGAAGACTTTTTTTATCCACAAGAATAGATTGAGTGTAAAAAAATAAGCAAAGGAAAAAGAAGCCGCAGAAAATAGTAGCGACGTTGAATAACTTAAAGGCACCAATCGTGTTATCTTAGCACAGAAGTTGAAGAAATAACCATTATCAAAATTTTTATAACATAAAAAGTATAACAAAAAAAAGTTTGTCAAAAGTTTAAAATATTAAGGATCAATTTTAAAAATGATTTTTATCTGGAAGAGTATAACATAAAAGTTTACTGTAAGTTTAAAATTATGAATTAGTACTTAAAATTATTTTGGTTTTTAATAATACATATATGATGCACTCATATTTAAGTGTTAAATACATACGAGAAGTTAAGCCAAAGGCAGTCGTATAGTTGATTTGATAAATTTTGAAAATGTACAAATTTCCAGCGAACAAATACAAAAATATAGCCAAAATAATAGGTGCTTGAAAAAAAGGGGGAATTTCTATTGCGTCAATAAATTATAAATTTTATAACTAAATCCTTCCTCTTTCTAATTAGTATAATATATTAAATTAAACATAATTAATATTTTTTTTTTTTTTTTAAAAAAAGTTAATTTTTATATCTCTGGTACCTAAAAGCATGCGATAAGGTAGCATTACTCACTTAATGAACCAAAGTAAAGTATAGATAAAAAAAGTCATAAAACGAAAGGTTAATGGTAAAAGGGGCCTAAAAAAAACAAGATTAATTGGCATGAATACAAAATATATAAAAACTAAAAAAAATAGTAATAGTAAGCCCGCTTTGCGGTTTTGTAGTTTGTGAATGCTCGTCCTCTAGTTTTACACGAGGGCTTAATCCTCGGGGGCTGAATGTTATGTGTATATGGAACTGCGCTAGCACGTCGTTCTTATAGTTATTTTATAACTTATTACTTTATCAGATGAATTACTACTGTGCTTAGTTTATACTATAATATAGCATAGTTTACAATATATATTAATTTGGGACTTAAGACTAGTAAAACAACATTAGTTAAAACTTTCGAATATATTTCTTCTCTCAACTAAAAAGTTGTCATTGACTATAAAGCCTGTGAAAATATTGCAAATATTTGGTAAAATATATAGAGATACGTGATTTCTTAATACCGTTGCCTTTGTGGTTTCACTCAAAAAGTAGTAACATATCTTTAAGTTAAAAACTATCATCGAGAGTAATATTAATAAAAATACTACCATTATAAGAAAACGATAAAAAAAAGTTTTAACGCTGAATATAATCTGGAATTGCGGTAAAAGACGTCTCTTGCCACACCTTCCTTTAAAAAAAAGTAAGTAACGTATGTCACTTAGGCATTACAAAAAAATAACTTTATCGCGTATCAGTCGGTGATAAGGAAAAAAATCTCAATTTTACTGTAAATACATATATATAATCTTAAAGTATTTAATTAGAATACCACATATTTTTAAAAGTAAAATGCCTAAAATAATATGTAATTTTATTTAAATACCACAAACCTTAAAAGTATAACTACACCTTGATCATCTCTAATGTTAGCGGTGGTAAACTTTTTACCAAATATTAGGACTAGCATTATTTGGCCGGAAATTTAAAAAATATCAACCTATTATAAAAATGTTTATTACCTTGTTAGTTCTTACGTACTAAATATATATAATAGGCCCTTAATGTTGAAGTTAAGACTTTTAAAAAAATTTTTTAATTTATAAACAAACTTAAAAAAGTAGACGGCTATTCTTTTCAGGTTGATGTCATACCTTCCTCACCACCAAGTAAGTAAAAGTCACATTAATAACTAAAAACTGTAAGTTTATAGTTATAAAAACATTCTGGTACCTTCATTTGTAAACTCTCTATTATCAAATAAATCTTAAATAAATTTTTTTTATTGAAACACTAAGTTTCTCTCTCAGCCTGTGGCACCAAATTGTGCAAAGTAATTTTTGGCAATTTTTCTATCCCAGACCGAATGGCGGTACTCAAGAACCCAAAACTTTAATTTTTCGACAATATTTAAACCTATGAAGATAAGTATTGCTTGACAGTCAGACGCAACTTTAAAAGCGAAAGAGTCAGCGCCCTTGTACCCTTCTTTTAAATTAAGCAACGGTCTCTTTAATTTATCTGGTGTTTTTATTTTAAAGTTTGGTAGATTACCCTTATTTCTTAATAAAATTTAAAAAAGTTCATATATAAACTCTTTTTATTATCAGCATCTGTTGTGTTGGTAATATGACACTCGAACACTAAAGTAGACTTAACGTCATATTTTTTATTTGTAACGCAAAGCGCTTTTTCTAATACTTAATCATATTGGTAGCTCCTCCGCTGATTTTTTCTAGCTTGCCTAAGTTGAATTACAAATCAATTGATCTCAACTCTCTAGTTCTTTTGTGTAAAACGGGTAATTATTTGATATTAACGATTACTAAATATAATTTTTTTTTAAGATGAGACAAAAACTGGGTTGAATGAAGCACCTAATGATATCCATGAAATAAGGATTTCAGTAATATTAAATTTCCCGTATCAGAACTATTTACTGTTATCATATACTGTTTTAACCCTAAGAATTTAACAGCTATATAAACTTTAAGCCCTTCGATCAGCATGAGGTAACTATGCAGAAAAAAAGTCTTTTCTCAGTTAAGCATTAAAAAGTTCAAGGGTGGGCATCAATCTTGCTTTCTGGCATGATAATCTTTAAAGCTTCAGGCATAACCGTATATAGAACATTTAGACTTTTCAAACGATCTTTCTGCGTTGCACGACTACGACAAACGGCCTCCTTGTACAGTACAACTCTTTTTAAAAACAAACCGAGAAAAGCAATATGTACTACTATCTAACATTGTATTAGGACTATATTTGCCAAAATACATTGCTTTTAGAGTAATAAAAAGTATATATTTTATTAATAATTAAAAGATTTAAATAGATATACCCCTGAAGAGCAAGATAGAAACAGTTCACTTCGGCAATCGACAAGTAGACCCAGGCGCAGAAGCACTAAGGGAACCCCCTGAATATCAAGAACTTGTCACTCTCCCGCATTGTCAACTGCCTTTTATACTCCAATGTAAGATTAGCTATTTCCAGGATATGGGGATCTATTTTCGAGAAATAATTATAATCTTTAAATTGCATTAGATCAATATTCATTATTGTTCCATATATGGTAATCTTTATACTGGTCATGTAAATTAGCCATTATTTGGGTTGTTATTTTCACAAATCGTAAACAGTTAATATAAAAATTTTTTTTTGGCAACCTTAAAAACTTTTCTTTGAACAATAGTTTTTAGTAATCAAATAATAAGTATAAACACGAAATGCTACTTATTATATTAAATATCTTAACGGCATTCATTTATTAATTGCGTTTAATGAAATTCATCATTGCTACTAAGAATAGTAAAAACCAATACAAAAAACAGCGGTCATTCGAATTCGAAAAATAAACTTTTCCTGTGATAATAAATCTTAATAAATTTTGATAAGTAGCCACGATAGAGTCAGTTTAGCTCTCTTGCAAGGGTGGAGTAAAAAGTGAAAAAAAAAATTTCTTTATTTGTTTAAATACTTAAATTTTTTGAACTCCACAAAAATTCTTTCTGCGACAAAAAATTTACTGTTCTTTTTTAAAAAAGTACTCCTTACTACTAAATAAAAGCTGTTACCTTAAAAAAAGAGATTACTTGGTTTCGAGGTTTAACAGAAGAACCGTATTATAAAAAAAACCATTGTATTATCAAAACCTTAGGGGTTTCTAACATGCGGTATACTTTTAGCTCGTCGATGAAAAATGAATATAATTACTTGACCCAAAATAAATCTATCTTCCTCATTCGATGACAACTTAGTAAAATAATAGTACATTATGGTTATTTCTTCGTTGTCTATCTAACTGTTATATTAGCCTAAATATATTTTTTACCTCGCCGCAGCCAGCATCCCACACTCAAGAGGGTTGGTACCCACCTGTGCTACTTTCCCGATGGAGCGCAACGACTGTCCAGAGAGGCGATCCCGAATAAAACTAATTGGAGACCTCCCGGCTTCGAATTGGTATTTTTAAAAAAAATAAATAGCTTTATGTACATGAAAAAATAAATAATATTAAGACAATTATTAATCGAAATTTTACAGTTGTTTAAATCATAACGCTTATTCGTAATCGTTAGTACGACTCCCTTTCGAGTAACTTTTTACGACTAATCTTTGGCACTGTATATAAGCAACATTAATAGAAGAAAAACAGTTTTATTAGACTGCCTCGCACTCGTGCCTACAGTTTAAGCTTCCTTTGGAGCGCCAAATTACGGACTTATACACCAGCCTTAGATGATTATTTCTTTAACCCTTTAACGGGCAAAACTCTGGGCTTAAAATAGAATTATTTTTTTCTGCGAAATCATTTCTCTATGTTGAAAATGAAACTAGGTGACAAGTGATAAACATAGTAACCAGAACCTATAAGGGTTTGAGCACCAGCAACTATCTACATAAAGTTTATAAACCACTGAATATCCGTAAAAACTTTAAAGTAATCCCGCCCTATTATTTAATAGTAATTATTAAGGTTGAGGTTAAGTCAAACTTAAATACTTAATTGATGAATAAATTTTTACATATTCTATAATGCATTTATCACCGCATCGTTAACATAATAGGAATAATTACGACAACTGCGCCGAGGAGCCTTTTAACATTAATGGGGTCTACCCTCCAACTGTTTTTCATAAATGTGGATCTTACTGGTTTTTAAACTTTAAAAGCTAATATTCCATAAACAGATTAAAGTAATATATTGTACAATTTATTACAAAGAAATATAAGCTTAAAAGCGTTGTAGTAATATATACGATCACTCTTAAGCTGCCCGACAGGCATAGTTACAAAATGTAAAAAAAAGAAAGAGAGCGAAGTGTACACCCCCTTATAATTTTTTGTTGGTGTTGTACTTTGTATGGTTAGCCTTCAACTGCATATTTGTAGCTTAAATGGTTTACAAATATAGAGTTACCCTATTACAGTACTCATTTATTTTAAATAAGTTAAATGTAAATTTCAGCGCTTTTTAATAATGTTTTTGAAGAAAGAATGCGATAAAGAAAAAAGAGTGAATATTACTAATACAACTAGGCCTTATATGTACCCTTATAAAACTCGTTAATTTTGAATAAGTTAAAACTAAGTAGTGGCGCTTTTTAATGAAGTCCTTATATATAAAGAGCTGACAAAAAGATGCAATTAAACCATATACCTTTATTAAAGGATAAATTATTATCATAAACGTATATATAATTAAACATTATTTAGACTGTACCAAAGAGTAAATGTATCTTTACTTTATTACTCTTAGATTTCGATTGAGACTCTTATTCTTGGTCTTATATTAGGTTAAAATTGAGCTAGCTCTCTGATAAAATAAAAAAGATTTACTAGTGAAATAATTTCTAACTTTTGCACGCCCTTCCTGATCTAAAAGTTAGAGATAATAATTTTATATCTAAAACAAAACAAAGTTGTGTTACACTTTAGTGCTTATGCCTAACTAACTTACTAACTTTATCTAAGTTTCTTTGACTTTATTTTAACTTATCTTGTTCATTATTTGATAGGTAAAAGCACTAAATTAAAAATATAAGCTAAAAACTTAACTTGATAAAAACAGTGCTGTTACTATATATATTTAAGGAGTAAAATCCTTCGTTATAAGAGATGCGAGCTAATTAACTTGCATTTAGTTTCGAACTTTCTCTCGTTCGATAGCTTTCGGGCTTCGCGCTGTACCTTCGTCGAACGCTTGGTTCATCCGCGGACGAGCTTGTGTAGAAACCTTGTATTAGCAGAGACTTGCAGCACGTAAAAGTAAGTCCTTTAGCAAAATAGTTATGCGATTGGCAACTGCAATAGGTTGGCTACTTGATGGGTAGTTGCGCTGCTGTGGCGGAGCTGCGTGGCGTGTACAACTGTTTGGATACTTGTCAATGGGGAACCACACAAGGAACATTCGCTGATTCAAGCTACATCCTGTATTGGTTGTAATGGTTTTCCGAAACTTGTTCGAGCAAAAAACTTGGACGGTGGCTTGATATCACCAGGACCATACTAGTAAAAGTGGCCCAAAAGGTCCATATAGTACGTTTGTTCATACGTGTTCTATTCCTAACGTGATGCAAAAGACGTTTACCGTGAAGCACACCACAATAGGTTGCCATCCACAGATGGATTGTTGTGCCTTTAATAGACTGAATGAACATGACGTCGTGGTTAACAACCCTCTACGACGATCGTGCCTTGTTAGCTAAAGCGAAATGAATAGTACCCGAACCTAACTTGGTTGCTTACCAAACGATTGTTGTGATTATGGTTGTCCGGCATAAATCTAGTTCGGTTGAGGATCGGCGCAATGCTGTGGAGAGACGCAGGCTTGTTACTTACACGTCGAAAGACGGGCTCTTAAAAATGGTAAAAGGCACGTATGAAACAGGTTCATTAGGCAGGTTTTATCGTACCTGTACTGGTAAGGTTAGTACTATGTCTCAGACGACTGATGTCGTACATTCACGTAGAATTGAGCTTAGCCTACTTTCTCTGGGCTGGTAACCTGTGTAGCGAAAATACTTCAAGCTACCTGCGAGAAATACTAGATTGCCTTCCAGACGCTAATCCTCAGTGAAAAGCAATGGGAGTTATGTGGGATTCTAATAGCTCACTACTAGCTGTTAGATGAAAACATATAAGGTGTGTACATGCTACTACTTTAGGCACTAACTGCGTGCGAAGCCTCTTGTCAAGCAAGGTGTACACAATGAGCAATTTTAATAGCATTAGATCCTCGTCCAGGGGACTGCGGTCTAGTCCAGGCTTCGGCTATCGACTATTGATTCTTGCGTCTAATGGTAGTAGTACTAGCAATAGTACAGGCTACTGTTGAAGGATCATGACCGGGTTCGGGTACCTTTCTGGCTCGTTCTCGGTTCGGCTTCAGTACCGTTAGTACTGGTCTCTATGCAGGATGCATTCTGTGTAGGCTACTAGCACACTTCTGGCTCAGGGCCGGCTGTGGGCCGGGTGCACTCTTTGGAGTCTGTTCTCCTTGGGTTGCATTCGGTTCCGGTTGGCTCGACGCTAGATTTGGTAGTGTTAGTTCCTATACGGGATAGACCCTGCATAGGAACGAGTACTATGGTTTTAATAGTGCTATTACTAGTATTATACTATATATATACACGCGCGAGCGAACTACATGTTTAAAGTTGATTTCACTAATGCATGTCAGAGGCATGCCTTAACAAAAGTATAAAATTATTTTCCTTAACCTATTTATAATTAAATTCGATTTAGACTGTACTAAACAGTAAATATGTGAAGTACATGCTTATTTTGATTCTTATATGAAAAAAAGGGTTTAAGTCGGTCATTATTATATTAAAATATAAAAAATTTTGCAAAAATTAAATCTTGTGTTAGTTAAGACCCCCACTCGCGTAGTCTTTCGAGTTGACTGTGGCACTTATAATAATATTGACATAAAGAAAGGTACCAAGTTAATCGAGCTACCACAACTGCACCCAAAAGACAAAGCCATAAGACTGTATTAAGCTATACTCTAAAAAGAACCAATGAAAATGAAAGTATAATGATCATAAAATTTTCTTTAAAAGATAAGGAATTTAATCAAACTTTTGGCCCAATATTCTTATGGAAAAAGAATATATTTTATATGTAAAATTACAACCACTTAAAAAATAAGATATATAATTTCTAGCATTCATAACTTTATCTTACAGAGGATCTTAATTCTAGATTTTATCAACTAAATAAAGGCCAAGGGGAAATTCTAGATTTCTTTTCTCTCACTTTTTTTTTATTTTACATTATTCTTTATGTTAATTTACTAACTTTACTTATTTAATTTTTCTTGTTAATTATACATATATATAAATTCATCTATTTTTATTTCTTTTTAATTTAAAATCCTGATAGCCGGGCTATGCAGTTCGTTCGCATCATACACAAATAATTAACTACATATGGTAATGTAGGTATACTTAGTTTCCCACTTGCATCCTTATGTACACGCCAAGACTTTTCATATTTTTTATTGTTGTTGACTGGTTAATCTATGAATGGTTTTCGGGGTGCCTTTGTCGCTAAATTAGTATATATCGACTTGTGAGTTTTGCCTATGTATTTTGTTAGTGTTTCCTTGAAAACAACCTTATGCGCTTTTCTTAGCGAAATTTTTCAACCAGACACTCACGCGCTTTACTCTCTTTTTTCTATTTTTTCGTGAAGCTCAATTATTATTGCATTATTTTTTATAAAATAAACACACGGAAAACGTACTTAAAGTAAGATTAATTACAAAAGTAGTTCTAAGGATTTCGGAAGAGATAAAAGTTTATTGTAAAATTCGTTTATAAAATTTCCCCATATTCTACTTACCTTAACACGGCAATCAAACATTTTTGTGACAACTAAGAAAACCATAACTCCACCGCAATTAGATCAGACTAATAAGAAAAAATGTTATTTAGTTTTTATATGTTTACATTAAAGGTTATATCATAAATATATTTTTTTTATAACAGCTCTTATCGCTTTTAAAATCTATAAACCGTCTAGTTATATTATTCCTCTGGCAAACAATGCACCACTGCGATTTAAAATGACTATGTAAAAGTGTAAACAATAAGCTTTGATTGGAAGAATTAATTTTGCTGATAAACAAATCAAATCATGCTTATTAGTTCATCTCTTAATAGATTTCAGAGTACACTCTAGCAAAAAGTAGTTTTTTTAGCACATAGGAGATTTGCGTTTAGAGTTTTATCACATTCGGTTACCTCATGAAAATGTTAAAAAATAATAAAAATATATATAGTGAACATAATGTAATAGCTGAAGAGATTGAAATACTTCATAACAGCATTTCTCCTTCGGAATCTACCGAGCTTCTACATAACGTTGATGATCAAAATTTAGTAGCAGTTGAGCAGAGGAAAACAGGTTCTTTTATTTTAATGAAAAAAAAGCTGGTGTAATATTTTATTAAATTTTATAGTTTTATTTATAACTGTAAATTTATAATGCATATTCATCACAAACAGATTTTAACTGAGTTTAAAATAAAGCTTAACTCCCTTTGATTCTCTTTATAAACAAATATTTTAGTAGAACTTTTCTTATAAATAAAACTCTTTTTTCTAAATATAAAAAAAATTAAATTATTGAACGTTACTTATACATATTTTTGGATATATACTTTGTTATATGAACTTATTTAGTCATTTTTTTTTTTTAATTTATAAAACTTTTAAGTTCTATGTTAGAATAAATATAAACTTTTTAATATAAAAATCTTTCAGTTTTAATGAATAAGAAACCCCTTACATTATTTTGCTTATCCTTCTTAGGTCTCTTGCATTTACTAATTTTCCTCTTTTTACTTCTCTTTGGACTCGGAAATAGAGTTTTTAACAAAATTCAAACTATTCCAATGAACAATTACCCCCTCTTTTTGTCTATATACACCACATTTATATATATTCCTGCTTGTTTTTTATACATTATACCTGTGCTTTACTGTACATCTTGGATTCCCAAAGGTAATAAAAATAAAGAAAAGTTTATGGTTTATGGCATCTTTAACGGTTCGTTTAGAACAGCGTAAAATCTCTTATAAGAAGTACTCTATAATCGGTATTCTTGATTCCATGACTGGGCTAATGCAGGTTCGATTTCGCCAAAAGTTTTAAAGAGTTTAGATAAGTTTCTTTGTAATGATTTTAAGATTGGTCTTCCTAAAATAATTGTTAAATTTAATTTAATGAAATTTAAATTTATACTAATTTTTTTTTGAAATTATATGTTATTTATAAAATGCTTTTAATTTGAGCATAGAAAAACTTTTTATTTAAACTTAATTTTCTCACCGCTGTTGCTGTAAATGTTGTCTTCACAAAAGTTTAGAGTTAATAATAGTAACTTACTAAATTTATATTTACTTAGGAAAGTAATTAAACAATTTTTTTAACTTAAGTTAATTTCAAAAGTTAAGTTTATTGAAAAAATATTGCTTCTGAATTTGACATGTTTAAATTTTATTTAGAAGAATGAAATCCTATGAACAAATAACAATAACAAAGCAACATACGCAAACTTCATACAAGACTAATTAAGACTGTTTAAAAATATTTTTAAAGTTTATAAATTTGTTTAGTAATTATAAAGAAGAGTTCTACAAATAGTTCGCTAATATTTGCTAGGATTATTTGTTTTTTTAATATTTAATTTAAAAAGGTTTTTCATCTTAAAAGATGTGATTCTGAGTTGTATATATATATATATGCAGTAAAGTAAAATAATATATATAGTAAATAATAACATAATAATCAGCGCTAAGTAAAAATATATTATTTGAGAAGTTAAATAATTAAAATTTAAAATTTTAGATTTTTTTGAAAAGAAAAACATTTTTATAAAAATATATATTATTTATGAAAAATTTAATAACGAGTATCAATATATATATAATAATTTAAGTTTTTATTAAGCTTATTCATTTTTACTAAAAGAAGTTCTAAGTAATTTTTTTTATTAAAGCCTAAACATTTGCACGAGGAATACTTCAAAATTTTTTTTTATTTTAATTTCATTAAGCTTTTTCCCTTAAATTCTATATTAGGTCTAAAGGCTACTAAAAATATGATTTCATATTTAGTTTAATTTAAAAAAGTTTAAATTTTTATAAATCTAAATTATAACCTTTAAATCCTCTTAAACTCAACAAAATTTATATATAAAAGGTGAACTATTTCAAACTAAAAATTCCGTTATACGTAACAAAATTCATATATTAAAGTGAACCACTTTAAAACCTTTTTTCTATAAGCGTCTGCCTTAATTAGCTTAGATGCAACGATCTTATAAATAGATTAGTATTTTTTTACAACGTAATCCAGAATTAATCTCTGAATTTTTTTAATCAAATTTATATATGAAAGTAAACTACAAACTATTTTCTTTTGACTTTTGCCGTAAATATTTTAAATGGGATAATTAAATTAATACTATTTAAATATAATGTAAAATATAAGCCTTAAAATTCTGTACACGTAATAATAAAATTTATATATAAAAGTAAACTACTCTAAAACTTATTTTAAACCTCGTTATAAAAAATATAGATGGGATAAATTTTTTTTAATAAAGTTTAAATACGAAAGTGAACTACTTCAAACTATTCTCTTTAGATTTTTGCCGTAAATAATTTAGATGGGACGCTCGTAGTTTTACTTTCCCAGGCGGCTATCCCATTTTCAATGGTTTTTTCATTTTACCTACTAAATTTCCGCTACACTTGGTTACACGTGACCGGAGCTTTTTTTGTTATTGCAGGATTGGTCATTACAATCGGTAAGTATAAACTGATTGGCCGTATGTTTTATAATTATTTTTATAAATTAGAAATTACTATACAAAATTAATAAAAATTTAAATAATCTTTATTACTTTATAGAATACTTGAATTTAATATTTAACTAAATTTTACGTATAAAATTTACTTTATACATTATAAAAATTCTTTTGTTTGTAATGGAAAAGAATGTATAAATATTGGATTGTGCTAAAGATATTATAAACAAATTATATAAATAGATAAAGCTATTTATAATAAAAAATTCAAATTGAAGACATTTTTTTTTGGTAGATAATATAAAAAAATGAAAACTTTTTTAATAAAAAAAATTCCAGTTAATAAATAATTTACATTTTATAGTAAATTATTTTTTTTAATAACAATTTTACAGTAAATTATTTTTCATGGCAGTACCAGTAATATAAAATATTAAATGTTTAAAAAACTTTTTCAAATTTTATATAATGCTAAATTCCCCTGTTTATAAAGATACCTATAAAATAAAAATATAGAAACGCAGATTTATTTTTTTATAGAACAAGTTTGTTTAAGCAAAATTGCAGCTCGTTGATTGGTCAATAATAATATCAGTTTTGTCTATTGGTCAATTTTACTATTATTTAGTCCACTAATTTTTCTTGTAATATCATTGAAATTTTAATGAATTTAGTCCGCAGCTTCTTTTTATTATTACTAATAACTTTTTTTTTAAAATACCTCCAACGAAGCTCCTCAAATGGTGACCGGCCTCGTCAATCATCATCATTTTTAGTAATATTAAAAAAGCTTTTATTAACTCTTCGTTAAAACTAACTCAGTTGGGTCCTTTGTTGGGTTCTATCATGTATTCCAATGACACTATCAGCAATTTATAAAGAAAAGGCCAGCCTTTTTAATTTTTTAATATAATAAGAAAAAAATTTTCAATCTAAAAGATCCTCGCTGCGAATTTTATAGACCCGATTTACTTTAACGGCTGGATTTCTCTTTGGCAGTTCATAGTATTAAAAAAAAATTTATATTATTTTATTAAAAGATTTATAATTATAATTTCTTCATTATTTTTTTATTAGAAATAATATATCTTATCTTATAACCCTAAAAATATTCATGTTGACGCAGTTTTCGATTCCGCTCTGCATTCCTGCAGCTTATGCTTCTGGCCAAGATGTCTGGCATATTCCCGCCATGCTAAAAAACGGCTGGCTTTGCTATTTAGGCAATAATGAACTTTTTTTTAAATACCAAATTGTTTTAGTGGTATATAAAAAATATCCTCGTGGAAAATTTAGGATTAAATTTATTTGTGCGTTTATAAAATATTCATTCGGTTACTTTCTTAATATTATTGTTAGGCTACTTTTCACATTTACTTTAGAAACTTATGTTTATGCTTAAAAAAATAATTTTGTAAAAATTAAAGTTAATTTTTATTCGTGCATTATAAAAACCTTTACTGCTTACTTTCTTAATATAAACTTTATGCCACTTTTATGAATTTATTGTACTAATTTATGCATATACTTTAATATTATAAATAAAATTTCATGAATTATAATTATAAACATCAATCGCCGTTTTTTGCAAATATTTATATTATTTTATAATGAATAATATTTTTTATAATTTTTTATTTATAAATTTTAAATTAAGAAAAAATTAAATTTAAATTAATTTTTTCCTTTTTCTCTATTAAACTTTTTGTATTGTAAATTATTTTTGGTGTATTAAAATTTTATAACATTTTTTTATCCAAAAAAAATATTTTTTTGTAAATAATTATTATTTTATTATTTCATATTTTCTTTAATGCATTGGAACTCTACAACAAATTTTGTGAACCGATAATTTTTATTGGTCTAAAATTTTTTATTTAAAAAAAATAATTTTCAATATTTTTATTTTCTATTCGTTTTTTTCATAAATTTTATTATGCACTAAAAAAATTGTGACTTAAAATTTTTAATTTTTTTGTGTATCGGAAACTTTAGAATTTTTATTTTTATTTTTTTAATATTTTATTATTGTTGTAAATATGTTTATTTATTAGCGTAGGAATAATTTTTTTAAAAAAAAGTAAATAGAATAGTTTGTTTTCTATAATTTTCTATTAATTTTTTTTTATAATTTAATAATTTAATATTGATTTGTTTACTTTTTTTGTAATTTTTTTTTTTTTAAAAATAAATTATTATAATTTACAGGTATAGACTACTAAAAACTTTACTGAATTAGCAAATTTTGTTATCCTTAATACTTTATAAAAATTATACTTACCTTATTTTTTTTATTAATAATCTTTTTTATAGATAATATAATGATAAGCGAAAAACTATTTATAAAAATTTACTATAAAAACATTTTTAATTTTTTAATTAAAAAAATTTGAGAAGTGAATTTATATATGAAAACCATTAAAACCGATAAATTTTTACTATATATTCAAGGAATCAACCCCAGCCAATCCAAGGGCGTAAAAAAAGACGATTGCGCGAGTGCGCCTATCTACGTTAACGTCTATTTGGCTTTTAATATCGGATATAATATTTTTATTATGCTGATTTTAAAATTTGGTGCTTTTTTTATAATGAAATTTATATATATATATTTGCTATAAAAAACTATTTAAGCTTAATAATATATAATACATAAATTGCAAAGTTTATAAAAGTATGGGCAACTATAATAATATATCAAGTAAATTTTTAAAAAAAGGCTTATGTACAATTTTTAATTAAAAATAATAACAAATGAAACTTGTAAATATAAAGAAATGAAAAATTGTTTATTAAAAAATTTTAGTATAAAAAAATACATTGAATAAAGCTTATATAAAAGTAAATTAATAATATATTAATTATAATTTTTATAATTAATAAAAGAATAATAATTTATTATTTTATAGAGTAATTAATAAAACTTTTATTCACAATATTAATTATTTATAAAAAATAAAGAGAAACTTGAAAAATTTAATAAAGTTTATTCGTAACAACCACTACGTAATAGTTTTGCGCATTTACTTGTTTATTAACAATTCCAATATTATTTTTTTTAAAGAGTTAGTAAAGCTCATAAGTAACGTCTATTACGATAAAATTTTGTTAAATTAAATTTTAATTCTACCTTACATTAATCGGTAGAAAGTTAACATTTATAATAGTTATGGCCCACTTAAGCAATTCCATAAAGCTTTCCTAAGTAACGTCATTCCATTATATTTTGTTGCAATACTTATTCTTTTTTTATAGTGAAGTTAATAGAAGTTTATTAACATTTCAACAATATTAAATTTTTTTTTAACAATTTAATAAAGCTTATAAGTAATGTCCATTTGAAAAATCTTTGCGACACAAGTTTGTACTTATTAAATACATAAAATAGATAGTAGTTCGCTTACTAACGATTATAATATGGAATAATTATCTTTTACTAAACATTTTAACTAAGCCTATGTGTAACATCCATTCCGATATAACATAACCGCGTTTCTTTTTATTTCTTTATAAAGATGTAAAGTAGATGGTAAATTGCTTACTAACAATTTTAATTATAAAAATATAATCAATATTCTTCTACTAAACAATTCAATAAAGCTTATAAGTAATTTCCATTTCAATAAAACTTTTTGTCGCAATAAATTTTATTTAATAAATTGTATAAAGTAGATGGTATATTGTTTACTTTTATAATATAAAAAATAAATCTTACACAACAAACTAAAAAAAACTTTTAAGTAACACTCACAAAAAAGGCTCTGCCGATTTACTTTTTCTTTCGATGGCTGCTATTGTTCCTTTTGCTTCGATTGTCTTTTCGCTTCCGTTTGTCCCTGGGAACAAGTCGCCGACTCTTTGGGGTTTGATACTATTTTAATAAACTTCTATAGTTGTAGATTTTTGTAAACAGAAGTAAAAAAAATAAATTTCTAATTATTAATTAAAATAAAAAAAAAGTAGAATTTAGTAGGCATAAGCGATTTTTTAGGATAAACTAAAATCTTTAAAGTATTTATAATAATAAAATTTCTTAAAGAACAAAATTAAGTCATTGCTAATTTTTATAAACCCAACGAGCTCAAAAGATATATATTATATAAAAGTTTTAATAAATTTTGTAAAACTAAAGTAGTAAAAAAGTATTTTTTAAAGACTATTATTTTAAAAAAAAAAGGAGCCATTCTCTAATTTTGATTAATAATAATAAAAAAGAGTTAAAATTATCACAAAACTCAATAAGTTTATAAGCTATTAAAAATGTTTTATTAAGTTAAATAGTTTATAAAAAAAAAATTTTTGAATAATTATTAATAGATTAGTATCACTAGGAAAGTTAAAAAAATTAATAAAATTTTAAAAAATTATATTATAAAAAATAAAAAAATTTAAAATCAAAAAAGTTCATAAATTAAAAAGATTCTAAAAGTCAAAAAAGGAAAAAACTTGGCTTATATTTTGAACTAAAGCTTAAGTGTGAGTAAAACTTTCTAAAAATCTGTAAAAAAATTAAAAAATAAAAGGTTCCAAGTTTGCTAAATTCATCCTTTAAATTTTATATAATTTAAAAAGTTTTTTCGAGCAAATATTGCAAACACAAACAACTGCCGCTATTTTTATATGTGAATAAATCCAGAATAATTAAATTTTTTACGCGGAAAAAACTATTTTTAGGGGGCCTCGGTCTATTTTTTATAATTATTGGGCTCTTATTTTATCGGTTTCCCTTACTTTTTCAAACCATCTGGAAAAAAACTTTCCGTCGCACGACAACAGAAACACAAGCTGTAATAGCAGGGGAGCGTAAGGCTATTATGATTCTTGTTAACTTTATTTACTTTTCTTCTTTGATAACAATAGCGGATTAAAATTAATTTGACTTATAAGTTAACTGAGATTTCCAAAAAGAAAGATGAAATGTAGCAATAAGAATTTTTGAAGTTTATAATTTTTTATAATAAAAATTATTGGGTAGTTTATAATTTATCTTTTAATTTTTAAATAAGCCATCAATATTAAAAGAAAAACTTCGCTTTTCCAGCGGTTTATTATAATAAATTTATAAATAAAATAACAACACTTCAAAAACACACAAAGAGTACTATTAAAGAATAACTTTTTGTAAATATACTGTTAAAGTTTGCTATTCATAAATACTAATCCCTTTGAAAGTGTTAAGCTAGTTTTCAATTATAATCTATATTTTTACATTCTCTAGCTTTGGATAGTACGCCGCTGACTTCGCAACATACACGAAATAAAACTTACTGCAGTTTTTCTTCGCAATCCTTATGAATTGTGATTGTTTAGAGTAAATCGTTAACTTTACCACAATATATTAATAAAGTTTATTACCAAAATTATATAGTTAACGATTTAGTTTTACGCTATTTTTCAGTAAGCGCAGGAGACCGCAAACGGCAACTTATAAATATCAACGATTTGAGGAAAAACGAAGAAAAAAATTTTGAAGGACAACAAAAGAAAAGTTCAAGACAGCTTTGCTTAAAAAACCTGCAAGCAGTACTTAAAGTGTAAGAGAAGAGCATAGAAAATAAAATATATAATCTAAAATTTTTATATTGTTTTTGCTTTATAAATACGAACGCCATTTATTTAAATTTAAGGAAAGAAAAGCCACGAATGTCCAGAAAAAAGAAATATAATTTAATAAAAAGTAAATAATAGAGTACTATATTATATATATATATAAAATTATATATTACAAATATTATTAAAGTATTAGAAGATAAATATATATAATAATAAATGGCGCAAGGAAAAAGATAAAGGTTTATAATATAAAAACTAAAAAGTATTTATATCAACTACAAATATGAAAATGAGCCCTGACCCTTTTTCTTACATGAAGCTACTAACATAAAACAAAAATATCAAAACTTGGAAAATTTTGAAGTAGTCTAACAAAATGTTAATTTTTAGTAATAAATCTTTTATTTACGTCATTAACTGATTGATTGTTTAATAATATTGAAATCGGGTGTGTTTCTCAGTAAACATAACACCCCGTAAAGGATAATTTTAATAACAAATTCAGGCTTATCAAAAGAACGCATTTTTTTAAGCGTTTTTTATTTCTCAATCCTATAACCACATTATTTAGTAAAATAAGCACTTCTTAACTTATGTCCTTCCTAATAGATATATTGTAGAGAACTAAATCGGATTCAGCTTTATTCTTTATAGCTGATTTCATTCTACTTCCTTTTATAAGTCTACCTCTGGCTCTCTGGTATTTCAGCCTCCCCCCGCTTTTGTTTCTGGTCTCCTTGTAGCGTAAAACTCTGGTTCTTGTTTTCTTTGACTTCTTATTAACAAGTTAATTCTTAGCCATCTTTACTTTGTCACCCCCTGCAATACTTAAGTAACTTGTTCTATTCTTATTTTATTGAAATATTCTTTTTCTTTTGGGCACTTCGGTTTCAAGGTAGAAACAATACAAGAGCATGTAATTGAAAATAAATGTTTTTGGTACTTAAATTATGTGAATGACCAAAACTTTATAGCAGTTATCAACCAACGCATAGCCAGCAACGTGTTTACAAATTTCTTTTTTTTAACAAAGAATTAAAGTTTTACAAGTAAAATCAAAAAAAAATAAATGTAACGGTTGACTTTACAAAGAAACGCGCTTTTTGCCTAAAAGAAATTACTAAAGCACTGATGTCAATAATGGTTTAGTTAATTGATGATTTCATTCCTAATAAATAACTACCATTTGCTTATTATTTCTGTAGTAGGTTTGTTACTACAATTTTACTGTAAGTTTTAAAAAAATTAAACTTATTGCCTGCTTTACATTTTATTAATTAAGAAGTTCAATAGTGACAGCGTCAACTTAAAAAAGCTGCAGGATGAAGTTTTTAGTATTCAGAGATTAGAGTCAACGGAAATATCACCCCACTAACGTAAATCTGAATACAGCAATGCTGAATTACCAATCAATATGAAAAGTATGTAGAAATAAAAAATTTTAAACAATCTTACTTAGAACTTTTAAAAATTTAATCCTTAACAGAACAGGTATAGTAGCAACTGATATGCAAATGTAGCAAGTTTACCTCCACCCAGAAAAAATATTCTTTTACTAAGTTTGTGGTTTGCAGAGGGATCTATTTGCTTCTTTTACAAAAACGTAAAGAGGGGGTTACAAAAAACTTTCCTTTTTTAAACTCTTCATACAATAAAGTAAAATTTGGTAATAACGGGAAAGTATACTATGAAGCTCTCCGTAGTTTTTAATGAAATCTTATGTTTGAAAATTAACATTATTTGTAACAGCTCCAACACGAAATCCCTCTTTTTTTAAAGATACCACAGAATGTCTACAAAATGTAGATGCAGTGAAATTCAAGCTATTGCTAATAAAGTGTTTATTAAATATTACTGAATTAGTTAAAACAAACTTTCAGAGTTGTGCAACCGACAAAAAACAGTCGAAAAAATCTTAAGCTTTCAAGTTTGATTATTTAGTTACACGTTCGCTGACAAAACTGTACCGCTAAAACAACAGAGAAGCACAAACCGCAGACGACTAGAGCTTATAGTTTTTAGTTTTATTGGTGTAAAAAATAATTCGCTCATGATCCTACTTTATATGTGAGGTATTGGTCAAGCTTAAAAATATTTAAAAAATGGCGAAACCTAAATTGAAAAAAAAGATTCTATATATAATACCTTTCATACTTTACATTCAAACGATCTTCAATATCCTATTGTAAATATTACACCTTTAAGTTATTTTTTTATCTCTTTTTTTGAAAAACGTTACCCATTAGTATTTAGACCAAAAAGTAAAGCTTGTTTTAGAATTGGTGCGTTTAATTTCGGTTAAACGCAAAATTTTAATCCAACGACAAAATTTTTGAGGGCCAAAGACGTTAAAGTTGAGCCAATTTGGACACGAGCTCGGCGGAGCACAGTTATTGTTTATCATATTTTATTAGTAATGGTAAACGCGAAGGGAATTGCTGGCCAAGAAAACGAATGCAAAGATTATTTAGAAAAAAAACTCAAGTATTCTAAAAAGACGAAGAAAAAGAATAAAACTAAAGTTGGTAAGTTCTAACCAGTGAAATTCTATGTAATTTTTTTTAATAATGATAAACTTTACTTACTTCTCCATAAGTTTTCGGGATCTTTTTTTATAAATAATATATTAACAGTTATTAATAAATCCATCGATATTCAAACACTTAGATTTTACTTCTATATGGTACTTTGACAAAAAAA
This sequence comes from Zophobas morio, assembly GCF_036711695.1. NCBI lineage: Eukaryota > Metazoa > Arthropoda > Insecta > Coleoptera > Tenebrionidae > Zophobas > Zophobas morio. Next base: position 331,859 of record NW_026972317.1, read on the forward strand.
TTATCCTTGTCCCGCTGGTAGCCGTCTTATGCTTTGTTAACACTTGGAATCACGAGTTTACTTTTGATGATTTGGTTGAACTTAATAATTTTTTTATAATAATATAGTAAAGTTTGTTTTTTACATTTAAACTCTACAAAATAAAATAATTTCAAAGTCCTTAAACTTTTTTCTGTTTAGGCGGCTATTCAAAAAAACAAAGATCTCCTCCCCGAAACTCCTCTATACAATATTTTTATTAATAACTACTGGGGTTCCCCTATTAAACATTTAAACGCGCATAAGTTTACTTTCTATAACTATTATTATTATTATTATTATTATTATTATTATTATTATTATTATTATTATTATTATTATTATTATTATTATTATTATTATTATTATTATTACTATTATTATTATTATTATTATTAACTAGATCCTACAGACCCATAACCACTCTAACTTTTAAAGCTAACTATTTACTAACCGGTTTGAATTCCTATTCCTACCATATTGGTGAGCTTGATAACAAATCTTTTTTTTACTTCAAAATTTTTCAATTTTTTCTTTACTAAGAAATAATATAAACAATAAATTATTTCACAATAACTAATTTATAATTTTTTTTTTTTACATAATATTTTTTTTACGTTAAATTTTTTTTTTAAATTCTAAATTTTTTCTAGGTAATATTATTTTCCACGCTATAAGTTCTTATCTCGCTTGTGTACTTTGCTTTACACTTTTTTATAATAAGAAGACTGCACTTCTCAGTGGTCTTCTTTTTGCCGTGCATCCTCTTCATTGCGACTCTGTTGCCAGGTGACCATTTTATACTTATTGCTTTATAGATTATAATCTAAACTTATTTTTAATTTTTAATTAAGTTAAAAATTAATTTTAAAAATTCTGTTCAAGTTTTTTAATTTATAATGTTATTTATATTTAACTTTTTAGTTATTTTTATCTTTCTACCTTTTTTCTGAGTTTACAGTTGTGTAACTTTTTTAAGTTAGTAAAGTACTTTATATTTTTTTTCGTCTTTAATAAATAAATTTAAACGCGTCTCACACTTTTTATCTTTTTAGAAAATTTAAATGAAAGTTTCAAAGTGGTTCTGTTTTTATATTGAAATTTAGTTTACATAATAAAAAAGATTATATAACAGGAAATATAAATCGATAGTGCCGTTTGCGCTTTATAATTATTTTAGTTTACTTTTACTTTTTTTTAAATTACTTGTAAATTTGCTTCACATAATTAATTAAATTCCATAAGCATTAGAATTTTCTGTTTTAAACTTTTCCAAATTTATATTATTTTCTTTATTGTTAATTTTTTTTCTTTATAATAATTGTAGACTTTTTAAATTTTTAAATTATTAATTTTAATTTATTTAATATATACGTTATTATTATGCTACTACTAATTCTGATATATTTTTAACTTCTTTCTATTTCATGGTTATTTATTTTATTTTACTTTATATTATTTTTTATATTTTTATTAAAAAGATAAAATTATGTGCCTATTGTTTATATATTTGTTAAATAAATATAATTTTTATTATTACATATTTTTATAATAAATAAATTTTATTACTATTATATACTATTTTTTATACTTTTATAATCAAATAATTATAATTATATATATTCTTAGTGCATTAGGAAGAGTCGATAAATTTTTTATGCTCCTAAAATATTTTTTAATAAACATTTTATTATTTTTATACACTTTTTTAATATTATTTTATGTTTTTTTTATTATTATAATATTTATTATTATTATATATTTTTTATATATTACAATATTTTATTATTGTAAAAATGTATATATTTAATATGTAAAAATTTTTTATTTAAAATTTTATATATTTTTTTTATAATAAACATTTTACATTCTTATTTCCTTTTTTTATATTAATAAGTAGAATTATTATTATTATATACACTTTTAGTGCAGTAGGAAGAGCCGATGTTTTAGGCGCGATCTTTTTTTGTCTGTCGTTAATATTTTTTCAGAAATCTGTTGGCTTCTTCCGTTCAAGCAATGCGAATCTCTACACTGCCGGCCGCACGAATTGGCTGCTTTTCGGTAATTTTTTTTTATAAATTACTTAACTTTACTATAAAAGTTTTCTTCACATAAATCTTTTATACATAATTTTACTCCAGTTTTATTTTTTTTCTTTTATTTTTTACAACCTTATTTGAATTATTAATGATTTTCGAGATGCGGAATTATTTAAAGCATAATTTTTTTTTTTAAATAGGAATTTCAATATTATTTTCTGTTATCGGCTTGTTATCTAAAGAACTTGCTTATGTGTCCGTTATTCTATTCGGCGTTTATGAGATCGCTGCTTTATATCGAGAGCGACGCATACACTTTTACGGCACACGGAAGATCAGGTTTGCATATTTTTATTAAAAAATATTTTTAAGAACTTATATTCATTTTTTTATTAAAAAAAAAAAGTTCTAAAAACAAAAAATAATATTCTAATGAAGTTTAAAATTTTTATATATAATATTAATATGATTTATACAGGATTTTACTATAATTGTTTACTAATATGTGCATTAAATAGTGTTCTTTACTGAATTAAATAATAATAAAAGGAAATGCAATATTTAATTATTAATTTATATATTATTAAAGATCTATACATAAACTTTTGTATTTGAAAAAGTTTGAGTGTGTCACACTTGAGCGGTGTGGTTTTTTTTTATTGAGTTTTATTATAAAAGTTACTTATTTACAAGTGTAAGTTTATTGGTTTAAAAACAGCCACTAGGAATAGTAATAAACTGGTTAAAGTTTTTATTATCTACAAAAATATATATTATAAGAGGTTTTTAGTTTGTTGCTGCGCAAAACTTTAATAAAAAATGTGGTATATAGTTTTTTTATTATATAAATAATTATATATTTTATACCACAATAATAATTTTAATAATTAAAAATATAAATGGAATAAGTTTTGCTTATGATGTTTGTTTATAGTAATTTATAAACACTTTTCTGCATTTTATAAAAAAATAATAAAAATTATGTAGCCTTGTAATTGCTGTGCGTTGTCTTTATCAACTCGTCTCTTCTCCGCTCTTCCCAGTCTTCGCCGTCCGTCAGGTACACATAGAAGCTTTTTGAATTTTATAGGTCCACTATAATTATTGTGATGGGTTAATTAACTTTTATTTATAGCAAATATATAATGAAAATGACGTACTTTACCGAAAATATATTTTTAGTAGTACTACTATAATAATAAAACAGAAAAAACTTTACTGTTCACTATAGAATAGTTAACCATTAAAGTTACATATTTATTAGCGTTTTAAAAAGTTGTTATAATAATAAAATAAATTTATAATTAATAATATTAAAAACTAAAAGCAATAATAAATTAATAAAACAATAAAAATAATAATTAAAAATAACTAAAAGAAAAAGTTAATAATAATGCTGTAATAAGCTAACGAACTTATTTTTCTGCTGCGTCACAATGTACGGCCGCTATTTGATTACCGGCGCCACACGCCAGTACATATTGTCTCACTTCAATTATATTTCCGAACTTCCAGATAAACTTGGAAGAGGTTTCCTTAGATTATTATTGTTATGATTATCATTATTAAAATTGTTATTGTTGTTATTACTACCGTTATTCCTATTATTATCATAGGATTATCAATTTCCTACTTCCATTTTCTTCACTGGTGGCCTCTTGTTTACCCCGTCAATTTATGCTGCGATGCCAGCTACAATTCGGTGTGTTTTCATTTATTTTGACAGCCTGCTTATCAATCCACGTGGCACTACACTGCCTGCCTTGTGCTTATCGTTCTTATAATTTACTATAGGTTGAGTTGGTCACCAGCCTTTACGATCCTCGTGTCTTCATTATCGTATTTTTTAACGTGTTCATGCTATTGGTTCTGCCATACAAGTTCCTCGTGACTGAACCGGATCATTCTGCTCCTTTATTGGTGTCTTATTTTATCGTAAGTTTTTTGTTGTAATTATTTTAGTGCGTGATAGTATATAAAAACGTTTATTGTAGAGCAGTGTAAGAAAATATAACAATAGTAATTAACAAAATATATTTCTTTATATAAATAAATTATGAAAAAATCCTACAATTTTAAAAAAACTAAATTAGATAATTTCAAAAGTATATGAATTATTAGAAATTTATATTACTTCTAACTTTTCTTTTTTCCATAAAATTATATATATAAGGGACTACTTCCATTCCTTCCATGCGCAAATTTATTTTGGTGGGCCGGGTTTGAGGTACTCCGCCTGTTTATTTTCGGACGTTGCATTTTAAGCATTGCACCACCAATCAGATTGCCGAGAGAATCATGTACATGCCGTCCTTTGGCTTTTGCTTTGTAGTGGGCCACTTTATTTCTCAAGCTCTTTTTGCTTATGTAAGTTGCTTTTATTTACTCTTCGTCTCTTCTTTCTTATTGAACGTTTTTATAAAAATAGGCTAATCCCGAATCGCCTAAGAAGTCTTCACAGAAACGCAATAAAAAGGCGTTATTCTCCGCTTACGCCGCCGTGGCTTGTCTGCTGCTGGTCTTGGCAGGGAGAACCATCCGCAGGAACATGGACTGGGCAAACTGTCCAACCTATCCTTTGACTCTTTCTACTTCATTGCTTACCAATAAACTTTCTTCTAGCGTTAACCTTGTGGGAGTCTGCGATAAAAGTATACCCCAACAATACCAAAGCTCACTATAATTATGCTAACGAGCTTATCCTATTGGGTTCGTATATAGTGTTTATGTTTTTTGGTTATTATATATTAAGTTCGGTGTTTACATAACTTTTTAGGCGATCATGCTTCACGAGAGAAAGCGCTGGAGCACTATAATAAGTGTTTTTCTGTGCGATATGATGGATTCTACACTATGAACTATGGAAAGGCGCTTCTTTTAATGGGTTTTCTTTATAATCATTATTATTATTCTTTTGATTATTGACGTTCTTATATAAACTTTTAATGCTATTAATTAATATATTGATGTTATTAATATTCTACTGAAGGGCACGTAAAAGAAGCAGAAGAAATATTTTGGCGCGGTATTTTTAGCCTTTTAACTTTTTTAAAAAAAGTTTTGAATAGACTATAAATAGGCATAAACGAACCACTTCGCGCACTCGACGGCACGCCAGTTCATCAAGATTATCTCTACAACGCTCTGGGAGAGTTGTACATAGCCCAGCAGAAGTGGGAAAAGGTGTGGCGTCCTGTTAATTATTATTATTATTATTATTATTATTATTATTATTATTATTATTATTATTATTATTATTATTATTATTATTATTATTATTATTATTTAGGCAAGAGAATGTTTTAAAGGAGCAGCTTTATATCTTATGTCCCCTTATAAGCTACCTGAAAATTTTCTTTTAACCCTGAATCCAACTTTTAAGAATGTTAAATAAATTATTTTATTACTATAGTTATTATTATTATTATTATTATTATTATTATTATTATTATTATTATTATTAAATGTTATAACTATTATTATTATATATACAGCTCCGCCTTTACACGATAGTCAATGAAAATACCACCAATTTCAAATCGAAACTTTTAAAAATTGACGAATGTCATCGCATTTTATATATATATATATATATAAAATAATGTATTTTTGAACTCATACCTTTTGTAGTGCTCAGTAATAACTATCCTGAAAGAGAGTTAAGCGAAGGGCAGTTAATGTTTAGAAACCATAATGTTTCCAACGCACTCAACTGGTTATTTATTTTATTTATTTATGTATTTATTATTATTATTACTATTAATCATTATATGTATATTTGATCATAACCTAAACTTTTAATTTTTTTCTTTCTTTTAGCAAATTTACTTATCATAAGTTTTTATATGTATACTTTAGGTACGCTGACGCACTTTTAAAGTATCCAGGACATAAAATTTTAATGTTTGAAACTGCTATACTTTTTTATATAAATAAAAAGTTTGACGATGCACTGTATCTGCTCTGCAACTTTATTAAACTTGAGAAATTTGTATTTTTTTCTGGTGTTAATAATAATTATTAGTTTTGAATTATAAACTGCAGTATAGAATATATATAATTTTCATTTCTAATAATTAATAATTACTTAAGTACTATAAATATTAATATTTAATTACTTTTTATTTTTGCTTTGTCAAGCCTTAATATAAAAATAACTCACTTTTTTATAAATAAAAAGTGTATAAAAAAGCCAAGTAACTTTAAATATTAATTTTGTAAAGTAAACGCACATAGAGAGTTTGTCTATTAAAAAAATATTCACAAATCACCTTAACCTACACTTTTTTTTCGCAGCACTCTGATGCTTACAGCCTTATGGGCTCAATGCTTCAGGAACAAAAGAGAACCACAGATGCGCTCGTCATGGCAAACTTATTAAATAACCTTAAAGGTTTTTGTATTTTTTTAAAATATTAAAGTAAAATATCTTTCATTTTATATATAAAAAATTATTTTTGTTTATTATTATAGTAAAGTTAACCGTAAGTAAAATATCCGTAATGCATACTTTTTAGAATAAAAAGAAAAGTTACGTCAGGAGTTATAAAGTTTAATAATATATTTATTAACTCAAAATTATGTAAACTGAAATAAATCTTTAACAGAATTTAGTATAGAAGGTACTATTTATTTTTTGCTTAAATAAGTTACCTGAGCGCTTTAAGTTGTCTAAATTCTTTGTGCTGATAATATGTTACAACTAATTAATTCCAGCTAAAAGCTTAGTTTGGTACAAGTTCGGCTATTTAGTAATCAGCTATAAAGGAAGCGCTGGGATTTTACTAATATAAATTGTATATTCAATAATAATATTTTTCTTTTTAGATTTTATGCATATAACTCTAATATTCTTTTAAATTATCGTAAGTATCTTAATTAATGAAAGAAAAAACGAAATAACTTATATACTTGATATTCACTAAAAATACGTTCATATATTTTGCTTCCTTCCGGACCAATAATGTTTGTCTTGAAAACTTTAATAAATTAAAGAAGTGTTGAACTTGTTTTTATGCCCCAACTTTTTTTTTTCCCGCCTTTACCGCTTTAAAAAGTGATTCTATAATGACTCTCGTGCTATGAACGTGTTACTATTTAGTGGAGAGTTCAGTTTTATGTAGTTAATTTTTTCAATGAAAATTTAGATTGTGTTGCACATTCTACTGGGAAGTATTTATAACTTAGGCGATTACGAATACTATTTTACATAATTGTTTATAAAAAATCTACAAAATTTTATTATTTTATTTAAAGAATTTTTTTTTCCACTTTATAGATTACGAGAAAAATATCGCTATTTTGGAAGCAGCTCGACTTGAGGCTAACCGGCATTAAATTAAAAGTTTTTTTTTTAAATAAACATTATATAAGCAAACAGGTTTTAAAAAGCTAATTATTTATTCTATTAAAGTTCACTATCCAAATCCAGTTCTTAGAAACACTTTATTTAATTATTAACTATGGTAGTTGTAGGTGTCCTCTAAGTAAAGTTGGTTGATCAAACTTTTTTTATACTAAAAAAATTACTTTCAAAATAAATTTATTCATAAAAAATTAAATTTAGAGGATTGCCGTAAAAAATTTTACTATCCACTTATATTGGTTATGGTATCGGCCAGAAAAGTCTAAACGTCCACACAATTTTTTTTTAATGATATTACTGCTTTGGAAATTACTTTAATTTAAAACTTTTATACTAATTGATAAAGGCGAACTAATTAGTGTAGCCCATGTCAAAATTCTTTATCACAGCTATATTAGTACTTTTTGTATAAGATTTATAAATAGTACTCGCCAGCTAGATAAAATCTTGATATAATAAAATATTGAGTAGTACTTTCATTAATTATTTTTTAGTAAACAAATAATAATTTACAGTTATGAAAATTTTATATTTGTTTAGTAAGTTAAAAGCAACAACGCTCTGAAAGAAAATCTTTTCGGTGTAAAAGTTAATATTATAATATTAATTACAAAAAAATTTAAAGTTATTAAATTTAGTAAATCTTTTTATAAAGAAAAATGCTATATTCCGGGTTAAAATTGTAATTTTTAAAATTAATAACTTTGTTAAAATGTATATAACGTAAGTTTATTTTTTATATCATCTTTTATACTTTTTAAACTTGTCATTAAGTTAAAGTACTCTTCAAATTTATAGTTTTATAGTAAACATTAGCAATTAAAATAAAGAAACTGTTAACTTCAAAAGAGCCAATTAAATTCGGTAGTACGCTCATACCAAGTAGTGTTGCCGTGATAATTATTTGGGAGCCACACAATTTTTGCTGGGTAAATAAATCCGCAAAGATATAAATTAATTTATCTATATCTGAAGAATTTAAAGTTATATTTCTAATACTTGTAAAGCTTGTACAATGAAAGCCCTTTATAAGTGATAAAAAGCTAAATTTCTTTAGAAAACAAGAAAGCTAAATAAAATTTAAATTAATTTATTTTTTGAGTATTCTTTAGGACCATACAAGTTCTGCTCGGTAAGTAAATCTGCCACAATGTAAATATTTTATCTGTTATTGTAGATTTACATGCATGCTTTAAATACTTGAAAAGAATAAAGTCGTCCGTGCAAACCGATTTGAACTGTACTGTAAAGGTATTCCTTGTCGATCCGGGTAAAGCCATAAAACGCTTCATCATCTGAAGTAAAGATTACCTTATAGCTGTTTTTATATAAACGTTAGTTAATGATCTTGCGTTGCCAAAGAAGTATATTCGTTTTTAATCGTTATTAATATTTCGTGTGTTACTAAAAACGTTAAGTTACGCACGTTCCAGAATACTCCAGCCCAATACGGTAATTTTCAAAACTTTTGTAAGGATGAAAATTGAAAATAAAAACAAGTTGGGCCCGCTCAAATACTGTTACGAAGTAATATTATAATTAAGAAAACGTTATAATCTGAGGAAGTACAAAGTAAACTTGACGTAAAAAGAATTGCTTAAAAAATACAACAGCATCGAATATTAAGCAACAATGCATATGAATATATAAGTTTAGTTACTAATAATAAACACAGCCCCTCACACTCTGTAGGCCCCAACTTACCAATAACTTTATCGTCCTCGTGGGCTAGACTAACGTAAGCTTGAGGAGAGAGAAGCCAAGGATGGTTGACTTCCAAATGGTGCATAGCAATATCAAAGTTGTTGAGGTCTTAATAGTATTATAAAGTAACATTACTACTACTTAAAAACTTAAAAAAGTATCTATTTAATATTTGTTATACATACAAAGTTTATTTTATTCGTTAAGTAACCACTTGGATAATCGCAAAAATTGCTATAAAATTGATCACTAACATTGATATAACAAGCAATTGTCGAATAAGAGATTCCACTGGCGTCTAGCGTAGTGGAAGCTTTCATTATTTCCGACTCTTGGAAAATCTAACCACTCTGGGTGTCCCCATTCATTCCCAATAAAATTTAAATAAGCTTCTCCTTAAAAAAGAGATTTAAAAAACTATTATATTTACAAAAAAAAAAGTTCCGAGTAAATTTATTTACTACCTGCAAGTGTGTAAGTTAAAAATCTGATCATTTTGTGCAAAGCGATGCCCCGATCTATAATTAGTGACCGCTTGCAAAATTTTGACATGTTAGTATACCTTTTGCAAGAAAGAAATAGTTGATAATGGCGAGATACAATTTATAAGATCGAAAGAACTTGATTTTTTTTATAACTTAAAACAAGATAAATCTACTGTATTATTTCGTTCTCATAATTTGTTTTAATAAATTTTAAGTTAAAGATAAAAGAGTCTTTTGTTAAAAGACTATAATTAGCACAAAAAATTCCAAAAGTACAAACAAAAAAGAATTTTCTTATTATAATTAGTAGTTTTATATATATTTAATTACTATTTTAAAATAATCTATAACTACTTATTATGATTTCTTAAAAGTAAACTTTTTATTTTTTACATTTCTTTATCCATTAGCCAGAAGGCCAATGTTTTGTCTCCTACTAGCGCCTGGTCGTGACTTTCGCAATAACAAACTGTTTTTTCTTTATAACGGCGATTAGTCAATGTGTGCACCTACAGAATAAATACTCTTTTTTTTGGAGGAAAGTAAAATAATTGACGCTCACAATGTTTCCCATATTCCAATCTTCATCTTTGTTTTCTTTAAGCAGTTGGATCCACTTGTCTGGGACAGCCATGGCCATACGATAATCAAACCCCAATCCCCCTTCCTCCACCGGTCTGCAAAGAGCGGGTATCCCTGAAACATCCTCTGCAATAGTGATAACCTTAACGAAATCCAAAATTAGCCTACACTTATCCCTACTACTAAAAAAACTATATAAATTTATACTAGTGGATAAACTTCATGAAGCATTGCGTTAGCTAACATCAGGTATACCACCGCCTCTTCATCGACAGACTCGCCAAAATACTCATGATAATCACCACTAAAGCTGTACCCCAAAAGTACCGCGTGGAGTTAAATAAATTAATATATAAGCGGTGGACATGGACTAGGTTGCGCTTTAACACTAGCCTAGATCTACGGTACAGCGGTGCGCTACCACCCTGTTGGGAGCTCGTGAGAAGTTTGTCTTTTATTTTTTGGCATTCTTGAGTGAAGTAAATACTTTTAATGAAAAAAATTAAAAAAAAAAAAACCCAAATCCAATGCCATGATGCTTATAAAGCATAGAAGTTACACCGTCAAATCTGAAACCATCAAACTATTTTCAAACAATTAAACATAACAAATGGGAAAATAAATGAGCCTTCTCTTGATAATTACCATAAACTCATCCATCCACCATCTTAAGTTAGAGAGAAGAAACCTTAGAACTTCCCAGTGGCCGTAGTTAAAAAGGCGACTGTCCCATAAAGAATGAACTCCCTTCGGGCCTAGAGTTATTAATTAGAGTTCGCTGCTGGCCGAAATTAGCGTAGATCTTTTATGTGGTTGGAAAAAAAAGAAGTCTCCCCTTTTTTAGCAGAGGAGTATAGTATTATAGAGAAGTTTAAATTATTTTGAAAAAATTGTGCACCGCCTAATTTAACATTCTACAAAAATTTGATTTGACAGGTTTCTTATAAAATCCACAAAAAATATTCCTCGTGCTTCGTTTGTATAAAGAAAAATTTTTTCTCTTACTCTATTTCCTCTAGACACTTTCTTGAATATTGAATTGCTAACGAACTTTTATAATCAATGCTCTTTTAAAATATATTGAAAACCTTTAATAATTTAACGTTTAAGAAATTTATTTCCTACCATTTTATAATTATTTATTTTTATTTCTGAACAATTTTAACTTCCACCATCATATACAATTTCAATATAAGCTTTGTTATTACTACTAAATTTAAGTAAAATGCTAATCATATTAATATTAAACTTATCGTTTCTAAAAAATTTCATTTTCTATTTTTATAACTTTATTGGTGTTATATGTTTTATGTTTCTAAATACTAAAAGTTCATATAAAAATTGCTCATCCGAATTGTGTAGACAAAAAAATCTTTATATTCTTTATAACTAAAGGCGCCGGGAAATATTATATTAGTGTGGAGTGGATTATATACTTTTGTATAATTTACTTAAAAAACTCGCATCAAAAACAACGCTGATTTTAAAATTTACTTTAATAAAATTAATACTTTATTAAAAATTTTAATAAATTTGTGAAATACGTATTTCTCTAAATTGTAATTTCTTTAAGCGTTTAAGATTTTTTAACTTAAAAAGTATTCTTAATCAATCCTTCACTATGTAGTTTAAATTTTTTTTATAATTACTTTAACAAGTGCGAATTTGTAAAATAGATTTTTAAAGAGTTTCTGATTAAAATAATAAGCTGAATTGCAGATAATAGAATTTGTAATGTTTTCTTTAACAGTTGTCAAAGGATCTAAATTCATATAGCTCTACGTAGGAGCGTAACTAAGGAAAAATGCTGAACAGCTTAAATTTTAAAATAAAATTAAAAAATTTGTTAATTTATAATAATATAACGCTTAAAATACGTTAACTTTTGTAAATCACCCAAAAATTACACTTTTAAGCACTTTCAGTTTTTTTCTCATTAAAAATGGAAAATTTACTATAATTTTATATGTTAAATAATAAAAGCATTTAAAATATGTAAAATAATGAAAATTTACAATTAAAAATAGTTAAGAATATCTGAATAATAAAATTTAAAATTTCATTGAAACTACAAAAGAATAAAATATATAATAAATTGTAATGCGTATAAAAATAACCTTCATGGAAATAACAATAATCACTTCCATCAAACATATTCAGCCCATCTTCGACATTCTTGGAGGCATGGCTGTGCACCTGCAAGCATTATTACTTATTATTAATATAATTAACTTTTTCTTTATTTTTATTATACTAAAAGCAAAAAAAAAAAAAATTAAAACCAAATCCAAAAGTACAATAATTCCATTTTCATGAGCGGTATCCTTTAAAAAAATAATATTTGCGTAAATAAATGAGATAGAATTTTATTAACAATTAGTTTTTTTAAATCTTCAGGAGTTCCAAAGCGAGAAGAAGGAGCAAAGAAATTTGTGACTTGGTAACCAAAAGAACCTTTTTTAGAAAAAATTAAATACAAAAATATATTTGTGCAAAGACGTTAATTGTAAAATTAGAATTTATAATTTATCAAACAGCAAAAAAATTTTAAAGTTTGTTAAGTAAAAGATTTTTTAATAAAGGTTTTAATAATTTAGAAATTTAAAAACACCATAATAGGCATGCTCCAAGATGGCCATAAGTTGGATTGCATTGTAGCCATTCTTCTTTATATGCGGTACAATGTAATCAGTAAAGTACTCGTAGCTATTACAAATAAACTTATTTATTTAAAACGTAAATTCTATAACTATAAAAAAAGTTGCTGAGTACAAATTGGTAATCAGTAAAGTACTCGTAGCTATTACAAATAAACTTATGTATTTAAAAAGTAAATTCTATAATTATAAAAAAAAGTTTCTGAGTATAAATTGGTAATACTGTATATTTATAACCGGAAATATTTTAAAAAAAAAGTTTTCCTGAAAGTTTCTAATGGTTTTAAGTTGGCTTTAAGCTTATTTCAAAACCAAAAAGCTTAAGCTCGAACACCGCAATTATAGTATTAACAAATATAAAGAGCTGGTTTCATTTTTTTATTTTATGTTGAAACTTGTAAATAAAGGAAAAGCAAAATATATAAAATAATTCAGCGACTAAGGAAAAGAGGAACGAGCTTGAATAATGAGAAAACTTCGCTTACGTAGCAATGCGTGGCTCTGGAGAGCAAATACCAACATGAGCTTCATAAATTCGAAGTCCTCCAGTAATAGTCGGCCGTGCATTTTTGAACTGGTACGCATTAGGAGGATCGTAGTACACACCTAGTTTATACTTTTTTTTTTAAATGTTTTCTTTATTGCTTTAAGTTTCAGTTGCTTAAAAAATAAAGTTTAAATGGAATGCTCTATTTTTATATGAAAGCTAATATATGAAATGCAGTGTTAATATAGGAATAAAAATTAAATAGACCAGCATACTAAATGCATTTAAAAATAAAATTATATATAATGCTTTATTTTTATTTGTAAAAAATAATTATACTCTGATTATAGATAGCATGCTAAATATATTAAAAAAATAAAAGTTACTATATAACACTCTCTTTACGATTGTAAAAATTATATGTTAATATGATTACTAATATTGGTAGAAAATAAATCAATAGATCAGCATGCTAAATGTATTAAAAAAAATAAAAGTTATATAATATACTTTATTTTTAAAAAGTAGTTGTAAGACTTGATGGTCATGCTTAAATTATTTAAAAAATAAGTTTTAAATAATGCTCTATATTTAATTGGAAAAATGAAGTATATGCGAGTATTAATATATTGGACGAATAATTAGTCACTAGATCAGCATGCTATATTTGGAAGTGTCACCAGAAAAAATGGTTTCGTTTCTGTTTTGCCTTGCATATCTTATCCATGCTGGAATGCGATATTTCCAGTCACCACTTGTACTTTGAAAAATAAATTTAACATTGGATAAATGCAAAGGGCCCTGTAAGAGTAGTTAAGTAATAAGTAAAAATAAATTTGGCTTTATATGAATTTCATTTACAGTGTCTTTTGATATTGTAACCTCCCAAACCCCATATTCGTTTGATTGCATTGGATTTGCTTCACGATCCCAATTATCTTTGATAAAAACCTTTACACCGCCGGATTTAAAATTTATATTAAATACTTACTAAAGTCTCCCACCAGACTAGCTTTTTTGGCGCAAGGAGCCCATTCTCGATAGGTTATAAAATTTCCGCACCTAAAAGTTCAAGTCAAAAATAATTACCCTAAATGATATGGAGTTTTTGAAAATAACTTTCTAAAACCGAATTTCTTATAGCCCATAGAGAAGCTACCTAGAGAACCTTCAATGAGTTCAATATTTTTCCGTATTAACCAATACTTTGCATAACTACAGTAGAGTGCAAATTAAGTGTGTTAAGAAATTATAAAAATTATAAACTTACTTGGAACAAATGTAATCGCTAAACGGAGTGAGGAATGGATCTAAAGCTAGAAGGTTTTTAAATTTAGGAGGTTCTGGTACATTAACCTCACTCATTGAATAATCACTATACTGCCAGGGTAAGGAGATCAGTTAAATATATTATTGGTAACTGAATTAAGAAATCTGCTCTTTTGGTAAAATGAAGATATAATAAAAAATATAAAACTAATTCTAGTTCACTAGTTTATTAAATAAATACAATATATAAACCAAATTTTACAGTAATAAAATTTTAAAATTATTTCTTGGGTAGCGAGTGCGTTCGTTGCCTCGCCTGCTTTTTGAGTAAATATCTTATAAACGGTATTTGTAGGGAATTACTCTTAAGCGGTTAAAATTAAAAAAAAGCCCCCGAAAGCTTTCTATAGACCTAATTATCCCATTTTAGTGTTAACTTTTTGTAAGTTGCTAGTAAAATGCAATATGTAATACTTGGCAGAAAATTGGCAAAAATAAAAAATTACAGTGGTCTCCAGGAAGAATATAAAGGAAAAAAATAAAGCTAAGGCTCGTAAACATTGTAGACAGTCAAATAACAAGTTCGTTTCTTAGCTTATATTTTTAAAGATATTTTTTTTTTGGCTTTTAATGAAGAACCTTGTTAACTAATCAATTAACGTTATGCTATACCCTTCAGCGTTTACGCATTAAATTTTAAAAAAGTTATCAAAACAAACTATTTTTAAAATTTTTGAATCTATTGGAAACTACTAAGATTCTAATTAGACGGTTAAACACAAACCTAGTAAAATGTTTAATAAGTTGAATAGTACAATAAAAATTAAAGTAAAGAAAGTACGCAAATACATATAAACAGCGACTCACAATATCTTTCTAAAAATGGTTTTTTGGGTTCCACCTCTATAACATTTACGGAAGTTCCTTATATTACTGCTGTTTTAAGATCAATCCATTAAAAAATATATATTAGCGATATTTGATATTAACTTAACAAAGTCACTTAATAAAAAGTATAAAAATTGCTTTTTTTTTCAAAGTTTTGTGTCTATTTTTAATTAAGCAAAGAATAAACCTAAAAGTATTTTTACTGTATAATATTAATGTGTCAAATGTAAACTGTTCAAAAGTTTTTTTTACAACTGAAATTGTACACCAGTTTAATTGTTTACCAAAAAAACAAACTCAGACTTCTTGTATAGTAGTTAAGTCATCTAAAACTTTATATAATTTAATTTATAATAAGATAATTTGTATAAATATTCATTTTTGAATGCAGTATAATTTTAGTTTATTAGTTATTGTTCAAATCTCTTATTAGATTCACTATGAAAAATTAAAAAAGATTACTTTTTTATAAAAAGCTAACTTGTGCCGCCAGTGCGCCGTAAAATTATAAATAACAATCTATTATTATATTTTTAATGCTAAGGAAGCTATACCATACTTTCTAGTAAAAATAGTATATAGCTAACACAACTTTAAAAAAACACTATTTCATTTAAGTCGGGCTAGAAGAAAAGTTAACCAAAAAAAAAATTAAATAAAATGCTGAGAAAAAGCTCCATTAAATTATTTACTGGAGACGCTTTAACAGATAGTAAAGGTAACGTTATTTTTATGAAAATACGGTGTTATCTTTTAAACCTTAAAGGAAAAAATTATTTTATCGCTATATTACAGACAAATAACAAGATCAGGAGAGTACAAAACAGAACAACGCAGAGCGAAAATAAAAAGAGGGCATTACCTATATTAAAAGAGGAGTCTCAACAAAACTTAAAGATTGAGACAAAGCAAAATTGGCTTACAACTTCTAAATTTGGGCTAATGAGCTAGTTATTAATTAATTTATATGATAGTTGCTTAAAAACTTATCTTACTAACCTTAGCTATAAATCCGAGTTAATGCTCTTTCGACTAGTAAACTCATAACTAATAGATCTTTTTATTAGTCTTGGAAACTATCTATCAATGTCTATTAGCCCCGGGCCTAAGATCTGTAACACTCGCAGTTACTAGGAATAAGAATTAAAACAAAACGTTCATGGCTCTTGTGCTGAAGAGCTTCGGGTTAGTACCGAAAGTAAATGCAAGTTTTAAGGGCACATCATCACAACCCTTACACTACCTAATAATACCTTGACGGTTATGAAAAACGAAGAATTCAATTAAAGGTATAACGTAGCGGATCAAAGTCCGTCATGGAAGCTCTAGTGCAGGTAAGCACTAAGGCAAGGTTAAAATGTATAAAGAAGGAATGTTAAGTAAAGTTAAGAATTTAGATCAAGGTGTTCATTACTTGCTACGCTGCCATATCAACGAAAATGATATTTGGCACCATCATGTTAAAAGAGCTTTTTGGTAAAAATGCAATTTTAACGCAAGCGAGGAAGAAAATGGGATATAGCGGTGCTTAGTAGTAAAAAGAGGTGAATATTAGTAGAATATTTGCTTTTTACGACAATTTAAAAATTGTAGCTAACGACAAACTTGTTTTTACTTAAAAGTATAAAACTTTGTTTCACCATATATTTAGTGGTAAAGTGATTATATAAAGAAATACAGGGATAATATATTAACCTATAAAATTGGAGCTGACATGTTCTTAAAAGCAAGATTTCGATTTTGTTACACGTCATCTTTTAGGGGTTCTAAAATGGTCAGAGAAGAATAAAAAATACATTCTCTACGAAACCCAAGTGAATCTGTTTTAGGGAAGAGTAAATCTTTTATTTACAACACTTAGTAAGCAAGCGAAGATTTATTAACCAAGTTTCGTGAACTTGGCTGATCCCGCTAAGGTTCCCTAAATATAATTAAAAACCAATAAAATCTTTATTCTTGTCGCAGTAATTTTTTTTATTCTTTTAGTCTATTAATTCTTGATGCAATAACGGATTTCAGCGTAGATTTTTGTGTTGTTTTGATAGCATGGGAAATAAAAGAATAAAGTTTTCGTGTACTCTTCCCTAACTATTAAACCCTTCTTCATCAACTTCGGGTGCGCTTGTTTCGTTAGCACGCAGAAGTCGTTAAATATTTACCGAAATAATATAAAAATATATCTTGAACAATTTAAAACACTGTATCGTCTTTGATAAGTATCAGTTTTTATTGTGTTACCTTGTTTTTTGTTTATATGTTCTTGTTCTCTAGCTTTTAAAACCTTTTTGATTGTTTTATTGTTACTTTTAATTCTCTGTTATCTTCATAGAATATATTAAGGTAAGCGAACGGATAACTTAACTTTACTATCTTTACATATATATAAGATTAATACCAAAGTTGTAATTCCCTGATGCATGCTGTGAAGCCATCTTTCATATTTTATTATAAATTATTACTAATTTTTCCCGCAACACCTTTGTTCATATTAAAAAAAAATAAGATAAAAGAAAGAGTTTAATTAACGTTAAATAATTTACGGAACTTTTTGATATTTCACATTTTCACAAATATTGTTCCCAGCACTTTGAATTAACGATTACAATGATATTTCCTTGATACTAATTCATACAATCTTTTTAAAAACCATTTTTTAAAATAATTTTACTCTTACCAAGTCTGTTTGGCTAGGAAAAGTCATATGTTTAAAGTTTTTTTAAGTTTTTTTTACTTTTTTTTAATAATTTTTAGTTATAGACTGTAATACAATGGGCAATGATTACGGTAACTAATCAACACAGTTGAAACTAAACGGTAAAGCGCAACAAAAAAGAAAAAAATTGCTCTTTGTTTATATTGATCCATTACTGTTCTAAACCCCCACTTCGCGCAGTCCTTACGATATAATTATAGCGCTTTAGTAAAATATAATAAAAGGAAGGTAGGAGTAGAAACTCTTTATTGAATTTCTTCGCACTACACTCAAAAGATTGTAATCTCTTAAGCAAGTACTTTTAAAACCAAGCCGGTTATAAAGTCTTATAAAGATAAAAAGCGCAAAAATTTGTGATCGATTAGCAAAGTATAGAGGAAACTAATGTTAAATAGAAGAAACCACCGTTAAGCAAGGTAGCAAAGAACGTAGAACTAGATCATAGGAAAAAGGAAACTAAAGAGGCCAGTAAGGATACTAAGATTGTAGGATTAGAATTAAGAAGACCGCAGAACAATAACTGAGAACAAAAGGACTTAGGATAAATGAATATAGCGCTTTATTACGAAGAATATAGCAATATCCGTTCCAAATATGAAAAAGACGCTTAATTTGTATACCTGCAAGAGAAGAAGGGAAAATAAGTAGTTGCATGCTCATTACAACTACAATATTAAAACCCTCGAATTATAATTTTAGGATAAACGAATTAATTTAATAAGGCATTAGAGAATGCTGATACGAGACTGTCGCCATAACAAGAGCGGAGCTAATGCACAACTATATCAAAGCTGTGCAAGGGCAAAAATAAAATTATAGAAAAGGCCATAGAAAGAAACAGAACTTAGAAATTAGATGTAGAAGCAAAACTAACTTTATAAAAAAATATACGATAGGCGTTTTTATTGAAAAAGAGTTAATATCCAAAGAAAATGATGATAGGGGCGCATACTAGATTATAGCAGTACCAGCCGTGACTTATACTTAAAGTAACTTAAAAATCTATTTAGCAAGCTATACCCTAAAAAGAGTTAATGAAAATGAAAGTATTATAATCATAAAAATATCTTTAAAAAATAAGGGAGTTAATATATCTTACTGTGCAGTACTATTTTAAAAATCTATATATATTTTTACCTCCAGCTAAAAATAAGTTATTATATTTCTTGCGTCATTGATTTTATCTTACGGAATCTTAATTCTGGACTTTATCTTAACTGAATAAATATTTTTATTAATTAAACTTAGATGAACTAAGATCAAGGGAAAATTCTAGAATTCCTTTCTTTCTCTTTTTTTTTAAAATTTTTTACATTGTAGTTTATTCTTTATTCTAACCTTTTATCTTAAATTATATAATTTTTCTTATTTGTTCCATTTATTTTAATTTCTTTTTTCTAATTTTAAATGCTAATACTACCTATGTTAGCTTAATTGTATGGTACCGAATTACATATTCCACGGCTTTTTTAATTGCTTAAGTTTGTCAAGAAACGCACACTTAAGCTGACTTTTCGGGTGCAGGGTGAAGAAAATTAATGTTGTTTTCTCTACAGTGTTCATTTTAATAGTTAGTAAATGCTATACTCTAACCTTTGGAAATGTTATTATTTTTAAAACTTTTTAACTTTAGTACTATAGACCAAGCAATGGATACTCCAACTCACGCCCCACAGCCCTATAGACTAGAGCCTTCAAAACTACAAACAAACGCCATAGTAAGCACAATGCGAAAGCACGCTTATTTTTGTTAAAAAAAATATTGGTAAACTAGTATAAATATAATAATGTTCGGGAACAATCAGGCCTTTAGTAATATGGTAGCACTGCAGATTATGTTGTCCTAAATAAAATGAGGCTTGGCATGATATCTACCATGCAGCTAACGTTTTGCTCATGAAAGCACAACTTTTTCATTTAAAAAACTGCCATTTACGGTATGACAAAAGCTCATTGTGTGGTTGTAGTTTTATAGGTTAAAGTTTTTTGCAATTTTAACAAGGTTGAGCCCTAGTAGAACACGGATAAATGCGAATCCAATGTGAAAACCAATGACATTATTTATAAACCGTGTTATGAAACGTAGCGCAAAAAACCATAAAATAACAAATTTATGGTAACAAGGGATCATATCAGCGCTTTCCAATGCCTTACTAAATTAATTCGTTTATCCTAAAATTATAATTCGAGGGTTTTAATATTGTAGTTGTAATGAGCATGCAACTACTTATTTTCCCTTCTTCTCTTGCAGGTATACAAATTAAGCGTCTTTTTCATATTTGGAACGGATATTGCTATATTCTTCGTAATAAAGCGCTATATTCATTTATCCTAAGTCCTTTTGTTCTCAGTTATTGTTCTGCGGTCTTCTTAATTCTATTTCCACAATCTTAGTATCCTTACTGGCCTCTTTAGTTTCCTTTTTCCTATGATCTAGTTCTACGTTCTTTGCTACCTTGCTTAACGGTGGTTTCTTCTGTTTAATTAATGACTCCTGTTGATGAAAAGATCCCAGTTCTTAAGTTTTAACTTAAATAACCATTTTTAGGCCATATTATGATTATTAAATATATCATTGTCTAGTGGTTAAGGAAGTAACGAAGGTTCACGAAAAATAAACTGGCGGTCGTGTTAATTTTAGAGTGCTTCTTTTGTTTTAGTAACATCTGTACATTTATATATATATATATAGATACATTTTTTTACAGTTAATTTTAAGGTGCTTAAAGGTTTAGATACCTAAAAAGTTCCCTCTATAATTTACTAATTGATCACACATTTATGCGCTTTTTATCTTTATAGGACTTTTAAACCGGCTTGATTATAACAACTATGGTTGAAAGATCATAATTATGTTAACCAATAATGTTCAAGGTAAATAATTTACTTTTACTTTATTTTTGTCGGTAAAATATAATTTAACACATAGGTGTTCACCTTTTGACGCTTATACCGTAAGAGAATTTTACGATCGCCAAATTCGTAGGTGGTAAGAAGCAGAAGCATAGAACCTTAACTTGAAAGTTATATTGAGAAAGCATAACTTTATTAATATTAATTATAAAAGGAAAAGGGTTTATAAAAACGATAAGTACGCGTGTACCATAGAAACAATTGAAGGAGTTGTAACCTGTAAAAAGATCCGGAAAAAATTAGTAATTACTTAAGATTGTTAAATAAAATGATAATAAAAGGTAAAGAAAGATTTAAAAGAAAAAATAATAGCAATAATAAAATATTTAAATAACAAAAAAAGAAACAAAAGCAAATAATATAAAAAATTTAGATATGAAAAGCACGTGCAAAAATGAAATTTGCATAAAGGTATAATATTTAAGTATTTATCAAAATCCAAATTAGGGATGAAAAGTATAAGATACCCCAGACTTGGAGACTTGGATGACTATTTTTTAAAGTTGTCTATAATAACGTGTACGTTACGATAATAAAAAATGTTTTTCCTAAAAATGGAAGCACCTATTTAAAAAAAAAAAAAAACATAATATAATAAACTGAAAAAAAAATTAAAAATAATAATACCTTTACCCTCCAGGAAACTATCGAAGGTTTAACTGGATAATCTCAAACAAGGGCACAATTTTTTAATATCCCTCGTGGAATATAATTGAAAAAAAGTGAAGATAGGTAAAGATCATAAGCAGCGCTTAGGATGTTGGCAGAAAGAGCTTCAACTGACCCGTCTTGAAACACGGACCAAGGAGTCTAACGTATACGCGAGTCTTTGAGTGGCAAACTCGAGGGCGCAATGAAAGTGAACCCGCATTTTCTTTTTATTATTATTATTATTATTATTATTATTTTTTTAAAAAAGATAATAAAAAGTAATGAAAATGAAAGGTGAGAATGGGTAAGGTGGGGGGAGGGGAAGGAGATATACTTTTTTTTTTATCTCCCTCCTTTTCCACCCCCACTCTTTCCCCTGCATCATCGACCGATCCGGAATGGGGAAGAAAGGGAGGCAGCGAAAAAATAATTATTTTTTTTTTTTATTATTCCTTTATTTGATTAGACTTTTTTTAAACTTTGGCCTTAGTTTTTTATAACTGCTTTACTTGCTACTATTATTGACTTTATCAACAAGTTAATCACCCGATTTTAATTTTTTTTATTTTTATTGCCACTATTACTGTTAGAACTTTTTCATACTAATTGTATTTTGTCACCATTTCTTAATTTTTTTTTTTTTGAATGTTGTTTAAAATGCCTCCATACTCCTTGTGTTACCAATTATATTTCTGTTCTATAGATCTCTGCGTGTTTATTATTACAATTTTTTAGAGTGGTATATTATATATTCTTTGGTTCCTTTACCTTTCTGCAACATGGTCGTATAATTTTTTTTTTTTTTTCTTTTTTCTTTTTTAATAACGCCACGGTTACTACTTGCTTGTAATAAAAATATTTTAACTGCTCAATCTTTAAGAAATTGATTTATTTTATATAAGAGAGCATCCTTTTTTTGTTAGAAAGTATAGTTTTTTATTTCTTTATTTTTTATTTTATATTTAATTTTTTTTAAAGTGACATATTAAGGTTGGAATATCTTTTTTAAAAGACAAGAAGATCAGTGATAAAGACTGTTTATATTTTCTATATAAGACTTACTACGTTAGTGTGTGCTTATGCCCTGGGCCTACAGAGAATCCCGCAGCCTGTAGCTTCACTATCGATTTCCTTTCCTTTACCTTTTTTTTTTTTTTTTCCTGAAGGGTGCTGTAATTTTGTTATTTTTCACCCAGGGACAACGTTGCAGCAAACGTGCCGTGAATTAGAAGGCTAATATGGGATAATTAGGCCTGTAGAAAGCTTTCGGGGGCTTTTTTAATTTTGACCAATTAGGAGAAATTTTTTGAAAATAATTGAAGAGGGCCGTGAAGTAGCGAAATTTTTTGGCAGTGTACTCTATGAGGGGTAAAAGGAGTGTAGACAAAAAAAAAATTAATTTTTTTTTTTTTTTTTTTTTTTCTGCCGTGTTCTTGCGGGGAGCAAGGCGGTGGGGGGTTGGGGGTATTAAGAAAAGCGCTGGGAAAGGCGCTTGCACTCCTTTCTTTCCCCTGTGAAAACCTAATCTTTTTAGTGCTGGGAGGGAGAGCCTCTTTCCTGTGGAGAGGAGGGGGGAGAATGGGTATACATCTGCTGGGTGTATATACATTATCTTTTTTTTTTATCAGCACTGGGGATGAGGGACTGTTTTATTATTTTTGTAGTATAGTGGGGAACAGCGGAGAGAGAAAGTAAAGGGGCCTCTCTGCAACGAGAAATAGGCTGGGCTTTTCCTGCGGGAGCTGTCAGCCAGTGAGAGAGCAGGGATAATCGTTTTTTTTTTTTTTTTTTCCGGGGAGGGGGTGCTATTTTTTTTTCTTTGTTCGGGAAAAGCCTAGTTCCTCGCGGAAAAGAGAGCTAGAAAAGAAAGAGAAAGTATCATCTTACCGGGGGGAGGGGGCGCTGCTAGCCATCTTGCACAGCTAATGAGAAAATAGGGAGTTAGTTGCAGGAATGCTAGCCACTCTTTTACGCCCTTACTATAATGTAATTATTGTTTTATTATTACTATTATTATTATTATTATTAATTTTTTTTTTTTCCTGTATTAAAGTTTTTCTGGTCGCCATCAGTGATGGAGATATATATAATAGTGGTTTGGGAAAAAAAAAAAAAAAAAGAAAAAAGAAAGAAAGGTATTTTTTTTTGGTTAGTAACCGGAAAGTACGACCGTGATGTGGTGCGCATGGATTAGAAAAATTAAACGGCAAGCAAGGGTGTGTGTGTGTATAAGGGGATTTCTGGTCCTTGTTGCCTTTGATGTCGCTGGTCGCTACCCGTCGTTGTACGGGGATAGATGTCCCAACCTCAGAGACAGATAGCTATCTCTCTCCCCCCCCTTCCTGTTTCCCCTCCCCCAACAACCCTCATTAAAGGGGGGAGGTGGGGGGGGGGTCTCAAAGCCGGGCGGAGGGAGGGGGAGATGCTTGCTTCTCTACTTCTTGGGCTCGTGGAGGGGAGTTTGTATGATTGTTACGTGCTACGAAGCATTAGTTTTTTATCAAACAAAAGTAAAAGGTTGTGATCGCGGCATGACTGACTACAGTTTGTTGGAGGAGAGCGCGGGTAGGAAGTTTGGGCCCTTCTAGATACGGAAGGTTCCTGAGATAAGTAAATATTTTTTCTCTTCTTTGAAAGAGGAAAACCGCGCGTCTTCTCCTGTTTCCTTACTGGGTCTTTCGTGGTGGTAGTTCACACAATTTTCTGTCCTGGCTCTTAAAACCCCGGGTTTTCCGTGATATTATTGTTTAATAGTCAAGGCAGAAGGAGAGCTTTATCAACATACTTTTCATTTCTTTTGATACCTGAAAGAAGAAAAGTCATTCGTATTAAATTACGAAAAAAAAAAAAAAAAAAAAAAGACGAAGGCAAAAATGGAAAAGGCCAAAAAAAAAAAAAAAGCAAGCTATAACGGAGGAGAAAAATAAAAGTGCAAAAAATGGCTTGTACCAATAAGATCTTGGTTTTTAGCTCTTACCCCTCAAATCGCGGAGGAGGGGGGCTACGAAATTGAGTGAGGCCTAGTGTTAAAAAAAATGAAGAGAAAACAACGGAGGTGGTCATTTTTAATGACTTCTCCGCCTTCCAAAAAAAAAGAAAAAAAAAAAAAATAAAAGTAATAACAGCAAAGAGGATGAGAGAGCGGGAGAGGGTCCGGATAGTTACTTTTCCTCGTTTTTCTTTTTCCTTTCACTTTATTCTTTTTTTTTTTTTTTCCTTTTTTTTTTTTTTGTGGGGGGCTTCGACATGGTCGATACCTGGTTGATCCTGCCAGTAGTCATATGCTTGTCTCAAAGATTAAGCCATGCATGTCTAAGTATAAATGGGAACATTAATACAGTGAAACTGCGAATGGCTCATTAAATCAGTTATAGTTTATTTGATCCATATCTACTTACTTGGATAACCGTAATAATTTTAGAGCTAATACATGCCCAAAAGGGGTGACTAGTAGGGGAGGGGAGGGGGGCAAAAGAGGGGAAAAGTTTTTTTTTTACTTTTCCTTCCGCACCCCCCTTTTCTCCCGGGAAACCCTGTATTTATTAGATACAAAACCATATGGAGAAAAGCCTCTTTTCTCCGTTTTCTAGGTGATTCATAATAACTTCACGAATCGCACCATGGCTTCCCCTTAGTCGGGGGGGGGCTGGCGATGATTCATATAAGTTTCTGCCCTATCAACTTTCGATGGTAAGGTATTGGCTTACCATGGTGACAACGGGTGACGGGGAATTAGGGTTCGATTCCGGAGAGGGAGCCTGAGAAACGGCTACCACTTCTACGGAGGGCAGCAGGCGCGCAAATTACCCAATCCTGACTCAGGGAGGTAGTGACGAACAATAACGATATCTTGACCTTGGTCAAATAA